>NC_036851.1:14460305-14545530 GCF_002910315.2 Salvelinus sp. IW2-2015 | reverse complement strand
CAATTGTGCCATCTGATTGGCTTAATATAAGTAATTTGAAATGATTCATACTTTTACTTTTTATACTTGAGTATATTTTTGCAATTGCATTTACTTTTGATGGTTAAGTATATTTCAGTCCACTTTTACTCAAGTAGTATTTTACTGGGTGACTCTCACTGTAGTGTCTTAGCTCTTAATATTTATTTATATAATAAGAAAGACTCTGAATACAAGGAATTGAACTGGAGCTTCACATTTACTAAAACGAGTTAGTACCAGAATAACATAGAACAACCTATGCATGACCAAGGGTGCTCCATTCTTAAAGGGGACATCAGTAATTAACAGAACATAACACTCACTTTCTATTAAGGTATCTTTACTTTAACTCAAGTATGACAATATAGTACTTTTTCCACTACTGTTGCTCACAAGATAATTCCTTTTGTGTGCTGCAAATTATGTGGAATAACAAATATATTAGCAATTATGTTTTGTGTATTGCTTGTAACGACACCCTCAAAATAGAAGAGATCATTTACTCCTGTCCAGTGATCTTTATCGAGTCTACGCCATGCATACCCACTGGGCACAGACGTCAATTCAACGTCTATTCCACATTGGTTCAACATAATTTCATTAAAATGACGTGGAGACAACATATAGTCAACMAGTGTGTGCACAGTGGGTACGGACTAGGAAACTGAACTGAAAGTGAGACAGCTAAAGTTGATAGTTACAGTACACCTATCAACCTCCAGGTCCTTAGTTATTGTGATTGGCAGCAGAACCTGAGGTGAGATCCACCGGTGATTATCTATCCTTATCTGATCCTCCTAAACCTGACTGAGAGAAAGAGCTGTCCTGACGCCAACCACTTACCTCACTCACATTATTCTGATTACCAAATCAAACAAGCAAGGCATTCAGAGCATAATATCTTCCTATCTCATTCACACACACACACACACACACACACACACCACCACACACACACCAACACACACACACACACACACACACACACACACACACACACACACACACACACACACACACACACACACACACACACACACACACACACACACACACACACACACACACACACACACACACACACACACACACACCACACACACACACACACACACACACAGAGAGAGAGATAGAAAACTATTTCAGTAGAAATGAGGGAAGAGTACATTAGACCATGCAGTCAGGTTCAGTGTAAAACAAAGTGCAACTATTGTGGAACATTAACACAGTTAAATGCAATAGGCAAAAAAACATGTGCTCACTGTCTGTGGTTACAAAGATGACAAAACACGTTCAATGATGATGTGCCTGTCAGACAGTCGCACAAAAGCAAAACACAACAATGTGAAAGACAGAGTCTCCAGTGGCCAATCATCAAAGTCTGAACAAGAAATGAACTCTGTCGGGGATTCATGGCAAGCTGTTACACGGCTCAGCCTTGTGGATAGACATTTCAAAAACTGCCACCCTCTTTCTCATCCATGAAGGTCTTGGCTATCTGAAAATCAATACAAGTTATTCCAAGGTGGTCTGCATAATATGCATGATCTCTGCTGTCATGTACAGTGACTTTTAACTGCATTTTCTTCTGCAAAACACCTACATTCGTGGCCAAAAGTTTTGAGAATGACACAAATATTAATTTCCACAAAGTTTGCTGCTTCAGTGTCTTTAGATAGTTTTCTCAGATTTACTATGGAATACTGAAGTATAATACAAGCATTTCATTAGTGTCAAAGGCTTTTATTGACAATTACATGAAGTTGATGCAAAGAGTCAATATTTGCCAGTGTTGACCCTTCTTTTTCAAGACCTCTGCAATCCACCCTGGCATGCTGCCAATTAACTTCTGGCCACATCCTGACTGATGGCAGCCCATTCTTGCATAATCAATGCTTAGAGTTTGTCAGAATTTGTGGGTTTTTGTTTGTCATCCGCGCCTCTTGGGGATTGACCACAAGTTTTCAATGGGATTAAGGTCTGGGGAGTTTCCTGCCATGACCCAAAATATTGATGTTTTGTTCCCCCAGCCACTTAGTTATCACTTTGGCCTTATGGTAAGATGCTCAATCATGCTGGAAGAGGCATTGTTCGTCACCAAACTGTCCTGGATGGTTGGGAGATGTTGCTCTCGAGGATGTGTTGTACCATTCTTTATTCATGGCTGTGTTCTTAGGCAAAATTGTGAGTGAGCCCACTCCCTTGGCTGAGAAGCAACCCCACACATGAATGGTCTCAGGATGCTTTACTGTTGGCATGACACAGGACTGATGGTAGCGATCACCTTGTCTTCTCCGGACAAGCTTTTTTCCGGATGCCCCAAACAATCAGAGAGGATTCATCAGAGAAAATTACTTTAACCCAGTCCTCAGCAGTCCAATCCCTGAACCTTTTGCAGAATATCAGTCTGTCCCTGATGTTTTTCCTGGAGAGAAGTGGCTTCTTTGCTGCCTTCTTGACACCAGGCCATCCTCCAAAAGTCTTCGCCTCACTGTGCGTGCAGATGCACTCACACCTGCCTGCTGCCATTCCTGAGCAAGCTCTGTACTGGTGGTGCCCCGATCCGCAGCTGAATCAACTTTAGGAGACGTTCTGGTGCTTGCTGGACTTTCTTGGCCCCCCTGAAGCCTTCTTCACAACAATTGAACCTCTCCCTTGAAGTTCTTGATGATCTGATAAATGGTTGATTTAGGTGCAATCTTACAGGCAGCAATATTCTTGCCTGTGAAGCCCTTTTTGTGCAAGGCAATGATGACAGCACGCGTTTCCTTGAAGGTAAACATGGGTGACAGAGAAGAACAACGATTCCAAGAACCACCCTCCTTTTGAAGCTTCCAGTCTGTTATTCGAACACAATCAGCATGACAGTGTGATCTCCAGCCTTGTCCTCGTCAACACTCACATCTGTGTTAACGAGAGAATCACTGACATGATGTCAGCTGGTCTTTTGTGGCAGGACTGAATGCAGTGGAAATGTTTTTGGGGGATTCAGTTCATTTGCATGGCAAATAGGGACTTTGCAATTCATCTGATCACTGTTCATAACATTCTGGAGTATATGCAAATTGCCGTAATACAATCTGAGGCAGCAGACTGTGAAAATTTATATTTGTGTCATTCTCAAAACTTTTGCCACGACTGTACAGTTGAAGTCGGAAGTTTACATCCACCTTATCCAAATACATTTAAACTCAGTTTTTCACAATTCCTGACATTTAATCCAAGTAAAAAATCCTTGTTTTAGTCAGTTAGGATCACCACTTTATTTTAAGAATGTGAAATGCCAGAATAATAGTGGAGAAAATGATTATTTCAGCTTTTATTTTTTTCATCACATGCCCAGAGTCAGAAGTTTACATACACTCAATTAGTATTTGGTAGCATTGCCTTTAAATTGTTTAACTTGGGTCAAACGTTTCGGGTAGCCTTCCACAAGCTTCCCACAATAAGTTCGGTGAATTTTGCCCATTTCTCCTAACAGAGCTGGTGTAGCTGAGTCAGGTTTGTAGGCCTCCTTGCTCGCACACACTTTTTTAGTTCTTCCCACAAATTTTCTATGGGATTGAGGTCAGGGCTTTGTGATGACCACCTCAATACCTTGACTTTGTTGTCCTTAATTAAGCCATTTTGCCACAACTTTGGGAGTATGCTTGGTCATTGTCCATTTGGAAGACCCATTTGCGACCAAACTTTAACTTCCTGACTGATGTCTTCAGATGTTGCTTCAATATATCCACATCATTTTCCTACCTCATGATGCCATCTATTTTGTGAAGTGCACCAGTTCCTCCTGCAGCAAATCACCCCCACAACATGATGCTGCCACCCCCGTGCTTCACAGTTGGGATGGTGTTCTTCGGCTTGCAAGCGTTCCCCTTTTTCCTCCAAACATAACAATGGTCATTATGGCCAAACAGTTCCATTTTTGTTTCATCAGACCAGAGAACATTTCTCCAAAAAGTACGACCTTTGTCCCCATGTGCAGTTGCAAACCGTAGTCTGTCTTTTTTATGGCGGTTTTGGAGCAGTGGCTTCTACCTTGCTGAGCGGCCTTTCAGGTTATGTCGATATAGGACTCGTTTTACTGTGGATATAGATACTTTTGTACCTGTTTCCTCCAGCATATTCAGAAGGTCCTTTGCTGTTGTTCTGGGATTGATTTGTACTTTCGCACCAAAGTACGTTCATCTCTAGGAGAGAGAACGCGTCTCCTTCCTGAGCGGTAAGACAATTGCGTGATCCCATGGTGTTTATACTTGCGTACTATTGTTTGTACAGATGGACGTGGTACCTTCATTCATTTGAAAACTGCTCCCAAGGATGAACCAGACTTGTGGAGGTCTACAATTTTTTTCTGAGGTCTTGGCTGATTTCTTTTGATTTTCCCATGATGTCAAGCAAAGAGGCACTGAGTTTGAAGGTAGGCCTTGAAATACATCCACAGGTACACCTCCAATTGACTCAAATGATGTCAATTAGCCTATCAGAAGCTTTTAAAGCCATGGCATCATTTTCTGGAATTTTCCAAGCTATTTAAAAGCACAGTCAATTTAGTGAATTATATGTGAAATAATCTGTCTGTAATCATTTGTTGGAAATATTACTTGTGTCATGCACAAAGTAGATATCCTTACTGACTTGCCAAAACTATAGATTGCTTAGAAGAAATTTGTGGARTGGTTGAAAAACAMATTTTAATGCCTCCAACCTCAGTGTATGTTAACTTCCGACTTCAACTGTATTTCTTGTTTCTGAGCCGTTGAATTGCGACTCCACTTTGTCCCTATACTGACGTTTCGCTTGTTTGATTGACTTGCGGAGGGAATAACTAAACTGTTTGTTTTCGGCCATATTCCCAGTCATCTTGCCGTGGTTAAATGCGGTGGTTCACGCTTTCAGTTTTGCGCGAATGCCGCCATCCATCCACGGTTTCTAGTCAGGGTAGGTTTTAATAGTCACAGTGGGAACAACATCTCCCATGCACTTCCTTTCAACTTACTCACTGAATCAGCGTATAAATCTAGATTATTCTCTGAGGCTACCCTGAACATGTMCCAGTCAGCGTGATCAAAACAATCTYGAAGCGGGGATTCCGATTGGTCAGACCAGCATTGAATGGTCCTAGTMACGGGTACATCCTGCTTTGAGTTTCTGCCTCTATAGTAGGGGAGTTGCAAAATGGAGTCATGGTCGGATTTGCCGAAGGGAGAGCGGTGGATGGCCTTGTATGCATCGCGGAAGATAGATTAGCAGTGATCCAGAGTTTTGCCAGCCCGGGTACTACAATCAATACGCTGATAGAATTTAGTTAGCCTTGTTCTCAAATTTGCTTTGTTTAAAACTTCTTAGAGCTGCAATCCCGTTAAAGGGATCGATATGACAACAGCCAGTGAAAGTGCAGGGCACCAAATTCAAATGACAGAAATCTCATAATTACAATTCCTCAAGCAAACAAGTATTTCACACCATTTTAAAGATACACTTCTTGTTAATCCCACCACAGTGTCCGATTTCAAAAAGGCTTTACAGCGAAAGCACCACAAACGATTATGTTAGGTCACCGTAAAATCACAGAAAAACACAGCCATTTTTCCAGCCAAAGACAGGAGTCACAAAAAGCAGAAATAGAGATAAAATGATTCACTAACCTTCAGATGACACTTCATGTTACACAATAAAATATGTTTTTGTTCGATAAAGTTCATATTTATATCCAAAAACCTCAGTTTACTTTGCGCCATGTTCAGAAATGCCTCCAAAATATCCAGAGAAATTGCAGAGAGCCACATCAAATAACAGAAATACTCATCATACACTTTGATGAAAGATATATGTTTTACATAGAATTAAAGATAAACTTGTTCTTAATGCAACCGCTGTGTCAGATTTCAAAAAAGCTTTACGGCAAAAGCACAATATTCAATAATCTGAGAACAGCGTTCAGCCACAAAAGGAAGCCATACAGTTACCCGCCAAATTGTGGATTCAACAAAAGTCATAAATAGCATTATAAATCTTCACTTACCTTTGCTGATCTTCATCGAATGCACTCCCAGGACTCCCACAAGAAATGTTTGTTTTGTTCGGTAATGTCCATCATTTATGTCCAAATAGCTACTTTTGTTAGCGTGTTTGGTAAACAAATACAAAGTCACGAAGCACGTTCACTAAAAGCAGACGGACATGTCAAAAAGTTCCGTAACAGTCAGTAGAAACATGTCAAATTATGTGTTGAATCAATCTTTAGGATGTTTTTAACATAAATCTTCAATAATGTTCCAACCGGAGAATTCCATTGTCTTCAGAAGTGCGATGGAACAGAGCTCCCTCTCATGTGAACGCGCATGGTCAGAGCATGGTCAGCTCATGGCAGACCTTACTCATTTCTCTCTCTTCGGCCCCACTTCACAGTAGAAGCATCAGACAAGGTCTAAAGACTGTTGAGTGGAAGTGGAAGCCGTAGAAGTGCAAACTGACCCATTTCCCACTGTGTATTCGATAGGCGATGAGTTGAAACCTACAAACCTCAGATTTCCCACTTCCTGGTTGGATTTTTGATGAGTTCATATGAGTTCTGTTATACTCACAGACATCATTCAAACAGTTTTCGAAACTTCAGAGTGTTTTCTATCCAATACTAATAAATAATATGCATATATTAGCAACTGGGACTGAGGTAGGCAGTTTACTCTGGGCACCTCTGGGCACCTTTTCATCCAAGCTACTCAATACTGCCCCTGCAGCCATAAGAAGTTAAATCCCCAGCTACAATAAATGCAGCCTCCGGATATATGGTTTCCAGTTTACATACAATCCAGTGAGTTCCTTGAGGCTGCCGTTGTGTCGGCTTGTGGGGGGGGGGGGGGGATACACCGCAGGACCATATAACTCGATGAGAATTGTCTTGGGAGATAATACTGACGGCATTTGATTGTGAGGAATTCTAGGTCTGGTGAACAGAAGAACCTGAGTTCCTGTATGTTGTTACAATTACACCATGAGTCGTTAATCATGAAACACACACMCCCGCCTTTCTTCTTCCCTGAGAGATGTTTACTCCTGTCAATGCGACGCACAAAGAATCCCGATGGCTCGACCGACTCAGACAGCATGTCCCCAGAAAGCCATCTTTCCGTGAAGCAGAGTATGTTACAATCCCGGATGTCTCTCTGGAAGGTAACCCTAGCCATAGTTTTGYCTACCTTATTTTCTAGAGACTGGACATTAGCGAGTAAAATCCTTGGAAGCGGTGGGTGGTGTGCGCGCCTCCGAAGTCTGACCAGAAGGTTACTCCGTCTACCTCTCCTGCAGCGATATTGTTTTGGGTCAGCTTCTGGATACAGTTCGAATGCCTTGGGTGGTTCGAACAAAGGGTCCGCTTCGGGAAAGTCGTATTCCTGGTCGTAGCGCTGGGAGGTTGACATCGCTCTGATATCCAATAGTTCTTCCCAGCTGTATGTAATAACACTTAAGATTTTCTGAGCTAACAATGTAAGCAATAATACATTWAAAAAAAATACTGCATAGTTTCCTAAGGACTAGAAGTGAGGCGACCATCTCTGTCGGAGCCATCTTGCAGTATGTTTCAAGCAGACCCTGATAGTCCTTGTACCAAAGAACACCAAGGTAACCTGTATAAATGACTATTTCCCCATAGCACTCCCATCCATAGCCATGAAATGCTTTGAAATGCTTTGAAAGGCTGGTCATGGCTCACATCAACACCATCATCCCAGACACCCTGGACCCACTCCAATTCGCATGCCCCAACAGATCTACAGATGATGCAGTCTCTATGGCACTCCACACATTCCCATTTSGACAAAAGGAACACCTACGTGAGAATGTTGTTCACTGACTACAGCTCAGCATTCAAAGCCATAGTGTCTTCCAAGCTCATCACTAAGCTAAGGACCCTGGGACTACATACCTCCCTCTTCAACTGGATCCTGGACTTCCTGACGGGACACCCCCAGGTGGTGAGGGTAGAAAACAACACATCCTCCACGCTGACACTCAACACGGGGGCCCCTCAGGGGTGCATGCTTAGTCACCACCTGTACTCCCTGTATACCCACGACTGCATGGCCACGCACAACTCCAACACCATCATTAAGTTTGCTAGTGACACAACGGTGGTAGGCCTAATCCCAGACAAYGATTAGACAGCCTATTGGGAGGAGGTCAGAGACCTGGCAGTGTTGTGCCAGGACAACAACCTCTCCCTCAACATCAGCAAGACAAAGGAGCAGATCGTGAACTACAGGAAACGGAGGGCCGAGCATGCCCCCATTCAAGTYGACGGGGAGCGGGTTGAGAGCTTGAAGTTCSTTGGTGTCCACATATCTAAGGATCTATCATGGTCCAAACATACCAACACAGTCGTGAAGAGGGCATTATAACACCTCTTCCCCATTAGGAGGCTGAAAAGATTTTGCATGGGCTCTCAGATCCTCAAAAAGTTGCACCAGCTGCATCATTAAGAGTATCTTGACTGGCTGCATCACAGCTTGGTATGGCAGCTGCTTGGCATTTGAACGCAAGGCTCTACAGAGGGTAGTGTGGACGGCCCAGTACATCACTGGGGCTGAGCTCCCTGCCGTCCAGGACCTCTATACCAGGCGGTGTCAGAGGAAGGCCCTAAATAGYTCCCCAAAAAACATTGACTCCAGCCACCCAAGTCACAGACTTTTCTCTCTGCTACCACACGGCAAGAGGTACCGAGTCTGGAACCAACAGAACCCTGACCAGATTTTGCCCCCAATAGTTAACCAAAAAGCTACCTGAACTATCTGCTTTGACCCTTTTTGCACAACATTTTCTTGACTCTTCATTGCTACTGTTTACTATCTGTCACTTTATTCCTAGTTATATGTACATRTATACCTCAATTACATTGTACCCCTGCACATCGACTCGGGACTGACACCCCAAGTTATCAKTACTGATTGTGTATCTATTATTTMTTCTATTATTATGTGTTTTACTTTTCTATTATTCTATATTTTCTTTCTATCTGCATTGTTGGTAAGGGCCTGTAAGTAAGCATTTCACTGTTAGTCCACACCTGTTATTTACGAAGCATGTGACAAATAAAACATGTGATTTTGCTTGATTAATAAGAAAGACAATTAATCCACAGTCAAAGCTTGTCTACTGTACCTACATCCACCATGTGTACCCCCACACATAGTCTGGAGCTGGTTACTAACATAACATGGCAACAGAGTGCTCCTAACAACAGGGAATCTAACTCCCCAGAGGTGAAGTAGTTTGAGATAGACAATAAGGGTTCCCCAGGACGACAGGCAGGCAGGCAGGCCAAGGCCGTGGGCGGATGGTGTGGTGGAGTGACAGAACAGGACAGGACAGGGGGTGGACGASGTGCCTGGGAACTCTGCTMTGAGAGGATGACAGCTCTATAAGTAGGCTCCTGATAAACTACTCAGGAGTGACAATCTCCAGGCACCAGCCAGCGCACCGTCCGTCCTGCTCAGATAAACCCAGACAGGCCATCCATCAGCCCAGATGAGAGCTGGACCCAATGGCCTGAATGGACAGCCTCAATGGCCAACCACTCCAGGAATGCATGGAACCTCTCACTCTCAAGAGGCAGTAGCAGGGGGAACAAAAATGGCAGCGCACTCTGAGGAGAATCACCCATGCAGATTAGTGGAGAGTGGGGGTGTGAGATGAACCCTGTTATGTTAAGAGGACAAAGAGGAGGAATGCTGTGTCTCCGGGTGAAGGCTGAGGATGAGGATTGACAATGGCAGAGCCACAACAGGTCTCCTGTGAAAGAGACCACCACCAGCGCAGACAGCAGACAAACCACATGTCGTAATGAGAACGTGATAAGCCCTGAYAAACCGTTATGGTCACACTAAACATTCCACATGTCAAGCCTACGAAATGACAACAGGCAAAACCAATTTCACACATTTGCCCTGTCTTCATAAACRTATGATACCCTGCAACAGTGCTCATTCTGTAAATACTGTATCTCTGCTGTTGAAATGGGAAAGGCAATAGGAACTGGTCTTAGGGAAAGGAAATACAACTGCTCTAAACAAATAATAATTTCCTTCTCTAGGTTTACTTAACATTTGCCCTTTGGAGGTGTACTAATTTTTCAATAATAMTTTTTGATGCTATCCCCCTCTGGTTAGTTGGAGAACGAGGTTCAGAGCAGAGGAGTGAATCATTTCCCTCTGTCAGATGGAGCAGTAGGATTAAATAATTTATATATCAAAGGGGGTAAATAAAATAGTTGCTTGGTAAAATATCTCTATGCTTTGCATATTATCTATTGAAATATAGGCCTTCAATATGCAATTTAAACTATGTATAATCGGAAATGAATTCATGTGTTGACTTTACATTATGTTGTAATCACATTGATATGTTTACAGTGCTTGGTTAATGTTTCTGATACTGTACAATGCGGTGTGTTGAGAGCTGCTKGTGCGTACAGTAACACTGTCCATCAGAGGTCCTGTAGCTGGCTTCTGCTCTGTGTCAGTAGAGGACAGCACTTTGTTTACCCATTTATCCCCGGGGCTGGGGATAGAGAGCTGGGCCCTGTGTGGCCTGGTGCTAGGTTCACACTCCTCCACAGAAATACATGTGTTGCCCTAAGGCTGTGTGTGCTTTATGCCTAGACAATAGAATTCCTGTCATGCTTCATCACGGTTACTGTAGCCCTTCTATTGAAAGACACTTAGACCGTGCGCACACACACCCCATAAACACTGACATCACCCTTGCTATGACAACCACTGGACAGGTCACATGTCTACAGTACACAGTTCAGTGCATTCAGAAAGTATTCAGACCCCTTGACTTTTCCACATCTTGTTACAGCCTAATTCTAAAATKKATACAATTATTTGTTTTCCCTCATCAATCTACACACAATACCCCATAACGAAAAAGCAGAAATCCGAAATACCTTATTTACATACGTTTTCAGACCCTATGCTATTAAACTCAAACATTTGATCATCCTTGAGATGTTTCTACAATTTCATTGGAGTTCACCTGTGGTAAATTCAATTGATTGGACACAATTTGTAAAGGAGCACACCTGTCTATATAAAGGTCACACAGTTGACAGTGCATGTCAGAGCAAAAAACAAGCCATGAGGTCGAAGGAATTGACCTCAGAGCTCTGAGACAGGATTGTGTCGATGCACAGATCTGGGAAGGGGTAGCAAAACCTTTTTGCAGCATTGAAGGTCCCCCAAAAAACTGTGGCCTCCATCATTCTTAAATGGAAGACATTTGGAACCACCAAGACTCTTCCTGGAGCTGACTGCCCGGCCAAACTGAACAATCGGGGGAGAAGGGCCTTGGTCATTCTGACAGAACTCCAGAACCTTCCAGAACGACAACCATCTCTGCAGCACTCCACCAATCAGGCCTTTTTAGTAGAGTGGCCAGAMGGAAGCCACTCCTCATTAAAAAGCACATAACAGCCCACTGGAGTTTGCCAAAAGGAACCTAAAGGACTCTCAGACCATGAGAAACAAGATTCTCTAGTCTGATGAAACCAAGATTGAACTCTTTGGCCTGAATGCCAAGGGTCACGTCTGGAGGAAACCTGGCACTATCCCTACGGTAAATCATGGTGGTGGCAGTCTCATGCTGTGGGGATGTTTTTCAGAGGAAGGGACTGGGAAACTACTCAGGATTAAGGGAAAGATAAACGGAGCAAAGTACAGACCAATCCTTGATGAAAACCTGCTCCAGAGCGCTCAGGACCTCAGACTGACCTCAGCCAAGACAGCGCAGGAGTGGCTTCGGGACGAGTCTCTGAATGTCCTAGAGTGGCCCAGCCAGAGCCCGGACTTGAACCCGATCAAACATCKCTGGAGAGACCTGAAAATAGCTGTGCAGCGACGCTCCCCATCCAACCTGATAGAGCTTGAGAGGAGATAAATCATTTTTGAGAGAAATAAGCTTTTTGTGCTTATGGAACATTTCTGGGATCTCTTATATCAGCTCATGAAACATGGGACCGTCACTTTACATGTTGCATTTTTATTTTTGTTCAAAGAAACCACTACTAAAGGACATCAAAAAGAAGAAGAGACTTGCTTGGGCCAAGAAACACGAGCAATGGACATTAGACCAGTGGAAATCTATCCTTTGGCCTGATGTGCAACCAACAAGTGCTCAGCATGTGTGGGAACTCCTTCACTCCTGCCGTGTAGTTCTGGGCTGATCCCTCACCTTCCTCATGATCATTGATGCCCCACGAGGTGAAATCTTGCATGGAGCCCCAGACCGAGGGGGATTGACCGTCATCTTGAACTTCTTCCATTTTCTAATAATTGCGCCAAYAGTTGTTGCCTTCTCACCAAGCTGCTTGCCTATTGTCCTGTAGCCCATCCCAGCCTTGTGCAGGTCTACAATTTTATCCCTGATGTCCTTACACAGCTCCCTGGTCTTGGTCATTGTGGAGAGGTTGGAGTCTGTTTGATTGAGTGTGTGGACAGGTGTCTTTTATACAGGTAACGAGTTCAAACAGGTGCAGTTAATACAGGTAATGAGTGGAGAACAGGAGGGCTTCTTAAAGAAAAACTAACAGGTCTGTGAGAGCCGGAATTCTTACTGGTTGGTAGGTGATCAAATACTTATGTCATGCAATAAAATGCAAATGAATTACTTAAAAATCATACAATGTGATTTTCTGGATTTTTGTTTTAGATTCCGTCTCTCACAGTTGAAGTGTACCTATGATAAAMATGACAGACCTCTACATGCTTTGTAAGTAGGAAAACCTGCAAAATCGGCAGTGTATCAAATACTTGTTCTCCCCACTGTATATATACTGTATATATCAAAAAAGTAACAGAATGGAAAGAAATATTAGGACCAGCAATGTCAGAATATAAATGTGTGTGTGTGTATATATATGTATAGACACACATATATATATATACACACACACACATTTATATTCTGACATTGCTGGTCCTAATATTTCTTTCCATTCTGTTACTTTTTAGATTTGTGTGTATTGTTGTGCATTGTTAGGAACACAAGCTGTTAGCTACACCTGCAATAACACCTGCTAAATGTGTGCATGCGACCAATAATGTTTTATTTTATTTTATGTCAATCTTTACAGGTACACCTACACAGCAAGACACACGTAACCCTTTGGGATGTAAGTAATCCGCAAAAATGACTTAGATTGTGTGTACAGCACTTTTTATGTAGTAGAATATCATTTATCCTACATTTCAAATCTTGTTGAGGTAGTACTCTAATTATGCATTAACTGATGGAGGCAGTTGAATAGGCAATCCTTCACGCAACACTATGACCACAGAATTAATGACTGGAAAGTGTGCTTTGGAAGAGTCTCAACTTTAACATGCCAAAGAAAAATTGCAGCTTGGAAACCTCTGCCATCACTTAAATGAATGGACCATTTAACCCACACAAAACACGATGGAAAGCATGAATGTAAGTATGAGGTGAGGGGAAAAGAACACACTCCATGAAACTCAATATCGTTATGTTTAGAAAAGCTACGAGTTCACTGTCACTGAGCACACCTCTCTTCCTTTGGTTAGAGCCAGACACAATATGACAGATTAAACGACCAGTGTGTGTACTCAGCGGGAGACAGGTGCTTGAGACTGTCGCCAAAGTAGTATTTTCCACTGGTCTGAGAAATGGAGGACAAAGACATGAAAAACAGCTGTTTCCCATCTGAAAACCTACAACTATTCGTTATTGAAATTCACAGAAAGCACCCCTTGGGGAAAGTGTAGCTCATAGGAGCATCACTGTAACAGGTTGGTTGATGCCGTTTCATTGATAGTGTTGCTGAGAATGTATTTTCTCCACTGGGAAATACAGTTTCAATGTCTGATTTCAATCAAGCAGCTGCAGGTATCTGTGGTAACAACGACTACATATGCAGTCAGCAAAGAGAAACATATCTCTCTCTCAACATGAGAACACACATGCCTCATGATCGATTAATCCCTTTTTATCTGGACTTGTAATGACTATCTTGGCTAGACACACAATGTGACTTGTGGCTAAGTGGAATATACAGTACAGTATGTGTGTAATTCATGTCTCTTTGGGGGGGATTCAGACCCGAGTTATGTGCGCATAAAATTGAATTKTATGCACTTTTCTCTCTACGTGTATTCTGACCTTGAATTTAAGCATGGGGAAAATGCTTGCGTCAGCCAGGTATTCGTTTGGGGTGGAGATCACAGAAATGGAAGCATGGCAGATGTGTGTCTTTTATTTWATTTTATTTAACTAGGCAAGTCAGTTAAGAACAAATTCTTATTTACAATGACGGCCTACCCCGGCCAAAACCTAACCCGAACGATGCTGGGCCAATTGTGCGCCGTCTATGAAACTCCAAATCACGGCTGGTTGTGATACAGCCTGGAATCAAACCGGGGTCTGTGGTGATGCCACAGTGCCTTAGACTGTTGCGCCACTCGGGATCCCTACAGTGTCTACAGATACGCTGCATTCTGACCTTAACTTAAGTCCCTCATAATTCCACCACCTTCACGCACGAGGAAACCATGAAAAAGCTTGAGCAACATGTCGGTTCSAAGTGGAAAAACATCTCCTTTCTCGTTTCCCCCAAGTAACAACCCCATTCTCCATGCACTGTCATTTATAAATTGATAAAAGCTAGGTAGTGAGTAAATCTGTTTAGACAAGGGGATTCTAAATATAAATTACAATTGTTTTATATCTATTTTACCTTATGATTGCTGGACACAAGTGTGAAATCAGTTATATGGCACGAAACTGTAAAGCATATCAGCATGACAGGTATTATGCCCCTTTCCCACAGTGAAGTATGAAATGATATGCAAAATGCAAGGCAAAGCAAAGCTGAGCAGAACGACAGTCGCCCCAAATGTAACCTTTGTGCGCTCTAGAATGTTTTAAYTATGTATGTTCCCAGACTTTTCCTGTTTCCTACAATTTCCTATGATGTTAAATATAGTTAGCCGCTATCGTAGCTAACCAGTGCTTAATTTAAGCTGCATCCTGCTGGAACAGGATCCCGGCACCTCTCCGTTTTGGACTGTTTTGTTCTGGAACCTATTTGGCAAGATCCGGTAACTCTTGTGGCATGAAAATTCATTTACACTTTTTGCAAATTAAAAATTCTAAATAAAAGCGATCAAAGTTAATTTGAGTTGCCTCTTCATTAATTCTCCTGCCCCTACAAAAAAAAGAAAGAATCTGAAAAGTAGATTTTCAGCCCGGGCCAAATATGTTTATGTTTRTGGTTTGCACAACATTGTAACCTATGTTTGAGACGAACGCGTGGCGGTGGCTGTGTGAGAAGTGTGCCAGTATCTCTCACATAACTAGAATGAGATTCACTTTCTATGATCTCTCTCCCTCTCTGCTGTAATGGACATGAGCCTGCAACTCTCATCTCTCTAGCGGTGCACTTCATCATTTATTCCCTTATAGAATCATAGCTGCAGCGCCTCTGATAAATTTAAATACATTTACCAAAGTTATAGAATTACTGCGGGCTGTTTAAAAAATGTATTAAATGATTCAGAATAGCCTACTACACCATGAGAAGCCCCCCTATAAATTAGCATCAGAAGATCAATAGCTTCATAAAAAAAATGCCTAGCTGTGGAATAGCCTACAGCCGGGAACGCGTGGCAAATCTGTCAGGTGAAAAAACAGCGCCCAGACAAAACAGGCCTTTCGCAATATTTCAAATACAATCGAAGGGAAAACACAGGTTGGAAAGCAATGACTCGAGAAGAAAAGAGAAGACTCTATTCTGTAGGCTACCAAAATATTTGATCAACTTCCAAATATTGTTTTACAAAAGAGAGAGAGATAGGCTTTTGGCACGAGCGCATCAACAATCACCTGCGAATGAGTGAGTCAGTGAAAAAAAATCTTTTTGGAACTATAATTTCCTCCTCATATTGCAGCCTACAATATGTGTCTCCACACACCTAGGCCTAGGCTATTGATGAATTCAAGACCAGGTCGTTTTTATTGATCTCAGATTCTCAGTTTGTCAATGTCAAAGTAGCATGCTATTTCGATCATTTGTGCGGCATTTAAAAAGATTCTGCCAAAGTCTCCAGTAATGACGTAGAATTGCATGAAATGCATTTTTAAAAGGCCAACATTATCCCAGACCCTCGGCTACTAAAAATGTTCTCCATGTGTGCAACTTCTGTAAGTGCCTCTACTCTACTGTTGTATACCACTACAAAAATGTGATGATATGCATGCAATGCTTTATTATATACATGATTGTTCAAAAATTTGGGTCACTTAGAAATGTCCTTTTTAGTCCAATAAAATAGCATCAAATTGATCAGAAAATCAGTGTAGACAATGTTAATGTTGTAAATGACTATTGTAGCTGGAAACGGCAGTGGCACGTTGTGTTAGCTAGTCCAAGTTTATTATTTTAAAAGCCTAATTGATCATTAGAAAACCCTTTTGCAATTATGTTAGAAAACTGTGTGCTGATTAAAGAAGCAATAAAATTGGCCTTCTTTAGACTAGTTGAGTATCTGGAGCATCAACATTTGTGGGTTTGATTACAGGCTCAAAATGGCCAGAAACAAAGACCTTTCCTCTGAAACTCGTCAGTCTATTATTGTTCTGAGAAATGAAGGCTATTCCATGCGAGAAATTGCCAAGAAATTGAAGGTCTCGTACAACGCTGTGTACTACTCCCTTCACAGAACAGCGCAAACTGGCTCTAACCAGAATAGAAAGAGGAGTGGGAGGCCCCAGTACACAACTGAGCAAGAGGACATTAGAGTGTCTAGTTTGAGAAACAGACGCCTCACAAGTCCTCAACTGGCAGCTTAATTAAATAGTACCCGTAAACACCAGTCTCAATGTCAACAGTGAAGAGGCAACTCCGGGATGCTGGCCTTCTAGGCAGAGTTCCTCTGTCCAGTGTCTGTGTTCTTTTGCCCATCTTCATCTTTTATTTTTATTGGCCAGTCTGAGATATTACTTTTTCTTTGAAACTCTGCCTAGAAGTGACTATGCATAGATAATAACAGAGAGTAGCAGCAGCATAGAAGGGGGGGGGGAGAAATGCAAATAGTCTGGTTGGCCATTTGATTAGATGTTCAGGAGACTTATGGCTTGGGGTAGAAGCTGTTTAGAAGACTCTTGGACCTAGACTTGGCGCTCCGGTACCGTTTGCCKTGCGGTAGCAGAGAGAACAGTCTTTGACAATTTTTCGGGCCTTCCTCTGACACCGCCTGGAATAGGAGGTCCTGGGTGGCAGGTGACTTGTCCCCGGTGATGTACTGGGCCGTACGCACTACCCTCTGTAGTGCCTTGTGGTCGGAGACCGAGCAGTTGCCATACCAGGCAGTGATGCAACCCGTCAGGATGTTCTCGATGGCACAGCTGTAGAACCTTTTGAGGATCTGAGGACCCATGCCAAATCTTTTCAGTCTCCTGAGGAGGAATAGGTTTTGTCGTACCCTCTTTACGACTGTCTTGGTGTGTTTGGACTATGTTAGTTTGTTGGTGATGTGGGTGCCAAGGAACTTGAAGCTCTCAACCTGCTCCACTACAGCCCCGTTGATGAGAATGGGGGCGTGCTCGGTCCTCCTTTTCCTGTAGTCCACAATAACCTCCTTTGTCTTGATCACGTTGAGGGAGAGGTTGTTGTCCTTGCATCACACGGTCAGGTCTCTGACCTCCTTCCTAATGATGGTGTTGCAGTTGTGCCTGGCCGTGCAGTCATGAGTGAACAGGGAGTACAGGATGGACTGAGCACGCACCCCTGAGGGGCCCCCGTGTTGAGGATCAGTGGATGTGTTGTTACCTACCCTTACCACCTGGGAGCGGCCCATCAGGAAGTCCAGGATCCAGTTGCAGAGGGAGGTGTTAGGTCCCAGGATCCTTAGCTTAGTGATGAGTTTTGAGGGCACTATGGTGTTGAATGCTGCGCTGTAGTCAATTAATAGCATTCTCACATAGGTGTTCCTTTTGTCCAGGTGGGAAAGGGCAGTGTGGATTGCAATACAGATCCCATCATCTGTGGATCTGTTGGGGAGGTATCCAAATTGGAGTGGGTCTATGGTTTCTGGGATAATGGTGTTGATGTGATCCATGACCAGCCTTTCAAACACTTCATGGCTACAGACATGAGTGCTACGGGTCGGTAGTCATTTAGGCAGGTTACCTTAGTGTTCTTGGGCACAGGGACTATGGTGGTCTGCTTGAAACATGTTGGTATTACAGACTCAGACAGGGAGAGGTTGAAAATGTCAGTGAAGGCACTTGCCAGTTGGTCAGCGCATGCTCGGAGTACACGTCCTGGTAATCCGTCTGGTCCTGCGGCCTTGTGAATGTTGACCTCTTTACAGGTATTTGGCAGTTGAATTACATTGATTCAGTGCGCATATGGGAGCCACACCCAGAGTATGTTGCACACCTGCATATGGTAAAATCTTTATACCAAATACTGAGAAGTGCTTAAATCGAAACGATTAAAAAGGCATAGTCTGAATCTGACCCTTATAGCAGAGAGCAAGCTCTACAATAGCCAAAGGATGTGACCTGGCATGGAAGGCCATTGAAATAATTGGAATATAAGGTAATTTGGTTGGAGCTCACTAATGTTTACAACCACCTGACTGATGAGGCTGTGGAAAAATCAACGCCTGGACCTGAACGGCTTGGCTCTGCAACCACACCAAGGTTTCCAGATCATCCGGACTGGAGGGAACAAGCCTCTCTGCCCACGAGGGAACATTTGTCAATTTAATTGAGGTGATTCCAGGCCTAAATCAAGAAGTCTCTCACAAGGAGATGAAGAGACTCAGAGTTTGGGGCCTCCCGAGTGGCACAGCGGTTTAAGGCACTGCATCGCAGTGCTAGAGGCATCACTACAGACCCGGGTTTGTTCCTGGGCTGTGTCACAACCGGCCGTGATCGGGAGTCCCATAAGGCGGTGCACAATTGTCCAGGTTAGGGGAGGGTTTGGTCGGGGGGGCTTTACTTGGCTAATCGTGCTATAGCGACTCCTTGTGGCGGGCCGGACGCCTGCATGCTGTCCTCGGTCATCAGTTGAACGGTGTTTCCTCCGACACACTGGTGTGGCTGGCTTCCGGGTTAAGCAGGGGGGTGATAAGAAGTGCGGTTTGGCGGGTCATGTTTCAGAGGACGCATGACTTGACCTTCTCCTCTCCCGTTGGRAGTTGCAGCGATGAGATAAGATCGTAATATCCCGAAATTGTGGAGAAAAAGGGGGTAAAATTGCAACAACAACAAAACATTTTAATTTGAGAATTAGGCCTAATGAAACATGTACTACAAATGTTGGATTCATCTGCTAATTGTGTCTAACAAAACAAGGCTTAGACCTAACTGTTTCTGAATGAGACAATACAATCGCAAGGATGGCTTTTTAGGCTCTAAAATAGTTTTGTGCTAAAGGGATGCATCATTGTTTGCACTACATTATTTTGGCACATCTTCTCACAGGCCTCCCTCTATTGTTAATTATTTTTCAACATTCCAGCCTCATCCCCACCATTTCTCCTGTCAGCTTATCTATTCACCAGCCCATTGTCACCCTGTAGCCACGGCGACTGGGAAAGAAAGAACGCATACGGCCATTCCAGATTATTCTCACACGCTTACCTGATACAGCACCAAAACAATGACAGAGATTCCACAGCTTCTACAAGGAATGCTCAGAGCAGCAACTACTCTTATTGTAGTGGTCTACACACATTTTGTTTTTTTTGGAATGTCTTGTCCACTTCAAAGTGGACTCCTTAGAGTCCAATATCAGTAAGAGTGGAAGTGGGAACAGGTCTGAGTGGTCAACTCAGCCAAGACAGAGAGAGATGGTGTGGGAGGGAAGGAGGGTGGAGAGAGCATCCCCAGTAAAGAATGTGGCTGCATTACCAATGTGTGAATGGAAGATGACCTGAGCCGGAATGACTGACCTAATGGATCCTGCTTTGACTAGCTGCACGCTTGCGCGTGCTCACGCACGCACGCACGCACGCACGCACGCACGCACGCAAACACAACACACACACACACACACACACACACACACACACACACACACACGATGACTGACTCATTATGTCATCAACATTCTTCATAGCAGGATAATGGAGCCAGTGGTTTATCTCCCCCTCCGGGGTTACTTTGGATGATCTCCATCAGAAACACATACATCAAACATCTAGGGAAATTGGACGGTGAAATCAGAGCACTGGAGTTGCCTTGGCAGCCAACATAGGAGGAGATAGCAGCTAGGACTTGTAATTAGGGAGGTGTTATGAAGCAAAACACTTTAAACATGAATTTACTGTGTGGGACTCATGATTTCCTCTGATCAAGAGATGATCTCCAAGGAGCTCTAGACAGAGGTGGACAACCTGATATTTGCATTTTTATCCGATAACTCTCTGGGTGGTTAGTTTGTGTTTAATTTCGTGTTCTATATGTGTAGAATGCAGAATCTGATAACAAAAAAATATGATTCACTCTCTTGGAATTAAGATAAAAAAATCAAATCAGCTAATTCCAAAAAGGACACGAAAGTAAGTGTGGCACACATCCAAGATTGACCACATCAGACTCAGCAGACAACCACTCAGATTTCAGCAGTTGAGACATCCATGACCCTGCATTATTATTCGGTCCAACACACCATGTATACACCAATGTTCAAAGAAGTACCCTCCCTACATCACCTTTTCGTTAAATATACATAAATCCATGGTCCAATAAAATGGACTACAGTGAATCTGCTTTAAACGTAGACTCGCTGAGAAATACTCAATCTATATGTAAATATGAGGTACATTGGAGCTATGAAAAAGCAGGAAAATGCAWTACCTTTCCCAGAGCCCCTGGAGCTAAAGTTATGAGTTTTAATGGAATTTGAGGGGCAGAGAGTCTCAGAAGCAGAGGAGGTGGAAGAGTAAATGCATGCACATAAGGACATATCTGAAATAACTCTGGATAACAAAATGGCACTGAAAAGATTACACTTTTCTAAGTCCAAATGGAAGTTTTGCATTTGAACATCTCAGCAGCTTTCTCACCAAAATTGGTAAGAACAAAAAAGGAAAATGTCATTCCAATGGAGAAATTCAGAGTCAGCTCTTTTGATTCTCAAACTATGTTTTCAGTTAGTCMCTAATAATACATATCCCCCCATGTAAAACTAATGTAAGTCATGTATTAATTAGCCCATGCACTAGTCAGCACAATGTTTCAAATAGGAACCACATTAGGCCCGTCTGTTGCATGGTGAATGTGCATGCAACCATATGTCTTTTATGGGGTGTAGAGCAGTAAAGAGGATGTGTGTGKGCCATGCGGCTCCATGTTAATCATGTGGCATTCCTCACATAGCGATTAGCCCCAAATTACGGTCCATGTCGGGACATGAATGAGGTGTTTGCAGATGCCTGTCAGGGTTGGGATTTGAAACCTCTAATACCCCAAAACTATAATTTAACAATTCTGGAACACATTATTTGCTACTCGTAAAACAGAGGCAATCCCTGCCTTTTGAATCCTGGCACAAATTACCTCATAATTAGAGCAGCCCCAAACAGAGATACAGTGCTTTTGAAAAGTACCCCTTTACCTTTTCTAAATTTTGTTACGTTACAGCCTTATTCTAAAAGAGATTAAATATATGTTTTCCCTCATCAATCTACACACAATACCCCATAATGACAAAGCGAAAACAGTTTTTTAGACATTTTTGCAAATGTATTAAAAATATAAAACAGAAATACCTTATTTACATACAGTAAGTATTCTGACCTTTTGCTATGAGWCTCGAAATTGAGCTCAGGTGAATCCTGTTTCCACTGATCATCCTTAAGATGTTTACACAACTTGATTGGAGTCAACCTGAGGTAAATTCAATTGATTGGACATGATTTGGAAAGGCACACACCTATCTATATAAGATCCCACAGTTGACAGTGCATGTCAGAGCAAAAAACAAGCCATGAGATCGAAGGAATTGTCCGTAGAGCACAGAGACAGGATTGTGTCGATGCACAGATCTGGGGTAGGGTACCAAAAAATGTCTGCAGCATTGAAGGTCCCCAAGAACACAGTGGCCTCCATCATTCTTAAATGGGAGAAGTTTGGAACCACCAAGAATCTTCCTAGAGATGGCTGCCAGACCAAACAGAGCAATCGGGGGARAAGGGTCTTGGTCAGGGAGGTGACCAAGAACCCAATGGTCACTCTGACAGAGCTCCAAAGTTCCTCTGTGGAGTTGGGAGAACCTTCCAGAAGGACAACCATCTCTGCAGCACTCCACCAATCAGGCCTTTTCGGTAGAGTGCACCTGACAGCCCACTTGGACTTTGCCAAAAGGCGACTAAATACTCCCAGACCATGAGAAACAAGATTCCCTGGTCTGATGAAACCAAGTTTGAATTATTTGGCCTGAATGCCAAGCATCACGCCTGGAGGAAACCTGGTACCATCTCTACGGTGAGGCATGGTGGTGGCTGCATCATGATGTGGGGATGCTTTTCAGCGGCAGGGACTGGGAGTCTAGTCAGGGAAAGAGGAACGAAACAAAGTACAGAGAGATCCTTGATGAAAAGCTGCTCCAGAGCACTCATAACCTTAGACTGGGGTGAAGGTTCACCTTCCAACAGAACAATAACCCTAAGCACACGGTCAAGACAACGCAGGAGTGGCTTCGGAACATGTCTCTGAATGTCCTTGAGTGGCCCAGCCAGAGCCCGGACTTGTACCCGATCAAACATCTCTGGAGAGACCTGAAAATAGTTTGGCAGCAATGCTCCCCATCCAACCTGACAGAGCTTGAGAGGCTCTGCAGAGAAGAATGGGAGAAAATCCTACAAATACAGGTGTTCCAAGCTTGTAGCGTCATACCCAAGAAGACTTGAAGCTTTAATCGCTGCCAAAGRTGCTTCAACACAGTACTGAATAAAGGTCTGAATACTTATGTAAATGTGATGTTTTTTAAATATATTTTTTTATACATTTGCATAAATCTCTGAAAACTGTTATTGCTTTGTCATTATGGGATATTGTGTGTAGATTGATGAGGGGGAAAAAACGATTTAATCCATTCTAGAATAAGGCTGTAACGTAACAAAATGTTGAAAAAGTCAACGGGCCTGAATACTTCCCGAATGCACTGTAGACTAATAACATTTCTGTCAAATGTAGCGAAGGTACGTACAGTGAGTAGCTAACTACCAACAAAGCAGTAACATTAACAGTGACTGTAAACAACCAAATGTCTGGATCCACATGAAAAACAGTACCTTCACCAGTAATTGCTGTCTATAGTATTGTATGTGGTGGGATAACACAGTCAATAAAACACTAAACATGAACTAGTTTCCCTTTCACATAAGGAACTGTAGGAAAGAGCCAGCAAAGTGTCTGGCCTATACGCTGCAGGGGCGTAGGCACCCAATCAGGTTGAGCAAATGATTATTATTTCAGTTTTCATGCTCTACTTTTCAGTTTGACAAACGGGACATTATTTGTCTTTTTACCTAAACACAGTACTTGACTTGGGCAGGAGCTCACTGGAACTGAGTAACGGCACCTAAAATGTTCTTCGGCTTGATTTCCTGCACCTCCTATAGAACAGCTCAAAAGTATTGAGGAGTTCCTGCACCTAAATATAAACGGTACCAGCACGTAAAATGAGTACTGGGCACTGGCCTAAACATACATACACCATCAGATAGAATTCATAGCAATCAGTAGGGAGGGGGTGGGAAAACGAAAGGGATATACTGTATGTTGACAATAATAATACATTTGATTTGGCAGATGCCTTTCAGGAAACTCAAGGTCATCTTACATCAAATCTAGTGCTGTTCATAAAATCCATTTCATTTAGGTGATGTGATGAATTTGAATTATGCTTGATTATTTACCGGGAAAAAAACAAAAAAAACAATCAGCATATCAATTTCTATATAATGGGGTGTTCTGGCATGTGTCACTTCACACTGATACCATGTGCAGTAAACAGTTGCTTTCGCTGTGTAGGCTAGACTACACTGTGTAAGCTACTCACCGTTAGCTCGCTAGCTAAGACTCACTAGACAATTTGGCTAGCAAAAACAATTAAAATGGACAAACAAACCTCAGTTAAATTTTTTAAAGAGACCGTGTATAAAAGAGGATGTTGGAGCATTTTGCAAGTTATTTGATATCAGTGAATTCACCATGGGCCTCCAGTCCCCCTCTATATCAATCACTGATTGCATTGATCTAATGGAGGGTCTTAAAGACAGTTTCAGTACATTCAGAGACAACGATGAGTTACTACAATGCTGTTTTTAGTCAAAACTTTTAGAACTTATGAAACACGTTTCTCCACTTTCTCAGACTCTTTCCCTCCCTCCGCTGAGACATGACCATCAGTCCAGTGAAATAACAAAACAAGTCATTTCAATTTATGCTCCGATGTGCCTTGCAAGAAATAGGCTACAACAACTGACCTACTCCCAGTGTATCATATAGCCTAGCTTGAGACTCAAGTTTTAAAATATAAAGGACTCAACGTTATAATAAAGGGAAAGCCTACATGGATAAAAACCTGACCTCTCTTATTATATATGGGAATAGGCACATGCATAAAACAATATTTATTTCAGTCAATGTAAATAGCCTATAATTTGGGGAATTTAATTGAATTGGAAATATGACTTTTCACTGTGCTTCTCCGCTCATGTACTATAGTTAGKCCCTATAGGCTATTGATTATTTAATTGATATCACACAATATATGGTAGGCACACTTGATTTCTGACGCCCAGAAGAGAATTGTACTCGACTAAAAGGTTGGTGACCACCGTTCTAGTCAATGTAGTCTGTGGCCTATTATTATGTGTATAAGCATACTGTTAGTCTATAATTTAAGTTTCCTTTGATGGTCTTTAATATACAGCGTGTAACCTAATGCAAACCTGATCTACTTTGAATGGCATCTGAGCCAGTGATTAAAGGATCATAAACTTTWTTTTTCAATTTTYGCCTAAAATGACATACCCAAATCTAACTGCCTGTAGCTCAGGACCTGAAGCAAGGATATGTATATTCTTGATACCAGTTGAAAGGAAACACTTTGAAGTTTGTGGAAATGTAAAATKAATGTAGGAGAATATAACACATTAGATCTGGTAAAAGATAATACAAACAAAAAAATGATTTTTTTCCCCCCATCATCTTTGAAATGCAAGAGAAAGGCCATCATGAATTATTGCTGTTTAGGCGCAATTTAGATTTTGGCAACTAGATGGCAGCAGTGTCTGTACAAAGTTTCAGATTGATCCAGCGAAGCGTTTCAATACTGGACAATATTTTGTATCAAGTCTGCCCAAATGTTCCCGAATTGGTCAATTGATACAATTTCAAGTACATAACTACAGAGAACATACAAAAATGATRTGGTAATACAACATTTACATTTACACACTCCCAGGAATRTCATACATGATGGATTCTTAGCTTATACACTAACTTTCACACATCTAGATGGCCGGGCGGGGTGAGTGTGGAGCCAGACACATCAGGGGTTCAAACTGTAGAACCCAGTTCCTACATTTGAATATAAAATTGATTTTATCAAACAAAACTATGCTACATTTTATCTCTGGGATGCTCAGGATGACAAATCAGAGCAAGATTACTGAATGGAAGTACATTATTTACCTTCRGAGGTGAATGTATCAAACCAGTTGACGTGATACATTTTTGTTGTTGTCGTGCACTCTCCTCAAACAATAGCATGGTATTTTTCACTGTAATAGCTACTGTAAATTGGACAGTGCAGTTAGATTAACAATAATTTTTGTCTGTCCATATAAGACATGTCTATGTCCTGGGAAATATTCTTGTTACTTACATTGTCATGCTAATCACATTAGCGCACGTTAGCTCAACCATCCCGGTGGAGGGACACCAATYCCTTGGAGCTTAACACTAGAATAGCCTGGCTTCAGGCCAATGACGTGCCTTTTGAAAGTCAACATTCTAACAGTCTAATACATACATTTCACATATGCTATCGGAATAATAATCATTTGGTTGTGTTTATGAAGGTCTTAAATAACATAAGAAAATGTATTTCAAAGAACACAATAGCATTTTCATTAGTTTACCGTATGTAACTGCAGGCTATATGTACAAAATAAAAAAYACTAAAACACCACAATTCAAGTGTTAAAATCCATTAAAGAAACACCATCACAAAGATCATTCATTATTAGTTTGTTAAGACCATTTCAGTTTTTACGCCAAGGAACTTGAAGCTTTCCACCTTCTCCACTGCGGTCCCGTCGATGTGGATAATCGGATATGCGAAATCACATGTCATATGGTTTGTTGTATGAGATCGATTACTCTAGGGTATAGGATAGGCTATGCTTTTATAATAATATTATGCCACTGATACACTTTTTTCACAAAAACAACTATGAATCCTCCAGTCAACACCCCCCCCATAAAATACTATGCCTGCAGAGAAAAATGGAGGATTTTTCACACTGCACATCACTTTTTCCAAAACATCACATTCTAGGAATTTTGAAGATTGATCAATCTTGATCAGTAGTTTATTAGAGGAAAGGTTAACACATTTTCTTGTTCATTGCACCACCCTCCTCAATTTCTTTTCCTTTTAAGAAGTGACCTAAACATGAACTTGTCATCAATTGTGAAGGTTGTAATGTTCCCCTCCCCAGAGAGGATTCGATGCTGTCTCATAGTGTGGTTTGGCTGTGTCAAACATGAGTCTGATGAAACATCCCACCCCCACTATTTGTCCAAATGAACGAAATACATGACGAGTAGAGTCACACTGTTTCCATTTCCATTCCAGGTGACAGTGAACGTAAACCCTCAAACATAGTGTGGGGCCTCAAACTTGTCATTTCATAGAGATTCGATGGACTGCACTATGTAATGTGAGCGTTGTGCAATTTATAGTAAGCTAGATATTAAGTGAGGTATAAGATATAATATAGATATAGATATAGATAAGTGAGTACCCACAAAAACAGAGAGAGAGAGAGAGAGAGAAATATGTGTTTATGACAGATAAAAAGGAAAGCGATAGATGGATACTGTTGCTGTAAATGCTTCAGAGGGAAGAGACCAAGAGGGGGAATTGTCTGATGGTTTGTTCTCACAGGGGAGAATTCAGGTCCATGTGTTATCAAATTGAGACYGTGTCTGTCTTGGTAAAATGAAATAAAAGCTTTTCTCACTAAAAAGACGAAGAGACGATTCACAGGGAATTTGAGCACTTAGGTTAGATTTGTGAGACTACCTCTCCTTTTCACAGCGTTGCACAGACTTGGAGTGAAATTAATCACAAGGCAAAATAAAAAGCAGTGATATATGTATGCTACACTGTCTGGAGGCTGAGTGAAGTAAAGCTTCCCATATTACTGTCTCATATAAGTGTCAAATTATATTGTACAGGGTACTTTGGGGAGAGGGAACTAAACTATGTCAGGAGACAGCAGACTTAGGTAATAACAATTATTTCTACTGAAAAAGCTGACAATTTACAGACAGTATGTCACACCCTGATCTGTTTCACCTGTCATTGTGCTTGTCTCCACCCCCCACCAGGTGTCTCCCATCTCCCCTCATTATCCCCTGGGTATTTATACCTGTGTTCTCTATTTGTCTGTTGCCAGTTTGTTTTGTTCGTCAAGCCTACCAGCGTTTTCCCCTTGTGCCTGTCTTTTCTATAGTTCCTGTGTTCTAGTTTTTTTTAACCATTCTGCCTGCCCTGAACCTGAGCCTGCCTGCCGTCCTGTACCTTGCCCCACCACACTAGATTATTGACCTCTGCCTGCCCTGACCCTGACTGCCTGCCGTTCTGTACCTTTTGGACTCTGATCTGGATTACTGACCTCTGCCTACCCTTGACCTGTCGTTTTACCTGCCCCCTGTTCTAGTAATACAATTTAGTTACTTCGACACTGTCTGTATCTGGGTCTTCCCTAAAACAAGATACAGTAGACTTAACCCTGACATTCACTGGTGTATGAATTGACCAAAGCATCAAACTCTCGTCTCCTGGTCATGTGCTAAGCTTATAGGCCAAGTTTACAATTCATAAAGGACAGGAGGTGTGACTCACTTCCCTCTTATCCAAAACATGATTCATAGAATCCTATGTAGTTAAACAAATATTCCCCTGTCTTATATAGATGAGGTTAAGTGAAAAGGMCTCTTAACCCTGAGTATCTTCTCATTCAGAAGCATTGCATGATGAATTGCTCATGTTTTCTCATTATGCGGGGACATGAGAGCCATGRCAGGCAGCCCCATGCAGAGCTGATTTATACCAGGTCTGTTCTCTCGTTATAACAGAAGCCATCCGTCAGAGTTCTGCCCAATAACTACTATCTCTCCACTGGAACACATTGCCTGTGATAAAGTACCTGTAATCTCTGCCTGGTTCAGCCCACTTCTAGTCCTTCTGACCTAGAGACTTTTATCAATGGTTCCCTGCAGTTCAGGCGGTATGTGGGCCATTGCTGACGAAAAGGAACGCATCATTTTCAACTGGACTTACCAATGGACGTCATTCACTGCGTTCGTTATAATCGTAAAGTTCACACACACACACACACACACACACACACACACACACACACACACACACACACACACACACACACACACACACACACACACACACACACACACACACACACACACACACACACACACACGGACTTCGTCACCAAACACCTAAATCCATCCACACATTAAGTACTGCTCACACGTACAATAAAACCCAGCAGCTGTTCATTAAAAAGCAGTATTTAAGAAATGAGATTAATTAAGGGAGGTCTGTTAACAGACTGGACTACTCTAGGCTTCTCTCTAAGGGGTCTGTATTTACAGCTGTGAGAACAGGACTCACTTTATTACCTCCTAGTTTGCCCTGCAACCCATTGCACTTGTCCGCTTATCCCCAGTATTAGCTCTGGCAGTTCATTTCAATAAACTACAGTACCAGTCAAAAGTTTTGATACACCTACTCATTCAAGGGTTTTTCTTTATTTTTACTATTTTCTACATTGTATAATAATAGTGAAGAGATCAAAACTATAAAATTACACATTTGGACTTATGTAGTTATCAAAAAAAACAAATCAAAATATATTTTATGTTTGAGATTCTTCAAGTTACTGTAGCAACCCTTCGCCTTGATGACAGCTTTGCACACTCTTGGCATTCTCTCAACCAGCTTCATGACGTAGTCACCTGGAATACGTTTCAATTAACAGGTGTGCCTTGTTAAAAGTTCATTTGTTTAACTAGGCAAGTCAGTTAASAAGAAATTCTTAATAGCAATTACGGCCTACACCGGACGATGCTGGCCCATTGTGCGCCGACCTATGGGACTCCCAATCATGGCCGGATTCGATACAGCCTGGAATCAAACCAGGGACTGTAAGTGATGCCTCTTGCACTGAGATGCAGTGCCTTAGACCACTGCGCCATTCGGGAGCCCGAGCCAGGAAATCCAGACAAATTACTCACCCACTGTATGAGTTACCTCTGCTGCAGAGGATACGTTCATTAGAGTTAGCAGCCTCATAAATTGCAGCCCAAATAAATGCTTCACAGAGTTCAAGTAACAGACACATCTCAACATCAACTGTTCAGAGAATACTTCGTGAATCAGGCCTTCATGGTTGAATTGCTGCAAAGAAACCACTACTAAAGGACACCAATAATAATAAGAGATTTGCTTGGGCCAAGAAACACGAGCAATGGACATTAGACCGGTAGAAATCTGTCCTTTAGTCTGATGAGTACAAATGAGAGATTTTTGGTTCCAACCGCCGTGTCTTTGTGAGACACAGAGTAGGTKAACGGATGATCTCTACACGTGTGGTTCCCACCATGAAACATGGAGGAGGTGTGATGGTGTGGGGTGGTTTGCTGGTGACACTGTCAGTGATTTATTTAGAAGGCACACTTAACCAGCATGGTTACCACAGTATTCTGAAGCAATACGCCATCCCATGTGGTTTGCGCTTAGTGGGACTATAATTTGTTATTCAACAGGACAATGACCCAACACACCTCCAGGCTGTGTAAGTGCTATTTGACCAAGAAGKAGAGTGATGGAGTGCTGCATCAGATGACCTGGCCCTCACAATCAACCGACTTCAACCCAATTGAGATGGTTTGGGATGAGTTGGACTGCAGAGTGAAGGAAAAGCAGCCAACAAGTGATCAGCATATGTGGGAACTCCTTCAAGACTGTTGGAAAATAATTCCTCATGAAACTGGTTGAGAGAATGCGTGTGCAAGCGTGTGCAAAGCTGTCATCACGGCAACGGTGGCTACTTTGAAGAATCTAAAATACACTTTTTTGGTTACTACATGATTCCATATGTGTTATTTCATAGTTTTGATGTCTTCACTATTATTCTACAATGTAGAAAATAGTAAAAAATAAAGAAAAATCCTTGAATGAGTAGGTTTGTCCAAACTTTTGACTGGTACTATATGACAGTGATTTTCTGCCATGAAAAGCTGAAAGATGTTAACAGTATATTATGAACTCCACAGGTTGCTGTAGCCTTTCATTGAAATATGCAGCCACGTAACTGTCAGCTGAGACAGGATGTTTAGGTTGTGTAGAGCCAATATGTGAGATTGCTTCACATTTCTGGGAGATGCTGATTTCAGCTTGTACTCCAAGGATGACTTTTCCACGAAATTAACTAGGAATGGATATATTGTAGACCAGATATTATAAGCTTGGTGTGACAAGAGGGTCAGATGTTGGAGACGTCTGGCCTGCTGTGGTAAGAAGCCACAGCTGGAATGCATTTAAACACTGAACACAAAATCTGCTTAAGACCTATGGAATTCAAGGTAAACATGTTTTAGTAAGAAACACTTAACCTAAGACACCCAAGCTTCACTCATTGTGAGGAGAAAGGGGCCTGTGACATTTAGTTTTTATTTAACTAGGCAAGTCTGTTAAGAACAAGTTCTTATTTACCATGACAATCTACACCAGCCAAACCCAGACAACAGTAGGCCAMTTGTGCACCGCCCAATCACAGCTGGTTGTGATAAATCCTGGAATCGAACCAGGGTCTGTAGTGACATCTCTAGTACTGAGGTGCAGTGCCTTAGACCGCTGTGCCACTCAGGAGCTCTTAACGCTCACCTTAAAATCAAAATGTGTCTGCTGTACCTACGCAAATAAATTTACCACAGAGCGCCTGTACGGTCTGTCTGACCAACAAATACACATTTGGATCTTTAAGAGATGGAGTGTTGAAAATGTAGGGATCATGCTGATAGACATTAAAGGAATCAGGTTGTGTTGATTATCCAGTGTGATCCAGAGACCACAATACCAAGGTTTTCAACAAAATGTCCATTGTGGGATGAGTGATCATAGCCTAGTGGTTAGAGTGTTGGGCCAGTACCCAAAGGTTTGCTGGATCAAATCCCTGAGCTGACAAGGTAAAAAAAACWGTTGTTCTGCCACTGAGAAAGGCAATTAACCCAATGTTCCCTGGGTGCTGTGGATGTTGATTAAGGCAGCCCCCCACACCTCTCTGATTCAGAAGGTTTGGGTTAAATGCAGAAGACACATTTCAGCTGAAGGCCTTCAGTTGTACAACTGACTAGGTATCCCCCTTTCATGTCAATCAAGATGGCCCACAGAAAGCATGAGATTCATCCAACAGGCTACTCCAAAATATTGTGCTGGGAAAACGAAAAAATATTTTGTGTGTAAAGAAGTTGAGGACTAAAAATGTTTCTTAGTCTTAAGAAAAGTTCAAGAGGAGGAGGAGAAAGTAGCCTGCACATGTAGGCTATGGTACCGTGACTTGTTCCCTCTCCTATCAGCGTCCACAGCACTTTGCTTCCATCTTGTGGACAGAAATCAAATGACCATCAACATCGGCAGACATCGGCAGAGCATTCTATCTGCTAATGCTAATGCTTTACAAATCTTAACTTCTTATTTACAAATGATGCTGTTGAATCTGTCGGTGTTGCACACAAATGCAAATTCACATGGCGGGCAAAGGGCAAAGTCTTTCATTCCATATGGTGTCACTCTTCAAATGTCTGGGACAGCAAACAGATGAACAAAGAATGTGAGGTACTGAGGATATCCTCACGCAAACTAGATGAGGTGCAGAAGACCTAGTACTGTACAAGCAGAAAAGCAGTGGTTGTTTGGTATTAAAAGCTCTTCACATTGATTTGGGTGCAGTGAATGATCTATTCATGTCTATTCAAGGGACAGAATAAAATCTATAGTTTGTCACAAGGTCATGATTTGAGAACATTTCCAGAAATGGCCGTCTATTCGCAGTGAGTAACTGATGATGACTCCTTAGTATATCAGCATGTCAAATTAAGACAGGTGACATCTTGAGGCTTGCAGCATTTTCCTTGGATCAATAAGGCTTCACGAAATGCATAATTATTCAAGCTAAAGCTTAGAGATGATAAGGCATCCATATTAAACATACAGTCTCAGACTACAGATGAGGGAGACTGATAGTGTTATTCTCCTCACAATGCGTATCTGCCATAATCTCCTCAATGAGTAACACTGGCTGGCTTTCTGATTAAATTAGATGACGCTCTGTGAGCTTGATATTCAAGATTAGGCTAACCCATGAGAGTGAGACACTCAAAAAAAACCACTGAGAATATGTTCTTCCTGAAGAAAATGTTGAGGACTACTGTGTTTCTGGTTACCCTTTAAACCTCCTATTTACATCACTGACTAACACTTTCTCTTTCGCAATTTTCAAAACTAAAACATTTTTACAAAAGTGCATTAAATAACATGTGATTCTACAGAGTTCAATGGTGTCCCAAGACTAACACAAGTAAGTACATGACTTGGGTCAAAATCTATGTTTAGCATATCTGTATGTGTGACTATCATCTTCTTGCATGGAAAGCTATTATTTTTTAGAAATTAAAGAGATTTTGCAGAAGGCACTTAAAGCTCTACAGCCCCTCTTAAGATTGAGCTCATAGACTACAGCATTCCGTACCGTCTTACTTTCCATTTGTCATGTAAACTGTAAGCCACTTTATGAAATGCATTATAATTTCCATTGACCAGCTAAACAATTAACTTACATTATAGCTATTACAGCTTGTCATATAAGGGCATTCACACAAACAACGTGTTTTGACAAAACCCATCAAAATGTACAATCAAACATTATTACTGTCACGACTTCAACCGAGGCAGGCTCTCCTTCCTGTTCGGGTGGCGCTCGGCGGTCGTCGTCACCGGCCTATTAGCTGCCACTGACTCTTTTTCATCCCCCTCCTTATGTGTTTATTTGTATCACCTGTGTTCAGTTAAGTTGTTAATTAGTGTGGCTTTATTAGTCAGCCAGCCCGTAGGCTTCTTTGTGCGGGATTGTTCGTCTGTAGCTGTGGATTTCGGGAGTGGTTTATTGTATTGTATASTGGGTTTGTCTCCCGTGTTTATAGACAGGTGTTTATGACACCCAGTAAGTCCGTGTTGGACATTTTGGTTTGCCGGTTGGGAATTAAAAATCACCGTATTGAAGCTCTGCTGTTCCTGCGTCTGATTTCACACCCCCCGACACCCAGGTCGTTACAATTACAATGACACACAATGGGGACAGTGAACTGGACTAGATCCTGAATGAAGAGGCAGGATTCCAATGCCTACAGGGTCAAACTGATATGATGGACTGGGAGGTCATGAGATTCCCTGAACCCAGTTTGTAGCGTTAAAACCAAAGGATGGACACAAACACGAAGCACGTCTCCACCGGAACAACAGGCATGATTAGCTAGTAGGGTCTCCACTGTCCACCCTTACATCAAAGTATTGTGACAACTGAAAGACTAAGCAGTAGTTGGTGTTGTGGTAGTGGTGAACTGAAGACTACTGAAAACGGTGCTCAGGGTGCAGAAGGTGGTGGTGGGTTGAGAGTAGAGTAGACAGGGCGGTAGAGAACCACTTCACAGAGGCAGCAAGAAGGACTCACAGAAGCAGCGAAGGCTGGGGCCTGGAATTCACTCTCACTCCTTCGGGACTTGGAATGTTGGATTAACCATTGCAGAGTGACATCTGAAGATGAGGGAGGGAGAAAGAAGATATACGCTATTACATTATTGCAGAGTCATTTTTTTAATTCAGAAACAACTGTAAAACAGATAAGTTACTATGTATTACAGAGGGGACAAACAAGAATAAAGAATGAGCATAAGCACAACACTCCATCTTATTTGAATTAGAAATGCTGACACTGTGTGCATTTCCTCCCTCATACTACTACTCACCTATGTCCTGGATGGCCGACAGATTCCTGCAGAATGAAATCAGTAAGTGCCTTATTTTCTTTTTCTAAGGGTTCTTTGGTTGTTGAATAGATTTAGGTCCTTCTTGATTGTATACGGGATAACAGTGTCTGCTAGGTGAAGTAAATATACAATACATTTCCTTTTGTAACCGTTCAATGGTTCTAACTTGGGTTATGTAAGTAATGGTCCTTCTAAACCATGCTAAGATGAAAAGGCATTTAAAGGTCCAATGCAGCCGTTTTTTTATCTCAATATCAAATAATTGCTGGGTAACAATTAAGTACCTTAGTGATTGTTTTTAATTAAAATGGTCAAAAAGAAAAAAAATAGCTTCTTAGCGAAGAGCAATTTCTCAAGCAAGAATTTTGCCAGGACTGTCTGAGTGGGGAGGGGAAAACTGAAAACTAGCTGTTTTGGGCAAAGAGGTTTGGAACTCTCTTTCTTATTGGTCTATTAACTAATGTTCCACATGATGATGTCACCTGGCAGGCCAAAACTCCATCCCTCCAAAACAGACTGAAATTTCAATTTCAGGCAGTCTTTTCAAACAGCTCTTACACTAGAAGGGCATTATCATTATTTTCACAATTTCACAGTATTGTTCCAACCTCATAGTGTGTAACTATATATAAAACACAGGTATATCATGTTTTCGACTACACTGGCAGAGCATTTCTCTCTTCAACCCCACATCAACCAGCCGTGCCTAAAAGAAGCCCAAGATAAATGGTTAGCAAGTAATGGGCTAAACAAGTTCATTCCTGCAGACATTATGGCCATTTCTTTCATCTAGGGAAGATTTTAATTACACTGTTAAGATCGTCATTATCCAGTTAGTTTAGAGAATATTCTATGTGCAATAAACCTCTCTGCAACATACAAATTAAGGATATATACACTGAGTATACAAAACATTAAGAACACCTGCAACTCAATATTAGGAAGGTGATCCTAGTGTTTGGTATACTCAGTGTAGGTTAACATGTCTGTTCTCATGATTTTGACCCATTTCACAAATTTCTCCTGAACTGGGGGAATGGGAGCATCTTACAACTTTTCGATAAGTTGCTTATTGTCAAGCACACTGGGAAGGTCCCTCTTGTTGCCAAGCACTAGGACCTGAGGAGAGAGAAGAGAAGAGCAAGAGGGGTCAGTGGGTGTATGGAGACTGAAAGCAGGCTTTATGACGATCTCTCTCTGTGACTCAGATTTCTCAGCAGAGCCAATCCCACTAGGCTGCATTTCCCTGGTACTGCAGATGCATCACACCTTATGGACAGATAATCTATAATATCGCTATTACATAACCTTCTTTGTTGGGGGAAAAAGACAACCCCTATTTGGCATTCTATCAGAGATGGCAATGGAGTCGGCTTGTCCAAACATTGTCTTGTAAGTTAGCAAGCTGCTGGGCTGTGAACTGAAACGTAATAAAACACCTTGGCTGGGGTACAAATGAGCGCTTAGTCCAATGCCACTCAGCCTGAGTCACTTAAACCATTAGAGGTTGTGATTGCTAATTAGGAGCGATGATTGAGGCGTCTGATTGGAGTAATTGGATGTATGGCATGGTTTAAGTTTAACCACGATGGGCTGAACATCAGGTCTTAAGAACTCAAAGAAGATTATAAAAGACTGACAGTGACTGTCCACAGATTGGAATTGATATACCATATATACCATTTGACAACAGAATTGACTTACAGTGATGCCTTATAGCCAAGGCTTGTCCAACAGATTGTGTAGCTCATTCCTGGAGGCTTCTACCTTCTCGTGGTCTGTGGCGTCCACCATATAACTGGAGAAACAAGACAATGCTCAGACGCTGCTTTTTTCAAAATACTAAATCTAGATCCAACTGGACACAAACAATGTACAGAACTATGCAAATCATTAAAGAAGAAAAGGCATTCAATACAGTTGCATTTTCTCGATGATCATTAAAGTCATAGGGATTGTATCCTAAAAATAAAACAATATTATCTCCTGAACCCAGTGTGATTGCTCAAGTAGGTCATGAAGAGATTTAAGGAAGGCTCCTTGAAGTGGTATAGTTCACTTGCCCATTCACCCTCAATGGCACAATCCATGTCTCAATTGTCTCGAGGCGTAAAAATCCTTCTTTAACCTGTTTCCTCACGTTCATCTATACCAATTGAAGTTGATTTAACATGTTACATCAATATGGGATCATAGCTTTCACCTGGAATCACCTGGTCAGCCTATGTCATGGAAAGAGTAGGTGTTCTTAATGTTTTGTCGACTTAGTGTACACGTCACACGATATTCAAAATGAAATCATAGGGCTCATGAGTGAGATTGTCACTGAGGATATAGTTAAAGAAATCGGATAATCTTGGTACACTCTGAAGGTAGACGGTACCAAGGATCCTACTGGATGTGAAAAATATATCMGTTGTTACATGGATGAAAACAAAATTGACGTCGATGTTATATCCAATAGTTCTTCCCGGCTGTATGTAATAAGACTTAAGATTTCCTGGGGTAACAATGTAAGAAATAATACATTAAAAAACGAAATACTGCATAGTTTCCTAAGGACGCGAAGCGAGGCGATCATCTCTGTCGGCGCCATTTTTTGATGCAATATATACTCTTTGAACTATAACCATTTTAAATTTGCATTAATTAACATGGGTTTGAATGAGAACCATAGGAATACAGTGGTAGCTATTCAAAAATGTCCAGCTCCTTGGCCAATTAAGCTACAATACCAACTTTAAAACTTGAAATTCTTGAACACCTTTATAAATTATTTCAATTCGCATAAATTAGCATAACATCTCATGGATTAAATGCTACTGATAGAATTTAGGTAGCCTTGTTCTCAAATTTGCTTTGTTAAAATCCCAAGSTACTCTTTAACCATTACAGCTACAAACATTAAAACAACTTTAACATTTTCAAAACTTTATAAACTATAACAATTCAAATTAGCATATAATAACCCACCAACAGTAAAAGTAACTCCTGAACCGTTCAAGGCTGTTCAGGCTATCCTATCTATCTATTAATCAACCATTATTTCTATCTCCCTACTTTTTCAACCGTAACCAGTAACTACCATTACTACTGCAGAAGCGAGTCTGGGTCAATTAAAGTCTCCAGAACTTCAGAGAGGATCCTAAAATTCCACACCAATAACCATACAGGTTAGATTATAGGGCAAAGCAGTGGAGTAGTGTACCCTCCCCAGCATGACCTGTATCACACATAGGGGAGGTATCAGGAAATATCCAATGTAGGAAGATGTTGAATTGTATAAGACAATGTCTTGAGTTAATTGAGCAGGTGTGGATATACTGCAAGCTATCTTCCCAATCTGCTTCAGAAATTTCAGTGCCTAGCTCTTCCTCCCATTTTTCCTTAATGGCATCTGAAAAGCGTCATATAGATGAGATATCAGTTTGCCCGAGGTGGCACATTTTTATGCATCTGTCAAACATGGAAGGTTTAGCATTTCCAAATGTAGGAAGATGTTTTCTAACATAGTCTCTGTAGGTATCTGAAAAAGTTACTTCTGGGAAGATGATACAGTAGGTTTCCCTCAGCAAATCAATGGAGGCAAAGGTCCCTTCTATATAGTATCTAGCAACAAGACCAGTACATTCTATGGTTGCTAGATAGATAGCTACTGTGTTCTATCTCACTCCAGATAGCTGTTCAGTTCGACAAGCACAGGTGCAAAAAGTCTGTCAACAGGAACTAGGCTACGAGCTGTCATATGACCATAACGTCTGCATCTCAATAATATCTACCTCAGAGGTCTCAATCTACTTTTTTACTTCTTATACTATTGAGACTCAGACAATATTACACTTAGGCCTTATTTTTCCCCAGAAGATGGCGCACCATTACAGTGATTTATATATATTTTTTATCTGACTTCAAGGGTCAGGTATGCGAATGCTTTGAAATTCTCAGGGGTAGGCTACTGTCTGACCAGCCAGGGCCAGGGTAGTGGGGATAATTTGTCTTATAATACTTCAACAAAATGAAAACAATCATCCACACTACCCTTACCCTGGTTGGTCAGACAGTAGCCAAGCCCCTAAAAATTAGAAATTAAACGAGAGGCTCTAATGCTGTGTTCATAATGTGGTAATTTCAAGTTGTGATGTAGTAAATATCAGTTGGATGCATTCAAATGCTTTGATATAATGTTTTGTTGTTGCATTTAACTGATGAAAATGCTGTTATTGAGGTAATTTGTTTAGTAGGTGACTTCATAGGTCAGTATGTGGGAGAAGTCGGAGCTCGGGGATGATAGATGAGTTTCCCAGTTCGAGGGGCCTTCAAGTGGATTTTTCCCAATCGTATGTGGTATTATAAGACAAAAGTACTGACATTAGCGTATTAGGCAATATATGCACTTAGGCCTATACAGTTTTAAAGCTAGATTTCTTAATTGCTACATCCATTTTTGGACTTGTAAGTTAATATGTAGGCCTACCCATTGATTCTTGAGGAGTGTAACTTATACAGTAAATGCCTCATGAGCTTAGTTCAACTGTCGTATCCCATCAGAACCCAAGATATAAGCTTGTTTAACTTCAATGTTTGTTAACAATGTTACATTTAAAAAAGACATATATATATATCATGGATCATTAATCTTTGTATCCTGTCTATGAATTTAAGAGTTTATATATTTCTCCAGGCCTGTCCCTCAGCTTTTTAACAAAACAGAGGAAGGGGTCCCACTTTGTTATTGTTTCAATTAATGACTCTAGCTTTAATATAGCCACTTGTTCTTTTGTTGTTGTTCTTGTTCGTACTGATTTTGGTTGTTTGTATTTATTGTATTTTATATGTATATGTATTTTATGTGAAATGTTTATGATGCTAAACGCTTTTATAAATCTGCCCCCAACTACTGAAATGTTAATTGATGTGCACTGTCCCTGTCAAATAAATAATTACAGGCTATATACAGTATATTGAATAATGTTAATATGATAAATGTTGAATTTACCATTTCAGGCTACTAGGCCATGGAAGGTACATATTTCTTGCTGCCACGCCCATGTAGAGTTTGTGGCACACGGTTGACCAGCAGTTGCATGACTTATGTCCACAGCGCGGCGGCGCTATTTCCATAGCAGGGGATTTTGGGATAGTCTACAGTACAGTCCTTTTAAGGTGGGACAGTCGTTTATGGTGGTACCGGTAAACAGGTATGTTAAACAGGTAGCCTATTTCACTATTCAGATTGACAACTACAGTATATGTGCACTGTAAGGTCATGCTGCCAATGCAATTCGACAACAAGTCTAATAGACAACAGCCAATAATGGCTAAAACATTCATATAGATCAGGGGTAGGTTTTAAAGCTGGGGTTCTGGAGGTACTCGCTATTTACACTCACTGGAGTATCTGTAAGTTTAAAAAAAAAGAGAACCCGCAGCGAGTACCAGTGGTGGCAAGTGTCACAGGCTGCTAGTAAGCTTTCTTGACTTGGACATTAATTTTTGCCAACACATGGCTAACCTTTGTATAACCAGCTGAATAAGAGTTTTAAAAAACTATACATTCTACCAAATATTTTCATTTAAAAATGTTGATTACTTCTTGACATTATCATTCACCTAATGATAAGACAAGATGTGATTAAAAAAAACTGCTAACATATAATGGGGTCCCTGGGTTGATGCTTTGTCTGGGCGGGGGTCCTTGGGCGAGAAAAAGTTGAACAACCATGTTCTAGATACATCACACTTGTTATAAAGCACATTGTCGTGCTGTTTGGTGCTGGAAGATAGGCTATGCATTATGCTCCGCTGAGATTATTTGAAGGTGGCTATGTTTCCTGTCTTTTTGCTTTTAGGAATAGCCATGCTGTAAAAAAAACTGTAGGCTATAGGATTTGTGAGGTAAAGGCCTAAAATAAGTATAGGTCTATTGGTTCTGTTGGTTGGCTCTTATTTTCTGACAAATAGGCTATATAAAACGTTATCAGGGAACTATCACTGTAACTGATAAAACTTACAATCACTCTTACAATCAAAATATTATTGAATATTAGCCTACAGATGTCTAATCCACTATTTTGTCTATGTATCAATCAATCCAACAATTTATCTATCAATCAATCCACATGTTAAAAAAATGTCAGGTAGTCATAATATAATACCCTATGCGTCTGATATTGCATCTCTTAATAATAAAGTATTTTGTGTTGTTTGGAACATGATACTGTTTAGTTGTTTACAGCAAACTGCTTGAATTCATGTCCTCTTCATTTAGGTCTATACTGGCACTGCTGCCTTATGGGTGAGCTACTGTTATGTATGGATGTGTTGTTATGTTGAGAACAGTGGAGGCTCCTCAGAGGAGGAAGGGAAGGACCATCCACCTCAGTGAATTTCATAAAAATAAAAATAGTAAAACATTAAAAAGGTTATCCTTCTTAGATAAAACTATACTAAATATATTCACGTCACCAAATAATTAATTAAAACACACTGTTTTGCAATGAAGGTCTACAGTAGCTTCAACAGCACTCTGTAGGGTAGCACCATGGTGTAGCCGGAGGACAGCTAGCTTCTGTCCTCTTCTGGGTAAATTGCCTTCAATACAAAATTATGACAACTTCCACCCGATCAAAGGATCAGAGAATGATCTAGTAAAAGGATATGCTACAGCTAGCTAGTACTGCAATGCATACAATGTGGTGAGTAGTTGACTCAAAGACAGAGAAAGACAATAGTTTAACAGTTTTTAACAAATTAATTTCTTAAAAAATTAAGGAGAAGCAAGAGAGAGAGTGAGAGATATTTAGTATTTTTTTAAACTTTCACTTTAACTTACTTAGCTAGCAAATGCAGCCAGCTAGCTAGTTTAGCCTACTGAAACACCCAGCTCAAACAGAGGGATGCTATGTTACCTAGCTGCCTGTGACGTGATCTTCCTGTCCGGGTTGGCGCCCCCCTCTAATTCTCTCTCTCTTTCTTTCTTTCTTTCTTTCTCTCTCTCGGGGGACCTGAGCCCGAGGACCATGCCTCAGGACTACCTGGCCTGATGACTCCTTGCTGTCCCCAGTCCACCTGGCCGTGCTGCTGCTCCAGTTTCAACTGTTCTGCCTGCGGCTATGGAACCCTGACCTGTTCACCGGACATGCTACCTGTCCCAGACCTGCTGTTTTCAACTTTCTAGAGACAGCAGGAGCGGTAGAGATACTCTGAATGATCGGTTATGAAAAGCCAACTGACATTTACTCCTGAGGTGCTGACCTGTTGCACCCTCGMCAACCACTGTGATTATCATCTATGAACATTTGAACATCTTGGCCATGTTCTGTTATAATCTCCACCCGGCACAGCCAGAAGAGGACTGGCCACCCCTCATAGCTTGGTTCCTCTCTAGGTTTCTTCCTAGGTTCTGGCCTTTCTATGGAGTTTTTCCTAGCCACCGTGCTTCTACACCTGCATTGCTTACTGTTATTGGTTTTAGGCTGGGTTTCTGTACAGCACTTCGTGACATCAGCTGATGTTAGAAGGGCTTTATAAATACATTTGATTGATTGACTAACCAACACAAACACTAGAACTCTTCCAAGTCAAGGTAAGCTTTTGATTTTATTAATTTATTGCCACCGGGGTCCACTGGTGTAACTGCTAAACTGCTTACTGAACTGCTTACTGACTGTACACTAACGTTACTGCATGATTGTATTGGGTTTACTAAMGCGTTAGTTCTATTAGCTATGTTGACTATGACGTTACTTTAGCTATTATGGTGACAATGATGTAGGCTGTGTGTAGTGGTTATGGTTTGTTTTGGAAAGGCTTTTTCACCTGGTCACATACAGCTAATGCATTAAAGTCCACAAGCGAAAGGGAAAGGTGAGAGGAGGAGAGCGCATAGATGCGAGAAGGAATAGAACGTGGCTGCTATGAAAGTGAACTGTGTTAACGTGTGATCAGTGGTGTATTCATTTCACCGATTCTATTGAAAAACGTTTCTTAAATGGGAGCAAACGGAACGAAACAGGGATAAACATACCTGAATTTGTCCAATAGAAACTCTCATTTGCAACTGTTAGACTAATGATTACACCCTAGATGAGCTAAATGCAGGTAAGACTATGCAATGCGGTATTGAATGTGCCACTGTCTATCACCTTAAATTTTTCTTTCGACCTGTGTACAACTACGTTGTAAACTTTCATTCATAGGTTAGGTTGTAGCAACTTCATGATGGGTATAGTGAAAATTCTAGTATCATGTACAGTAGTAGCCTGGATCTATCAATGTTACATTGAACTGAGTGAATGGAGTATGAATAACAGTAATCCAATATGCTGTAATAGAAAAGGCCATGCTAATGAATGTAAAAAAAAAAGTGTCCTCCCTCATCTTAAATGGCACTGACCGCCACTGGATGAGAAGCCAGTTTGGGTTGCTTTGATGTGCAACATGCTAAAGTGTTCTACCAAGATTCCGACCCAAACACTTATTTCCACAGGGGAAAAAACATCTTTATTAATATCTTTAAAAATGTATGTCAACAATACTAGACAAAATATGTACAACAAGCAACCATCTGTTAGATCCTAAAATACAAATCCAAGTACCTCGTTCTATAGAAAACTAACATTTTGCCTTAACGTTACATTCACTCTCCTCTCTTTGCCACAGACTCAATAATTAATACAAATACAGTTAGACATCCGCCGTAATTGTTGTCTGCTATAAACAAGTAAAGGCAACAGCATAAACTTAGATCAGGACTGAAATTGACCAGACGAGAAATTAATAATGAGCATGATGCAAATCAGGTCTAGCACAATGCTATGTACACATTCTCTTGGCATACAGCAAAATGGCCAGCTAAAACTCTCTCCTTCTAGTCACAATGAAAATACACTCTGTAGGTCATGTATCAAAAATAGATATGTACAAGTAGTATAAACAAAATAATTACAAGACATTACCTCACAAGAACTACTTGCACGAATGGTAGTGAGTTACAAACTCAAAACTAAAATCACTTCTGTATTTACATCATGAGTGACGCAGATCAGGTCCTGTGACACCATCCTGACTTGTTTAAAGAATAAAAATCAATTTAGCTGCAAGGTACACTTGGTGGGTGAAGAGGGAGCAATGATTTTGTGACTACCCTGGTCAACATAAACCAGAGACGTATTTGGTAGCGTTCTAGTCTAAAGGACGGTCTGTTGCAGTTTCAGTTTCAACCTCCAGTGACAGGTTTACAACACGTAGAAACTCAAGCAGCATCTACAGGGGTTTCGTTACAATTCTTACATTCATTATAGACCGATGTGTGCAAAGGGCAGGTCCGAATGGCTGGGGGCTGTGCTGTCTGCGCATCACATTCTGGGTTTAACTCTGAGATTAAACAGAAGTGGAGAGAAACCATCCCCACGGTAAGTCTCACCCTGAAACACTTTTGTCATGTCCTGGTGTAGACCATCTCTTTACAGTTACTCAGAACTTTGCAACAGGTCATATCTGAGCCTCTAAAGGGACTGAGCTTCAGTGCTGACTGGCTCCAAGGCTCCTCTCAGTGTATGGATGCTAGCTTGGAGGGCGGTGGCTACTGTGTTTGTCTGTAACAGTTGCTGTTTGCTCTCAAAGGGAGAATGTGGGCTGAGGGGTGAAACAGCTGCTTGCTGGTGCTCTCGTCTTTGTTTTCCCATTCCCTGGATGCCTTCCAGCAGGCGATTCATTCAACACAAATATTCATAGAGCAGGGTGCAAACACAAAAGTGTATCAGTCTTTGGATTCCAAGTTCATGGGGGGGACTTGCTTTAAAGCCTGGAAGAGAGCTGGTGAATCCATAGGTGTCTGGTGGTGTGCCGGGGAACCTGGCCTGGGCGACATTACCAGGTTTTGGGGTAGTTTCTCTGGAGACAAGCTGGCTGCAGAACCACTCATGCCTGGGTACAAAAGGGGCATGCCCCCTTGGTACCAGCACTTCTCCAGCATGGGCCATGCTGCAGCCATTTGGGGGATGAGGTAGAAGGGCATGCAGAGTGGGGTCTGGTGTTGGGAGAAGCTCATGTAGCTTCCGTGGCTGCTGACCACCTGTCCAGAGGAAGACTCATCCTCTGAGGAGTCAGCTCTTAACCTCTTGATCTGGGGCTCATCACCCTCCTGCTTGATGCCACCTCCTGCCATCCTCTCAGCCACATCATACTTGAGCTCCCCCTCCTTGCCGTAGCAGCTTGTGCGTTGGCCTTTGGGGTCCCGTTTCTCGTGTTCCCCTCCATAGCCGCTGTCAGTGTCTGTGTCACTGCCACTCTGCTCCCCATGTCCGTGGGGGTATGTCCTTTGAATGACAGACACAAAGTTCTTGGTGTTACCCTCGTTGCCCTTAGGCGGATGACCAGCAGGCTTTTCCATGCTCTCGACAGGTTTGTGGGTAGACTCTTCTGGCTTGGGCCTGGGTGGACCCTGGAGCACCTCTGATGCTACTTTCTGGAGATGGCTGATCATGTGGGAGGGGGTCAGGTGGTCTTTGCTGCTCTCCTGGTTAGCCAGGTACTGGAGGACCTCCTTAGCACAGACGTGGAAACCAAGGCGGAACATCTCCTCGCTGTTCTCTGAGCTAACACTGCTCTGATCACCTGTGAGAAACAAAGTCATATCAGATATATTCAATAATACTACAGTTTTGGCAATGAAACCACCGTCTCGATGGTATGTCAATAATAAATAATACTATTGATCGGGGGGAATAGGGTGTAGCCCATAATAAACAGTGTATCTCACGGTGTCAAACTTACTGATTTGCATGCCATTCTGTAATGCAATGATTTTCTGCTGCTGCTGATCCAGGAGAGTGCTCAGGGCTTTCACATGCTTCAGGGTGAGTTCCAACACCACAGCTTTCTCCAAATGGCCCAAAGTCTAAAACAGGAAAACCTTCCATAAGCATGTTGATCTTTCTTATGTAACACTTTCAGCAGCTGAACAAAGGACACACCACCACAGGGGGGAAGGCAGGGAATCCACACACCAACATTCAAACACAATGCAATAACTATAACTTAAAAGCATAGTTGATCAATGTACTATTTATGTAATATGTATTGTTTTTAAAGGCTTTGTGTCAATATGTGTAGGCAGTTAAATCAATTAATTATAATTAGCCAACCTTTTCAGTATGATAATATGAACAAGTATTGATATAATAATAATATTAATAATAAAACACATTTACAAAAGGCAACAGTAAACACGTCCTCCCCCACAAATGATGCAGATTTCAGTTAATTACTATAGCTCCCGCCTTGGGCCAATCAATCAGTCTAATTTTGTAAATGACGGGATCTCTATGGCAAAGAGCATAATTCACCCACGTTTTGTCAACATCGGCCCCGTGCTGTCTAAGATATCGCGTTTAACATACGATCGAACGAACGGGCGGCCGGAGACAGATCGACAGTCTCCTCCCGATTTCATCGTGGGGGATAATTATGAGGTAAAAAATCGAATAATAACTTTAAATGTCAGACTAATCAAGGCATCGATTCGACAAAAACAAATGAAACATGAACCAGGTGGCGCTAGACCTTTTGCATTGCTATTACATAGTCAGTACACATTAAAGTCGTACTCACTGCAAGTTTGAGATGTTCTGGCAATAAATCCTTCAGTTGGGCAATGCATTCATTGATTCTGTCACGTCTTTTCTTCTCAATCAATCGGTGGGGTAACTTGTACGACTCCTGCGGGAAAACATGCATACATTTGTAAGTCAATGTGTAACATATATTCAATATGGAATAAGAATGAATATATTACCAAAGATGAACATGTTGTTTTAAACTAAATGAACAAAATGTTTAAAGTAAAGAACTGTAGCATACCTTACTGTCTTCCCCGCGCTTCAACCCCCGTCGGGGTTTGTACACGTACATTGGGAAATCCATTCTATAGGACAATGCGAATAAAATATTGATAAGAAATCATGCTTAATGTTATTTATTTATTTACACAACAATACCAGGTTGTTTTGCATGTTATAATGCATAAATTACCAGCTGTTTCTGGGGACTTACCCTTGCATGTCTGCCATCTCCAGCAACTGGTGTTTTGCCATACAAGGAGGAGGTTGTGCACTTGTAATCCTCTCCATTTTGCGTCTTTATTAAATCCAAATATTGGTCTTCAAAAAATGAAACCTTAAAAATAGGCTTCTTCAGATCTGTTTCAGCAAATAAGAAATAAATATTTTTCTTCTTCTTCTTGCTATTATTGTTATGTTCTTCTATTCAATAGTTAACACATTTTTTTATAAAGAATAATCTTTCAACAAGCTATTGCTTTGCAGACTGTCAAGGTGATGGTGTCACTCTGAGATCCAAGCACAGCAATGGTTTAGAAGCTCCACTCCCGGGTAAATGTGTGAGAGAGGAGTAGTTTGGTCTACGTGTTAAATAAACCCTGTGACAAGACAGTCTCTCAGTTGGATAGCTGACCTACCTCCGTCACATGAGCCTCACGTGTTGGACGGCGCTTCCAACCCATCCCCTTTCTGTGCGATCTGCACGAGAATGGCCCTCCCTTTTATTCTAGCGGGCTGGGTTTATGCATCATTGGCTGTGTCACGTGTACCACCATGCTACAGCTAMGCCACGAGACTTTAAAACAACTCTAGGCGGAACGTGCAAGTCGACCATGTTTACTAGATAGAGAGTAGGGCAGAATTCCTTCCATACACATTAAAGCCCAATCGATTTGTTCTTTATGAAGGCTACTGGCATGTTGTACATTCTGCCAACTGTACTTTCATGTACAACTTCCATATGCAGAATAATGACATAGGCCTATAGACTAAGTGTACAAAATATTAGGACCAAGCAGTGGTGGGCCGTCAGGGCCTGCAAGGCCTTCTCTGCTGGCCTAAACATCATCAGAATATTATTTATTTTTAAATATATTTTCCCACAAATATGTATTAAATTATTCCCCAGAGTAATAGTTATACTCTTCATTTCATAGCTTTCCTCTTGGTTGCACTGCTTCCAGCCCCAGGTTGAGATTTGGAGGGCTGGTCTTTATGTTAGATCTTTTATCCAATCATATTCAGCCATCATGTGTTGCCAGGGGTCTAAAATCTGCCCTCAGGCCTTCAGAATCAACAGTGCGGGCGCTTGTAGCTTAAAGTGAATGGAAATTAAAATTTTGTGTCAACCAATCAGCTTTAGAGTTGGCTATTGTACGCCTGCTGGCTGGCTCCAGTGTTACACAGGAGCCAGCTAGCAGGCGTAGTGCGTCCACGTCTTTTGATTGGATTACCAATATTGAGAGGCAGGTCCTATGGGCAGGTCTATGCAGATCTAGGAAACTGAATTTGATAAACAAATTAATTCGCGTACTACTAAGCTGTTTTTTCAACCCACAATGGCGGAAGGAGGAGAAGATATCGATTTGGTCGAGGATATAATTATAACGCCATTCTCAAGACGAACTTTTCAAGAAAAGTTAGACATTGTAAGGAGAGGTCGCCCGACGCCACAAAGCCTGTCACAGGCGGGAAAGGGGTTCGTTCGCTCGCCACTTTCAAAGTTTCAACTACGAKCGCTGTCAATGGCTCACAGGCTCCGAGAAGCACTGCAAACTGTACTGCTGGGAATGCCTATTATTTGCAAGTGATCGATTTGGTGTTTGGAGCCACACTGGCTTTGCAAACTTGAGTTGTCTGTTAAACACTGTTTACCCAAAAATGTCAATTTGTCAATTTCAAGGTGACGCAACGCCTGGTTATACTGCGTTTCTGTCTAAATGTATAGTGTCTAGAGCCATGGCATAATGATGGTAATAAGAGGTGGATTAATTCGGGTGGGACTGTGTAGTACCTCACTGAAGGCCTAGGCCCCAGGCCCACGGCACGCCACTGGGACCAAGGTTCCTCTTTCCATTACATATACTGACCAGGTGAATCCAGGTTAAAGCTTTGATCCCTTATTGATGTCACTTTAAATCCATTTCAGTCAGTGTAGATGAAACGGAGGAGACAGGTTAAAGAAGGATTTTTAAGCCTTGAGAAAATTGAGACAAGGATTGTTTATGTGTGCCATTCAGAGGGTGAATGGGCAAGACAMAATATTTAAGTGCCTTTGAACAGGGTATGGTAGGTAGTAGGTGGTTTGTGCATCAAGAACTGCAATGCTGCTGTTTTTTTCATGCTCAACAGTTTCCGTGTGTATCACGAATGGTCCATCACCCAAAAGGACATCCATCTGACTTGTCAAAACTTTGTGAAGCATTGGAATCAACATGGGCCTGGAACGCTTTCGACCTTGTAGAGTCCATGTCCCGATGAATTGAGTCTGTTCTGAGGGCAAAAGGGGGTGCAACTCTATATTAGGAAGGTTTATAACTTATTATAGGACAGTGGGGAATTGGAAAGTGCATAGCCACAGTTAGAAATACAAATAAATAACAAATAAATACAAATATGTGAACTAGGCCTTTATTGTGACTGTATGAGTGAACAAAAATACTATATATTTTTTTAACTTATTCTTTTAAAAAATGTAAGGAAACTAGGTCAGACCTTCTATGGCTAAATGTTATTACAATTGAGAAAACATCCACAGAAAGTCATTTGCAGGGAAGAACACACATTTCCATTCTGGTGTAGCCTCCTATTCAATTTGTGTGAGTGTGAAAGTTAAAATAAAAATGTATCTTTTGTTTACACTATTATGTTTAGTAGGTTTTCAGTTATAGGTTTAGATAAAGCCTATATACATGTAGGCCTATGTCCATGACAAAAATCCCCAATAAACCAAACCACCCAACCTAATAGTACAGTCAATAATGTATGTAGGCTATTACATAATGACACAATAATAACACAGTAATGCCACGTGGGAGTAATTATTTGGTGGCACATTGCCTGTTTTATTTTCTCCACGCTGATCTGTATTCTTGCATGTGCCAATAGGCTCAGAATTGACATGGTGTCCACACACTACCCATTTGCGTGTGCACGTGCACCTGCGAAGGGATGAGTCTTGATGCTGTAGATCGGTTTGTTGTTGCCGGCTGCACCAAGGTGTCACGTTGAGCTCCTCATGGCCACGCGAACAGAGACCAGAGGTGATTTAAGATCGCTTGAATGTTTACTACGGTGTGGAACAGTTTGTACTGAACGTCACATTTCCCCAAAAAGTTATTGAACAGAATGAGGTACGTTTGCTCCAGTTTGATGGGTGTGGCAAGGTATGGYTTGAAGCAATGAGTGACGTATTTAAAGAGCAGTGGCCATTCTGACAGCGTTTCCCAACCCACAACCTCCCCATTTTTCAACTGATCGTTCAGTACAGCATCGTTTCCATTCAATTGAATGTTCCAGATTGTAAAAACGTACAGAACGAAGCCCTGATCCCTGCTGTCATTCTCTATGTCTCAGCTCTATAGTGTAAGTACTCATCATGGATATAATCGTTTTAGCATGAACATTGTCATTGAGGGCTTCCACCATTTTAAAGTAGTCAAAGTGGTCAACTGAGTGGGGATTCCTATGGGTGGTGGCCTCAGTAGCACTGCCCATGCTGTCACAGGTGCTATAATAGAGTACCACAGTATGAGTCATAATACCCATAAAACCTAGCGGTCAAACAAGGAAATGGTTCCAATCTGTTTTCCACCATTCATTTCTCCCATAAGGGATTTTAGAAACACTTAAAATAAGGGCTGTGTTTCGTGTAGGCTTACCCTGGCGTGACGTTTTGATAACCATGTAAATCTCTCTAGGATAAGGTGACTTGGAACCATTTCCCTGTTTGGTTTTATGGGTATTATGACGCCTCTACGGTGGGGCTCTATGGCACGGATATAAAGATGAGTCCTCTATTTCTATGAGATGAGCGTGCCTGTCTGCCTAGTGGCCACACAGCATACACACTTACAGTATGTCCCCAGCAATGACAACATATTTTCATGGACGTTAATTGTAAATAGCCTAGTAGGCTTATACTGTAAGATGTGCACATGTCTGGACGATATACAGTGCATTCAGAAAGTATTATGAATTTTGTTACGCTACAGCCTTATTCTAAAATTGATTACATTGTTTTTTYCCCCTCAATCTAAACACAATACCCAGTAATGACAGAGCAAAAACAGGTTTTTAGAAATGTTTGCAAATTTATTACAAATAAAAAACTGAAATACATATAAATAAGTATTCAGACCCATTACTCAATACTTTGTTGAAGGACTTTTAGCAGCAATTACAGCCTTGAGTCTTCTTGGGCATGACACTAMAATTTTGGCACACCTGTATTCGGGGGGCTTCTCCCTTTCTTCTCTGCAGATCCTCTCAAGCACTATCAGGTTGGATGGGGAGTGTTGCTGCACAGCTATTTTCAGGTCTCTCCAGAGATGTTCGATCGGGTTCAAGTCCGGGCTCTGGCTGAGCCACTCAAGTACATTCAGAAACTTGTCCCATTCAGATAGCCACTCCTGCGTTGTCTTGGCTGTGTGTTTAGAGTTGTTGACCTGTTGGAAGGTGAACCTTCACCCCTGGCTGAGGACATGAGTWCTCTAGAGCAGGTTTCATCAAGGATCTCTCTGTACTTTTCTCTGTTTATCTTTCCCTCGATACTTACTAGTCTCCCAGTCCCTGCCGCTGAAAAACATCCCCACAGCATGATGCAGCCACCACCATGCTTAACTGTAGGGATGGTGCCAAGGTTCTTCCAGACGTGACACTTGGCATTCAGGCCAAAGAGTTCAATCTTGGTTTCATTAGACCAGAGAATCTTGCTTATCATGGTCTGAGAGTCCTTTAGGTGCCTTTTGGCAAACTCCAAGCGGGCTGTCATTTGCTTTTTACTGAGGAGTGGCTTCCGTCTGGCCACTCTACCACAAAGGCCTGATTCATGKAGTGCTGCAGAGATGGTTGTTCTTCTGGAAGGTTCTCCCATCTCCACAGAGGAACTGTAGAGCTCTGTCAGAGTGACCAAGGCCCTTCTCCCCCGATTGCTCAATTTGGCCGGGCAGCCAGCTCTAGGAAGAGTCTTGTTGGTTCCAAACTTYTTCCATTTAAGAATGATGGAGACCATTGTGTTCTTGGGGACCTTCAATGCTGCAGAAATGTTTTGGTACCGTTCCTTGATCTGTGCCTGGACAAAATCCTATCTCGGATCTCTACAGACAATTCCTTCGACCTCATGGCTTGGTWTTTGCTCTGACATGAACTGTCAACTCTGGGACCTTATATAGACAGGTGTGTGCCTTTCCAAATCATGTCCGATCAATTGAATTTACTACCGGTGGACTCCAATCAAGTTGTAGAAACATCAAGGATGAATAACGGAAACAGGATTCTCCTGAGCTCAATTTCGAGTTTCATAGCAAAGGGTCTGAATAGTTATGTAAATAAGGCATCGTTTTTTTATACATCTGCAAACATTTCTCAAAAACTGTTTTCACTTCGTCATTATTAGGTGTTGTGTGTAGATTGATGAGGGAAATAATGTATTTTATCCATTTTARAATAAGGCTGTAACATAACAAAATGTGGAAAAAGTCAAGCGGTCTGAATACTTTCCAAATGCACTGTATCCTGGTTGAGAAGGTTTGACATAGGAAAATATGGAGCAAACCAGGTCTGTAATTTGGAGTCTAACAGCCTATTTAAAACTTCTTGTGGATACGGGGCAAATTTTTCACATTTGGATGAAAAGCGTGCCCAGAGTAAACTGCCTCCTACTCAGTCCCAGATGCTAATATATGCATATTATTATTAGTATTGGATAGAAAACACTCTGAAGTTTCTAAAACTGTTTGAATCATGTCTGTGACTATAACAGAACTTATTTGCAGGCAAAACCCAGAGGACAAACCATTCAGATTTTTTTTTGTTTTGAGGTCACTCTTTTCAATGGGTTTTCATTGGGAATCCAGATTTCTAAGGGACCTTCCTGCAGTTCCTATCGCTTCCACTGGATGTCAACAGTCTTTAGAAATTGGTTGAGGTTTTTTCTTTGAGAAATTAAGAAGTAGCCATGTTCAGAATGAGGCTCCAGTGAAGTGTACTGTTTGTTAGAGGGGCGTGACCAGAAAGCATGCTACACATTGTTTTCCTCCGGTATTGAACACAGATCATCCCGTCTTCAATTTTATCAATTATTTACGTTAAAAAAATACCTAAAGTTGTATTACAAAAGTAGTTTGAAAATGTTTGGACAAAGCTTACAGGTAACTTTTGMGATATTTTGTAGTCACGTTGTGCAAGTTGGAACCGGTGTTTTTCTGGATCAAACGCGCCAAATAAATGGACATTTTGGATATATATAGACGGAATTAATCGAACAAAAGGACCATTTGTGATGTTTATGGGACATATTGGAGTGCCAACAGAAGAAACTCGTCAAAGGTAAGGCATGAATTATATMTTTATTTCTGCGTTTTGTGTCGCGCCGGGAGGGTTGACATATGATGGTCTGTGATTGTTTGCTGGGGTGCTATCCTCAGATAATAGAGTTGTTTGCTTTCGCCGTAAAGCATTTTCTAAATCTGACAAGTTGGCTGGATTCACAACAGGTGTAGCTTTAATTTGGTATATTGATTGTGTGATTTCATGAAAGTTAAATTTTTATAGTAATTTATTTGAATTTGGCGCTCTGCATTTTCACTGGATGTTGGCCAGGTGGGATGCTACCGTCCCACATATCCCAGAGAGGTTAAAATAGGCAATGGTCTATTGCAATATTTACAGTGCTTAATGAAATTTTACACACTCCTTGCAGTTTGCTGCCTAAAATGCAACGTTTACTGCCTAAAAATGTTCTTAAATGTTATCTTAAAATAGATAATGTGTTTTTTGTTCCTATCGATCTACTCCACAATTTCAAAGTGAAAGAAAAATGACAGAAAATTCTAGGTCTACGTCTTGAATGCGTATCTCTTCACACCCCAGAGTTAATAGCCTACTTGGTCGAAGCACTTTTGGCAGCTATTACAGCTGTGAATAATTTTGAATATGATTCTACCAACTTTGCACAACTTTCAGGGCAAATAATATCCATATTTTTTTTTTGCATCGCTCAAGCTCAATAAATTTGGTTGGGAATCATTGATGGAYAGCAATATTGAAACTTTGTCTCAGATTTTCAAGTCAGGAACAGTCAACACCTCTTGGAAACCCACTGGGCACAGAGGTCAATTCGACGTACATTACCAGTCAAAAGGTTGGACACACCTACTCATTTCCTTTAAAGTAAATTTGTGGAATTTACTTCCTTCTTAATGCATTTGAGCCAATCAGTTGTGTTGTGACAAGGTAGGGATGGTATACAGAAGATAGCCATATTTGGTAAAAGACCAAGTCCATATTATGGCAGGAACAGCTCAAATAAGCAAAGAGCAACGACAGCCCATCATTACTTTAAGACGTGAAGGTCAGTCAATCCAGAACATTTCAAGAACTTTGAACGTTTCTTCAAGTGCAGCTGCAAAAACCTTCAAGCRCTATGATGAAACTGGCTCTCATGAGAACTGCCACAGGAAAGGAAAACCCAGAGTTACCTCTGCTGCAGAGGATACATTCATTAGAGTTAACTGCACCTCAGAAATTGCAGCCCAAATAAATGCTTCACAGAGTTCAAGTAACAGACATTAACATCAACTGTTCAGACGAGACTGCGTGAATCATGCCTTCATGGTCGAATTGCTGCAAAGAAACCACTACTAATGGACACCAATAAGAAGAAGAGACTAGCTTGGGCCAAGAAACACAAGCAATGGACATTAGTCCGGTGGAAATTTGTCCTTTGGTCTGATGAGTCCAAATTGGACATTTTTGGTTCCAATCGCCGTGTCTTAGTGAGACGCGGTAGGTGAATGGATGAAGCACGGAGGAGGAGATGTGATGGTGTGGGGGTGCTTTGCTGTTGWCACTGCCTAGGATTTATTTAGAATTCAAGGCACACTTACCCAGCATGGCTACCACAGCATTCTGCAGCGATATGCCATCTCATCTGGTTTAGGCTTAGTGGGACTATCATTTGTTTTTCAACAGGACAAGGGCTATTTGACCAAGAAGGAGAGTGATGGAGTGCTGCATCAGAAGACCTGGCCTCCACAATCACCCGACCTCAACCCAATTGAGATGGTTTGGGATGAGTTGGACCACAGAGTGAAGGAAAAGCAGCTAACAACTGCTCAGCATACAGTATGTGGGAACTCCTTCAAGACTGTTGGAACAGCATTCCAGGTGAAGTTGGTTGAGAGAATGCTAAGAGTGTGCAWAGCTGTCATCACAGCAAAGGGTGGCTACTTTAAAKAATTTCAAATATAACATTTATTTAGATTTGTTTAACACATTTTTGGTTACTCCATGATTCCATATGTGTTATTTCATCGTTTTGATGTCTTCACTATTATTCTACAATATAGAAAATTGTAAAAAATAAAGAAAAAACCTTGAATCAGTAGGTGTGTCTAAACATTTGACTGGTACTGTGTATTCTACGTTGGTTCAAAGTAATTTAATTGAAATGACGTGGAAACAACATTGATTCAACCAGTGTGTGCCCAGTGGGATGCCATTCTGGGCTGTCTTTGGAATTCAATTTTGTATAATTGTCCCGCAAAATAATTTACCTCTATTGAGGCAGGGTTTCCTCTAACTTTTTAACTGGGCTTTGCTCCTTTCATATTTATTTTAATCTGGCGGTTTTAAACTGGMGGTGACAAGCATACCCATAACATGATGCTGCCACCACAATACTTGAAAATACATAGGATCAACAACTTTGACAAAGTGAAAAGAAGGAAGCCTGTGTTAAGAAAATCCACTCCAAATCATAGATTCTGTTTGCGACAAGGCCGTTAAGTAATTCTGCAAGTCTGTTCGAATACGACATCAGTTTGGCATAGAGGAACTACGTTACTGCCTTATCCGCTTGTTGTCCACATCGCCGGAAATAAAATAGTAGCTAGCAGACCAAAATCACTGCTGTCCTACTGCAAGTCACCAAGGCAAGGAAAATTACTTTTTGGCCTAAATTAGAACTACAGGTTTGGATCAAATCCAATAAAATACAGTTAAAGCCTCTGTATTTTCAAGAATTGTGGTGGCAGCATCATGTTATTGGTATGCATGTCAGCGGCAGGGACTGGGGAGTTTGTCATGATCAAAATAATAATGAAAGGAGCAAAGCCCAACTAAAAATATATTCTTTTGAAAACCTAACCCTGAAAGAAAGTTATATTTTTCTGCAGGACAAATTTGAATGCCAAAGACCCACCAGAATGACTTTCCACTAGSTGAATTATTTGAAATTTGAGACAAGGTTTGAATATTGCTATCCATCAATGATTCCCAAAGAAATTTACAGAGCTTGAGCAATTTTGACAAAAACAATAAATATATACAGGTATGTTATCCTAAGAGTTGTGCAAATGTTCTTCGACCAAGTATTAACTCTGTGGTATGAAGACAAGCAATCAAGACATCTTTATTGTTTTTATAATTGATTTATTTGTTCTAAAATTTGTTCTAAAATGTTCTAAAATGTTAATTTACTTTGAATATGGAGTAGGTTGTGTAGATTGGAAGGACATTTTATTTTTGCCTAAAAATTTAAGGCAGCAAAATGCGAAGACTACAAGAGTGTGTAGACTTTTTCATGGCACTGTATATAGATAAACAGTGCATTAACTAAATATTCAGACCCCATGACTTTTCCCACATTTTGTTACGTTACAGCCTTATTCTAAAATGGATTGAAAAAAAATCCTCCATCAACACACAACACCCCATAATGAAAAAGCAGAAACAGACTTTTAGCAATTTTTGCAAATGTATTCAAAATAAAAAACTGAAATACCTTACATTAGTATTCAGACCCTCTGCTATAAGACTCAAAATTAAGCTCAGGTGCATTCTGTTTCCATTGATCATCCTTGARATGTTTCTACAACTTGATTGGAGTCCACCTGTGGTAAATTCAATTGATGATTGGACATGATTTGGAAAAGCACTCACCTGTCTATATAAAGTCCCACAGTTGACAGCGCATGTCAGAGCAAAAACCAAGCCATGAGGTCAAAGAATTGTCCATAGAGCTCCGAGACAGGATTGTGTCGTGGCACAGATCTGGGGAAGGGTACTAAAACAAATTCTGCAGCATTGAAGGTCCCCAAGAACACAATGGCCTCCATCATTCTTAAATGGAATAAGTGTGGAACCAGCAAGACTCTTCCTAAAGCTGGCCCCCCGGCCAAACTGATCAATCGGGGGATAAGGGCCTTGGTCAGGGAGGTGACCAAGAACCGAATGGTCACTCTGACAGATCTCCAGAGTTCCTCAATGAAGATGGGAGAACCTTCCAGAAGGACAACCATCTCTGCAGCAGTCCATCAATCAGGCCTTTATGGTAGAGTGGCCAGACTGAAGCCACTCCTCAGTAAAAGGCACATGACAGCCCGCTTAGAGTTTGCCAAAAGAACTCTCAGACCATGAGAAACAAGATTCTCTGGTCTGATGAAACCAAGATTGAACTCTTCGGCCTTAATGCCAAGCGTCATGTCTGGAAGAAACTAGGCACAGCTCATCACCTGGCTAATATCATCCCTATGGTAAAGCATGCTTGTGGCATGAGCATGCTGTGGGGATGTTTTTCAGCAGCAGAGACTGGGAGACTAGTCAGGATCGAGGGAAAGATGAACAGAGAAAAGTACAGGGAGATCCTTGATGAAAACCTGCTCCAGAGAACTCAGGACCTCAGACTGGGGGCGAAGGTTCACCTTCCAACAGGACAACAACTCTAAGCACACAGCCAAGACAACGCAGGAGTGGCTTTGGGACAAGTATCATAATGTACTTGAGTGGCCCAGCCAGAGCCCAGACTTGAACCTGATCGAACATCTCTGGACAGACCTGAAAATAGCTGTGCAGCAACACTCCCCATCCAACCTGACAGAGCTTGAGAGGCTCTGCAGAGAAGAATGGGAGAAAATCCTACAAATACAGGTGTTCCAAGCTTGTAGTGTCCTACCCAAGAAGACTCGAGGCTGTAATTGATGCCAAAGGTGCTTCAACAAAGCATTGAGTAAATGGTCTGAATACTTATATAAATGTGATATTTCCATTTTTTTTTTTTTTATACATTTGCAATCTTTTCTAAAAACCTGTTTTTGCTCAGTCATAATGGACTATTGTGTTTAGATTGATTTAATCCATTTTAGAATAAGATTGTAACGTAACAAAATGGGGAAAAAGTCAAGGAGTCTGAATACTTTCACAATGCACTGTAAATAAATATATAACCTATATAATTAGTCACAAGTTCAGTAACCCCTAGGTATGTGGGGAATCCTGCAGGGAAGTCCCCACATTAAGCTAGACTCACCGTTTTAATTCCAGCCAATTACACACACTCCTTTTGTGACTGAGGTTGGCTATTCTGTAAACTTGTTTATGTTTGAGTCTACAGACACGCACTAGTCCATTTATCTTTCATTTAACATGCTCCGTTTCTCTGAATAGCTACATTTCACCCAGCGAGGATGATATGACTCTACAACACTTTCTCTTTTGATTTGTGCTCGTCTGTGCACCAGAGTGCCCGCATACAGATGCAGTTAAGTACTTGGCACCCTGGCACAATTGACAATTTATATATATTTTTAAATTAAGAAAGAAAAAAGGTGAAAACATTGTGTTCACACGTGTATTTGTTTGATTTACAACTGCACAGGACCAAGAAGAARAAAAAAAAACTAAACTGAAATTAAGATTTTTCACAAAAATGGACTAGATGGACTAGACACTAGACTAGACATTATTCACAATTCTAATTAATTTGGTTAGAGGCAAGTGATTCTCGTTAATGTGTAATTTATCTCACCTGTGGTAAATTGCAGGTGCCTACAGKGTTAAAAGTAACCATACAACCAGTTTAGAAAAAACAGAACATTCTGCTCCATTGACCTCCCTTGAAAAAGTGCATGGTTGCCAGTATTTGACTGGAACTGTATACTGTGTATAAATGCCTCAATATTTGTGACAATACTTACAAAGAGTTGAATACAAATTGAGTCATATTTTCTATAACAAAAGCAGACACTGTAGAAGTAGGTGAAAAAACTGGGGGGGGGGGGATGTTACCTCTGACCTTTGCAGCTGGATTTTGCAACTGGAATACAGCTTTCCTTCAACATTTGATACAAAGTAACTGATTATCAAGCTAAAGTCAATACCTCTTCAAGACACTGGCCAGATGTGTATATATGGACATATATTTACAAATTCAATAATGAGATCCACAATATTCATCTTAAAAAATAAAAAATAAAAATGTAATTGTGAAAAGATTGAAGGCCGTTGGGCTCTCTGCTAACTACAAAGCTGACTTGCTAGTTGTCTAGAACATTTCAAAGTAGTTCCACCCACAGATAAAAACTAACCATGCAAATAAACCCATTACACTGCAACTTGAGGTTAAACAGAGTACACTTCCTATACAGAATTGAGTCACTGTAAAATGTATAGAATGCCTATAGGCCTCAAGAATTAAAAGCAGATGTAGGCAGCATCTGTGATTTATCTCAACCACAACTTTTCCTATATAGCTGCCCAGTAGCCTACTGTGTAGTGATAAGATTCAATGGTGGATATAAAGGACAATTACATACTGTATATTTTATTAAATAATTCTACATTATTTTACAATTCTGACAGTACTTAACTATTTTAAATTAGTCCTTTGAACATACATTTCCAGTAACAGCGCTTTAAATTCCATATTACCTTTCTGAAAACATAGGTCCCTATACAACAACAATGGCTTAAGCGACAATGTAAAAAAAACTGAAATGAATTGAACAAAGTATTAAACAGCAGAATTGAGAACTCAACAGTTGTGCTGAACGATAAAACAATGAAAAACACAATGACTTTGTCACAAGTAGTAAATCAGTAGCCAAATATACGTCTTAAAGGGACAAATGGCACACATGATAGGTGTATAATTAAAACATGACAAACCTGGACGATAGATGCTAATAATATTTAGTGCAATAAAATGTGGAAAGATTAACAAATCATGACAGCTTGGTCATATTTTAACATATTACATTTGTTTGGATGAAATGTCCTAACACCTCCCACTATCCCAGTTAAATAAGAAAGCAAATATCATAAAATAGTACAACAAGGTAGGACACATTCTTATTTGCAGAAAGGAAGCCGAAAACAAGACCTATACTTGCTCTCAGACAATACTATATCTCTATTAAGCGTATTAAATACTTTTTATGAAACATTCTGAAAGAAATAAAACAAGTAAAATCAGAAAGGCCAGAACAATGCATGTTACTTCATCTGTCCAGCCAACGGCTATTCTACATGGAAGAATTTCCATACGTGAAGTCTAACAACAGGTCCCTATTTAATTTGAAGCAAAATAATAAAAAATAAAGCTCCCATTTGAAAATGTTTTCTGGCCCTATTAAATAAGGCATGACTTAAAGAACAACTTAAATTCATACACCAAGGAGGTGGTTGCATATTTAAGTAGTGATATTGCACAAAATACAAAAATAAGACATTAAATACTGCTTGCTATACCAGTAGTATATACAAAAAGATGCTTCTTTCCATGTCTCTCAGTGCCATCTTCACGTTGGACTACCTATTCCTGTGTCCGGTACAGCGCTGCTGTATTTCAAGTTCACCCAGTAAAGGCCATGTAATGAGAATTCACTTTTGTTTCTACATAGAAAACATTTGGCACCAATCCCAAATGGCCTGGGGAAAAGATGGGGTGTCTGGGTGTGGTGAGTGTTCTTGTTTGAGTTATACCTTTGTGGGCTAACCTACACATCACAATTATATGACTAGCTATGTCAGTGTGTTTCCCTACTGTTACGCTTCACACTCACACTCGGTAGCTACAGTATGAAGGCGGGAGGGACCACTAAGTGAAGATTCTGCACTCTGTTCTCTATGCAAACACAAAGCAGGAGTAGAAGTGGGTCTTCCTGGGTCTTGTGGCTGTGTTGGGGGCATCCTCAGCCTCACGCAGGTTGCTGGGGGTTGGCGTGTTGAGGATGCTGAGGATGACCCAATAGTCCAATTCTCTGTTTCTGCTTCCTTTGCTCTGTCATCTAGAGGACAACACATGGGACATGAGCTGGGTTATTTGCTCAACTCTAATTTTCTGTATCTGTACCTCCGCTGCTCTGTCACATCTACTGGTGGGTTAGAGGTTGTCGGTGGCTGACACTAACCTCCAAATAAGCTGATGCTAAGTTTCTTTTTCAGATAAAGTAAAAAACTGTCCGTGACTGCAAATGCTGCACAGCAATGAAGTGAAAGCTTTTGGGTTTAACGGGAGGGTTTCGGTGTTTCATCTGAAAAGTATCCTTCTACACTTTCAGAATGTCATCTTGTCTAACAACATGTAAACCACAGTAAGCAAACAACCAGCAGTGAAACCCCAGTAAAATACATTTTTACTTTCAAGTCAGGCTCATGACTAATAATGAAAGATGTTGGCTTTCATGGCACTAGGGACAACATCAGTTTTAAATAAACTTAAGTATTAAAACAAACAAAACAAGTTTCCTAAAAAAGATTTCGCAATCTTAATATTGCAAACATACAATGGCAAAGGCAATACAAATATCCTCACAAACGCTGTTGGTCATGAGATGAGCGTTATAAAAGGAATTATTTATTATGTTGGGAAGTGCTAGAAAGAGCAGCATTAAAGTTTGTGAGAGAGCTGTGGGGGTGGCCACTGGCTAAACTCAGTTACAGTAGAATGTGACTCTTTATTTGTGCCACAGCAAACTAATTAAATCCATTTTCGTTGGAATTATGTAACAGATGGAGCTCTTGTCTGGGCCAGTTGTTTTTGAAACCATTTTCTTGTTTGTGCCACTTTTGAGTGCCATGGAGCATGCTTAAGACTCTTACAGGCAAGGGAGGGGAGAGGAGGCACTGAAGGCAACTTCTGGGAAAATAAGACTGAAACAGTCCAATGTAAAAAGCACAGTTTAGTCTGAATTTGTCTGTCAACTAAACTCCAAAAGTTCATTTTCATATTTTGGTCCATGTTTGTGTATGTGTGAAAGAACGTGCAAAACCAAAGTAGACATCAACCAATTCAGATCCGAACATGTATTTATGGAGATATTTAGTAATGAATAATCAAGAGAAAAGGGTTTTTGTGCCCTCATCCAAACCTTTTAGCCACACAACAACCATTTCCTTATGTCTGGGTCAGTGACTAGATAACACCCACTTCCTCATAGACACTTCTAATTTTATTGATAGACCAAAATACTACTTTGTTTACAAGAAACAGTATGCTGAGTTTGATGACATTATGTATGACCAGTAACATTTTCTTGAACCAAACACAACTAATAAAGGTTGTATAATTAAATGATAGTCATTGTCATTATAATAATATGTTTGATATGTTAATAGGAAATAAAAGGTGTTAAGATCATCATTATCATCTTGACAATTTACTGTAATCTGACCATGGGCATATAAAGTCTACCAGATTAATGTACATAAATATAATTACTGCATTTAAAGAAGCTCTAGCTCTAACTAGGATGCCCACAATACAGTATGAGCTAAGTCATTGTGGAACTAATCCTTGCTTAATGACGTAAATCAGATCAGGTTGAAGGCCACATGAGCTGCAGCATTGTGAACTATGAGTCATTGCCTTCTGATTTTAGTAAGCTCTACACCTACGAGGCAAAGAGTTGCTATCAAACAGATCAAAAGCTACAAAAAAAGAAAAATATCGAAATAATGTCATATTTTCATAGCAATATCTATACAGACCATCATCTAGTCACCAGCAAAAGGGTCGACTCACCTGCTCCTTGAGCTCAGTCAGTTGTCCAGAGAGGTTGGAGACTAGCTTCATAGTAGACTCCAGTTTCTCCTGGAGGCTCCTGATTTCATTTTGCTCCCCGTCCGCATCGCTACAGACCAGAGACATGGCCCGCATCCGTGGAAACCAGTCAAGGTTGTGCTCCTGGTGACCAGAGGGAGAAGAGATGTTATTTAAGCATGACTAGAACATTTGTTGAAGCACAATACATTTAAATTCTGGTCTCTAATCATTATTATAAAAGAATGTATAGAAAATATTTGGTAACACTTTACTGGGTCCATACACTTTGAAAAAGTAAATATTGTAAAGTGTTATCATATATTTCATGTACTGTCCAGAATTGATCAAATAACCTATAATTTAAACATCAATCTAATATCTTTACAATTTGTTTGCTCAGGGAAAAAAGGTATATTTTCATCACATTTTGTCATTAATTTAATGTATACCGAACAAAAATATAAAACACAACAATTTCAAAGATTTTACTGAGTTACAGTTCATATGAGGAAATCAGTCAATTGAAATAACTGCATTAGACACTAGTCTATGGATTTCACATAACTGGGAATACAGATGTGCATCTGTTGTTCACATATACCTTTAAAAAAAAATTGGCCTCACAATAGGCCTCAGGATATTGTCACGGTATTTCTGTGCACTCAAATACCCATCGATAAAATGCAATTGTGTCCGTTGTCTGTAGCTTCTGCCTGCCCATACCATAACCCCACCGCCACCATATGGCACTCTGTTCACAAAGTTGACTCAGCAAACCGCTCGCCCACACGACGCCATATGTGTGGCCTGTGTTTGTGAGGCCGGTTGGACGTACTGCCAAATTATCTAAAATGACATTGGAGGCGGCTTATGGTAGAGAAATTAACATTAAATTCTTTGGCAACAGCTCTGGTGGACATTCCTGCAGTCAGCATGCCAATTGCACGCTCCCTCAAATCTGTGGCATTGTGTTGGACATTTTAGAGTGGCCTTTTATTGTCCCCAGCACAAGGGGCACCTGTGTAATGATAATGCTGTTGAAAAAGCTTGTTGATATGCCACACCTGTCAGGTGGATGGATTATGTTTGCAAATGAGAACTGCTCACTAACAGGTGTGTAACCAAATTTGTAAAAACAATTGACGAGAAATAAGCTTTTTGTGTGTATGGAAAATTTGTGGGATCATTTCAGCTCATGAAAACATGGGACCAACACTTTGCATGTTGCATTCCTTTTTTTGTTCAGTGTAATTACATTTCTGGTGAACACTTATTTCATCAAATTTCACCAATAACATGCAAACACCCTTTGATTTTCTTTGACAAAGCCTTACACATTAGGGTAAGTCAGAATGACATCAAATATATTAGCTAGCTAAGGCTCCACTTGGCAAACAGATGCCTCTTTGACTTGTGTTTCTCTCAATCCCTCTTTGTCTGTCTATCTGTCTTTGTGCACTTATCAAGCCTATAATAAAATGTAATAGAATTAATGTTGGGGACTTTCCATACCAGGGAGTTCAGACTTACCGAGACAACTTCCTTTAAAAAAAAATGATGGTCTAATTATATAATAACACAGTCAGGTTGGATGTGTGAGGGCCGAATAGAGGAACATTTACTCAGACTTAACTAGCAATATAGTGCTGAGTTCCCCATTTCATTAATGTGGTATATTGTTGCATGCAAACTTCCTCTTCGGTGGCAATGGGGAGTTTAACACAACACACCCCTAAAGTGACAAAATGATAATTGCTTGAATTTTCCAAATGCCACCACTGATTAGTTTCACATCTAAATAGTTGAGGTAAGAAAACATCTCAAGTCATCCACAGTGATTTATAACGACTCTTTGCCTCTTTTCTCATTTGTAAAAAGTTTCCACGCTCCTCCTTGGTGTGTAGCCTACAGTACACATCAAAACACCACAGCTATCAATCAGTCAATACCTCTCAATTAATTTCTTATGCTCATCTGCTCTACCTGAGTGGAATCACATGACTAAACTGATGGCTTCTAAAAATAGAAAAGGGAAAACCTACTGTACAAGGCATGCCCAGTGCAACTAGTGCACAAACGTTTACGCGTGGAGAATACAGTAAGTGTGACGGCCAGTCACTTCAGAGCCTTGAGCCAGTGAAAGGGTCGCTGCGTTCATCCAGGCGAGCAGCAAAGGGCCACTCTGAGCACATTCTGTCACCCCTCCATCTCCTCCAGCACTGGGCCACTACATACCAATGTTATTGTGCACTGTCTGAACCTGCCCTCAAACAAACGGAGGCTGTGTGAACAGGTCTGTCTGGAGTTCCCTTCAACAAAAACACACGTTGGAAGATGCACACCATTAAAAAACAGTCACTCCTTTAGCTACATGTACATGCATGTGCACTCCCAGACCCTACAAAATAGCATTACAGTTAGCTTAACTACAGACCGAACAGTAGATTGTGTGCTTGAATAGGAGCGTGCTGGGTAGCACCTGCACTGTCGCCTGTTGTGAGCACAGCTGCATGGCTGGAAAAGTCCCTGGGTTTCAGTGGTGTAGTCTGAGATGCGGGGGCGAGAGTGGCGGCTGCATGGGCCACAGGCTAGTCCTAGGTCAGACAAACAGCAGGACAGGGGAATCACACAGAGACTCATTCTGAGATGAGGAAAGAAGAGCTGTGTGCATGCTCAACCCCCCACCCCCCTCACAGCACAATGCTGCTTTCCCACATGTGATCATGTACATGCGTACTCTGTATTGGACATCTACCTACTATAATAGACTAGAAATGCACCGACACAGTATACTAGATTGCTCTGGTAGAGTACTGCTGAATGTAAAAACAGACCCTTCAAGAACAAGACTGTATAGCTCAGACATAATGACATAAGTAAAATCGTGTCAACATTATTTGTCTGAAATCAATTTGTAATGAAAGTGCAACGCTTATCTTGGATGAGAGAGGGGCAGAGGCGAGAAGTACAGCAAGATTGATCATCCTGCCGTTTGCTGTCTGTGTCAAGAGTCAGTTTGACAGCCCAGCCCCCCAAAACCCCTTTCTCAGTGTTTACAAGTGAAAACACTTCCAGTAAGTCTCAGACCACTGTCACCGCTGACATTAAATTAATCTTCACAGTAGCTCAATGGAAATGACAGAAATTCATTTTCCATTATTAAAACCACAAGGGCCATGACAGAGAAACAGGATGCTCTGTGGTTTTGACAGCAACGTCACAGGCAAGCCACAGGCCACCTGACATACTGACAACCCACCACATCTACTACTCTTCCACGCAAATTAAAGAAACAGATCACATTTCAAAATAGACCTAACAAACAAATAGAAACAATGTGCAAAACACAATGGGAAAACTCCTTCTCACTCCCCTTCTTCTGAAATGCCTCTAAAGCATTCGCTCATCAATGCGATTCAAAGTTCAAATCACGATGTGGATGCATCTCGGAGCAGCGAGCATGGGCCGCAATAATAATGAGGGCAACAGATTCTGGCGTACCCAAGTCAAGCAATATAAATGTAAGCCTTCAACCCGACACTTCAGCCAAGGCTTTCTGCAATTGACGTCAGTCCCAGTCATTGTCAGACTTGTCTGACTTCTATCTACACCCCCTGATCTCTTAAATCCCCTCTGTGCATATGAGGTGTCTTCACTACTTCAGACAGCATCATCATGAGACACTGTCATGCTTGTTAGGGTAACCAGGGGAGAAAGAAGGGGAAATGTATCAATATAACTATTATACAGTATTAAGCCTATTACACCAACATAGGGAGCCTTTTCCCCTACCATGTCAAATGAACAAGAAAGATATCCTGTGTTGAGTTGTGACATCATAGGAAGATAACTAATGTGACCGATTGCTCCACTTCTCAGATTCTAAAAGCTCCCCAAAATGTTTTATTTTATTAACCCATCCCCCTCTTCGGAGGTCAAAAATAACTTTCCTTTTTTACAGCTTTCTTGCGAACATATAAACACATTTTGCATATACATTTTACATGCAATGCATTCAGAAAGTATTCAGACCCCTTGACTTTTTCCATATTTTGTTACGTTACAGCCTTATTCTAAAATGTATTAAATTGTTTGTTTTGTCTCATCAATCTACATACAATACCGAATAATGAGAAAGCAAAAACAGGTTTTCGATTTTTTTGCTAATTCATGTAAAATAAAAAACGGAAATATCATATTTACATAGTATTCAGACGCTTTGCAATGAGACTCGAAATTGAGCTCAGGTGCATCCTGTTTCCATTGATCATTCTTGAGATGTTTCTACAACTTGATTGGAGTCCACCTGTGGTAAAATCAACTGATTCGATATGATTTGTAAAAGGCACACACCTGTCTATATAAGGTCCCACAGTTGACAGTTCATGTCAGAACATAAACCAAGCCATGAGGTGGAAGGAATTGTGCATAGAGCTCCAAGGCAGGATTGTGTCGAGGCACAGATCTGAGGAAGGGTACCAAACAATTTCTGCAGCACTGAAGGTCCCCAAGAACACAGTGACCTCCATCATTCTTAAAATGGAAGAAGTTTGGAATCAACAAGACTCTTCCTAAACCTGGTCGCCCGGCCAAACTGAGCAATTGGGGAAGAAGGGCCTTGGTCTGGGTGGTGAACCCGATGGTCACTGTGACAGAACTCCAGAGTTCCTCTGTGGAGATTCGAGAACCTTCCAGAAGGACAACCATCTCTGCAGCACTCCATCAATCCGGCCAGTTTCCAGACAGAAGCCACATCTCAGCTAAAAGACACATGACAGCTCGCTTGGAATTTGCCAAAAGTCACCTAAAGGACTCTCAGAGCATGAGAAACAAGATTCTCTGGCCTGATGAAACCAAGATTGAACTCTTTGGCCTGAATGGCAAGCGTCATGTCTGGAGGAAACCTGGCATGGTGGTGGCAGCAGCAGCATACGGTGGTGATGTTTTTCAGTGGCAGGGACTGGGAGACTAGTCAGGATCAAGGGAAAGATGAAAAGAGCAAAGTACAAAGAGATTGATGAAAACCTGCTTGAGAGCGCTCAGGACCTCAGACTGGGGCGAAGGTTCACCTTCCAACAGGACTAAGCACACAGCACACAGCCAAGGCAACGCAGGAGTGGCTTCGGGACAAGTCTCTGAATGTCCTTGAGTGGCTCAGCAGGAGCCCAGACTTGAACCCGATCGAACATATCTGGAGAGACCTGAAAATAGCTGTGCAGCGATGCTCCCCATCCAATCAGACAGAGCTTGAGAGGATCTGCAGAGGAGAATGGGAGAAACTCCCCAAATACAGTTGTGCCAAGCTTGTAGTGTCATACCCAAGAAGACTCAAAGCTGTAATCACTGTCTCTGAGCTCTACGGACAATTCCTTAGACCTGATGGCTGGGTTTCTGCTCTCACATGCACTGTCAACTGTGGGACCTTATATAGACAGGCGTATGCCTTTCCAAATCATGTCCAATCAATTGAATTACCACAGCTGGACTCCAATCAAGTTGTAGAAACATCTCAAGGATGATCAATGGAAACAGGATGCACCTGAGCTCAATTTCGAGTCTCATAGCAAAGGGTCTGAATACTTATGTAAAAAAAGCATTTTTTTAAATGTATTTCTATAAATGTGCAAAAATGTCTAAAAACCTGTTTTCGCTTCGTCATTGTGAGGTATTGTGTGAAGATTGATGAGGAACACTTTTTATTTAATCAATTTTAGAATAAGGCTGTAACAGACACCTCACAAGTCCTAAACTGGCAGCTTCATTAAATAGTACCCCCAAAACACCAGCCTAGAAGGCCAGCATCCCGGAGTCTCCTCTTCACTGTTGACGTTGAGACTGGTGTTTTGCGGGTACTATTTAATGAAGCTGTCAGTTGAGGACTTGTTATGCATTTGTTTCTCAAACTAGACACTCTAATGTACTTGTCCTCTTGCTTAGTTGTGCACCGGGGCCTCCCACCCCTCTTTCTATTCTGGTTAGAGACAGTTTGCGCTGTTCTGTCAAGGGAGCAGTACACAGCGTTGTACGAGATCTTCAGTTTCTTGGCAATTTCTCGCATGGAATAGCCTTCATTTCTCAGAACAAGAATAGGCTGACGAGTTTCAGAAAAAAAGGTATTTGTTTCTGGCCATTTTCAGCCTGTAATCGAACCCAAAAATGCTGATGCTCCAGATACTCAACTAGTCTAAAGAAGGCCAGTTGTATTGCTTCTTTAATCCAGACAACAGTTTTCAGCTGTGCTAACATAATTGCAAAAGGGTTTTATGATGATCAATTAGCCTTTTAAAATTATAAACTTGGATTAGCAAACACAACGTGCCATTGGAACACAGATGGTTGCGGATAATGGGCCTCTGTACACCTATGTAGATATTCCATTAAAAATCAGCCGTTTCCAGCTACAATAGTCATTTACATCATTAACAATGTCTACACTGTATTTCTGATCAATTTGATGTTATTTTAAATGGACAAAAATAATTTGCTTTCTTTCAGCATATATACACATACATACATACAGTTGAAGTCGGAAGTTTACATACACTTAAGTCGGAGTCATTAAAACTCGTTTTTCAACCACTGCACAAATGTCTTGTTAACAAACTATAGCTTTGGCAAGTCGGTTAGGACATCTACTTTGTGCATAACACAAGTAATTTTTCCAACAATTATTTACAGACAGATTATTTCACTTATTATTCACTGTATCACAATTCCAGTGGGTCAGAAGTTTACATACACTAAGTTGACTGTGCCTTTAAACAGCTTGGAAAATTCCAGAAAATTATGTCATGGCTTTAGAAGCTTCTGATTGGCTAATTGACACAATTTGAGTCAATTCGAGGTGTAACTGTGGATATATTTCAAGGCCTACCTTCAAACTCAGTGTCTCTTTGCTTGACGACATGGGAAAATCAAAAGAAATCAGCCAAGACCTCAGAAAAAAAATTGTAGACCTCCACTGGTTCATTCTTGGGAGCAATTTCCAAACACCTGAAGGTACCACGTTCATCTGTACAAACAATAGTACGCAAGTATAAACACCATGGGACCACGCAGCCGTCATACCGCTCAGGAAGGAGACGCGTTCTGTCTCCTAGAGATGAACGTACTTTGGTGTGAAAAGTGCAAATCAATTCCAGAACAACAGCAAAGGACCTTGTGAAGTTGCTGGAGGAAACAGGTACAAAAGTATCTATATCCACAGTAAAACAAGTCCTATATCTACATAACCTGAAAGGCCGCTCAGCAAGGAAGAAGCCACAGCTCCAAAACCGCCATTAAAAAGCCAGACTACGGTTTGCAACTGCAGATGTGGACAAAGATCGTACCTTTTTGGAGAAATGTCCTCTGGTCTGATGAAACAAAAATAGAACTGTTTGGCCATAATGGCCATCGTTATGTTTGGAGGAAAAGGGGGGAAGCTTGCAAGCCGAAGAACACCATCCCAACCGTGAAGCGCGGGGGTGGCAGCATCATGTTGTGGGGGTGCTTTGCTGCAGGAGGGACTGGTGCACTTCACAAAATAGATGGATTCATGAGGACAGAAAATTACGTGGATATATTGAAGCAACATCTCAAGACATCAGTCAGGAAGTTAAAGCTTGGTCACAAATGGGTCTTCCAAATGGACAATGACCCCAAGCATACTTCCAAAGTTGCGGGAAAATCGCTTAAGGACAACAAAGTCAAGGTATTGGAGTGGCCATCACAAAGCCCTGACCTCAATCCTATAGAAAATTTGTGGGCAGAACTGAAAAAGCGTGTGCGAGCAAGGAGGCCTACAAACCTGACTCAATTACACCAGCTCTGTCAGGAGGAATGGGCCAAAATTCACCCAACTTATTGTGGGAAGCTTGTGGAAGGCTATCCCGAAATGTTTGACCCAAGTTAAACAATTTAAAGGCAATGCTACCAAATACTAATTGAGTGTATGTAAACTTCTGACCCACTGGGAATGTGAAGAAATAAAAGCTGAAAAAAATAATTCTCCCTACTATTATTCTGACATTATTCTTAAAATAAAGTGGTGATCCTAACTGACCTAAGACAGCGAATTTATACTAAGATTAAATGTCAGGAATTGTGAAAAACTGAGTTTAAATGTATTTGGCTCAGGTGTATGTAAACTTCCGACTTCAACTGTATATCCACACATATACACACATACAAGCTATTAACTTAGTTCTTGGTAAAAGTGTTGATCCATTGATAGCCCAGAGCCTGCATGCAGACATGCATGAACCTCCTGATGCTGGAGAGCTAACATCTAAGCTGTGAATTCTCTAAACTCAGCTTCTTGCAGTAAATTACCATGTCTGAGCTCTGCAGAGAGCCGTGCTGCAGACACCTAATTTAGCTCCCAATCCAGAGCAGGAGGCCCCACATGATCAAACATGTTGCATGAATCCAGTTGTGGTTGACTGTTCGAGTTGACGGGTCAGTGGATTCTAACACACCATGTGCCCTCTCTCAAGCAGAGGTCACTTTAAATCCTCCTTTGGGCCACAATGTGTCCCCGACAAGCTCTGTTTGGCTCAGTAGGGTCCAAGGCTAAGAGGGGGTTAGTTAATCCCAAATCAGATGACTCCTCATAAGACCTTGCAGCACACCTCAAACCGAGAGACAGAACTGGGCCAAATAGTGCCTGTTCAGAAAACTGTGTCAGAAGCCAACACCAGCACAACTGCATCAGGAAAGTTACGACTGTTGAAGAAGGGGCTTTCCTTTGACAGTTACAATTCTCCAATAAATCACTAAAAAGCAATGGATAGCCTACTGACATTTAAGAACAAAATTTGAACAAAACTCATCGAGCAACAACATCTTTTTAACAATTCTAAAGACACCAAGGAATTAACTACTTCCCATGGAGTTCTTCAGTCTAAATGTCAATGTATGTGTTCAAGATGCCTCCATGCCATTGGAAGAGTAGGTAATTAGGTCCTCAGGCCTGGTTGGCATAGGAGACACAGCAGACATTGTGGGAGGGAGGGGTTTCCCACACTGTTCAGCAGCTATCATGAGGCTACCTCCTGGCAGTAACCAGACAGGAGCGATATCGATGAACCAGGGTGTAACACGGTAAAACAGGGTAAAACAGGGTGGAGGATGACTTTTAAAAAGTCTACATTGTATTGGTGCTTGTGGTTTTCTATTTCTGAAGATGTTTTTAGATCTATTCTCACCATGGGACAGAGATATTTTACTGCATGCCAAAATGTCTTTCTTTATCTAGTATAGGAGCTGACCTGCATTCTCAGGAGACACATTTCATCAAAGCTCAGATATGTGAGCCTCTCTGATGAAGTCATGCAGAACTGCAAACTCCCTGTTCGGAGATATATTTATGACCACATCCCTGCCTATCTTGATGTGTATAATCAAGAATGTCCTTCGTAATAAGCTGGCTGGTACTATGCGTAGTAGTCTAGTCGTACCCTGATCATCTCAGCGACGTAGCTCTCTGGTCCTGTGTACTCTGTGGAGTCCTTCACCTTCACCAGCACTATGAAGAACAGGTAGTGCCACATGTTGTGCTCCACCTTGATGTGCTCTTCAAATGTCACCGTCTTGTTGTCAAACTTGTCCCTTTCCAGGCCTGCACACGAGGAGACATACAAAAAACGAATTGTCAAACGCGCAGACACAAATGCATGGCAGTTACTGGATTCTTCAACTGTAAACAAACAATGCATGTGTGGCAATAATGTGGCAATAATGGGTCAATCCTTATGAGTCTGGTGATTGTCATGACCTTAGTTGGAATGACTGAATGCACAACAATAGCACGGGGAAGTTGCGTCATTGGAGAAAAGAACACAATGCATTTCAGAGGGAGAATAGAATAGGCCAAGGGACTTAACGCTCAACAGGTTCTCAATGTCTCACATAAGCTAGTTTTTTTTACATTTCCCTTTGTCCTACAGGGCCACCTATACATACAATGTTTGCACACATGACTGTAGGTCGCTTTCTGCATAAAAGCTTCTGCTAAATGGCATATACAGTAGGGTGATTCAAAATATCTTTGGTATCTCAGATTGTTCTGGCAATTTTCACATAGGATCTTCATCTGGAGGAAGGATGTTTGAAAAGCTTTTTACATTTGCATCACAAACCATTTTGGAGAAAATCATTATGAAAGTGTACATTTTAGGCCGTTTTTAGACCTATACATGGCTCCTGTAAGACCCTATGATCTGTAAAACACACATGATACAGACAAAATCGTAGTGTCAATATACTCATCATAGTGTGCCCTAAAATATGCATTATGTATTGATTCTGATTTTTCTTTCACATTCATTTAATAAACATTAAAACATATACAGTGGGGCAAAAAAGTATTTAGTCAGCCACCAATTGTGCAAGTTCTCCCACTTAAAAAGATGAGAGAGGCCTGTAATTTTCATCATAGTTACACTTCAACTATGACAGACAAAATGAGAGAGAAAATCCAGAAAATCACATTGTAGGATTTTTAATGAATTTATTTGCAAATTATGGTGGAAAATTTGAAAAGAACGTTCTGCTGCCTGCAACATCCTCCAGCATGACCGGTTTGGCGGTGGGTCAGTCATGGTGTGGGGTGGCATTTCTTTGTGGGGCCGTGCTCGCCAGAGGTAGCCTGACTGCCATTAGGTACCGAGATGAGATCCTCAGACCCCTTGTGAGACCATATGCTGACACATGCACATTTGTGGCCTGCTGGAGGTCATTTTGCAGGGCTCTGGCAGTGCTCCTCCTTGCACAAAGGCGGAGGTAGCGGTCCTGCTGCTGGGTTGTTGCCCTCCTACGGCCTCCTCCACGTCTCCTGATGTACTGGCCTGTCTCCTGGTAGCGCCTCCATGCTCTGGACACTACGCTGACAGACACAGCAAACCTTCTTGCCACAGCTCGCATTGATGTGCCATCCTGGATGAGCTGCACTACCTGAGCCACTTGTGTGGGTTGTAGACTCCGTCTCATGCTACCACTAGAGTGAAAGCCTGCCAGCATTCAAAAGTGACCAAAACATCAGCCAGGAAGCATAGGAACTGAGAAGTGGTCTGTGGTCACCACCTGCAGAACCACTCTTTTATTGGGGGTGTCTTGCTAATTGCCTATAATTTCCACCTTTTGTCTATTCCATTTGCACAACAGCATGTGAAATTTATTGTCAATCAGTGTTGCTTCCTAAGTGGACAGTTTGATTTCACAGAAGTGTGATTGACTTGGAGTTACATTGTGTTGCTTAAGTGTTCCCTTTATTTTTTTGAGCAGTTTATTTTTTGGACACTTTCTGTTTTTGATATTGCTACTATGCAAATACACTACCGGTCAAAAGTTTTAGAACACCTACTCATTTAAGGGTTTTTCTTTACTTGTACTATTTTCTACATTGTAGAATAATAGTGAAGACATCAAAACTATGAAATAACACATATGGAATCATGTAGTAACCAAAAAAGTCTTAACAAAGATTCTTCAAATAGCCACACTTTGCCTTGATGACAGTTTGTACAATCTTGGCATTCTATCAGCTAGCTTTGCCTGGAATGCTTTTCCAACAGTCTTGAAGGAGTGCCCACATATGCTGAGCACTTGTTGGCTGCTTTTCCTTCACTCTGCGGTCCAAATCATCCCAAACATCTCAATTTGGTTGAGGTCGGGGGATTGTGGAGGCCAGGTCATCTGATGCAGCACTCCATCACTCTCCTTCTTAGTAAAATAGCGTTTACACAGCCTGGAGGTGTGTGGGGTCATTGTCCTGTTGAAAAACAAATGATAGTCCCACTAAGCCCAAACCAGATGGGATGGCGTATCGCTGCAGAATGCTGTGATAGCCATGCTGGTTAAGTATGCTTTGAATTCTAAATAAATCACAGACAGTGTCACCATTAAAGCACCCCCACACCATAACACCTCCTACTCCATGCTTTACGGTGGGAAATACACATGCGGAGATCATCCGTTCACCCACACTGGTTGGAACAAAAAATCCCACATTTGGACTCCAGACCAAAGGACACATTTTCACAGGTCTAATGTCCATTACTCGTGTTTCTTGGCCCAAGAAAGTCTCTTCTTATTATTGGTGTCCTTTAGTAGTGGTTTCTTTGCAGAAATTCGACCACGAAGGACTGATTCACACAGTCTCGTCTGAATAGTTGATGTTGAGATGTGTCTGTTACTTGAACTTTATGAAGCATTTATTTGGGCTGCATATTATGAGGCTGCTAACTCTAATGAATTTATCCTCTGCAGCAGAGGTAACTCTGGGTCTTCCATTCCTGTGACAGCCCTTATGAGAGCCAGTTTCATCATAGCGCTTGATGGTTTTTGCGACTGCACTTGAAGAAACTTTAAAAGTTCTTGAAATTTTCCGTATTGACTGACCTTCATCTCTTAAAAGTAATGATGGACTGTTGTTTCTCTTTGCTTATTTGAGCTGTTCTTGCCATAATATGGACTTGGTCTTTTACCAAATAGGGCCATCTTCTGTATACCCACCCTACCTTGTCACAACACAACTGATTGGCTCAAATTATTGGCATTAAGGTAATAAATTCCACAAATTAACTTTTAACAAGGCACACCTGTTAATTGAAATGCATTCCAGGTGACTACCTCATGAAGCTAGTTGAGAGAATGCCTTAAGTGTGCAAAGCTGTCATCAAGGCAAAGGGTGGCTACTTTGAAGAATCTAAAATATATATTGATTTGTTTAACACTTTTTTGGTTACTACATGATTCCATGTGTGTTATTTCATAGTTTTGATGTCTACAATGTAGAAAGTAGTAAAAATAAAGAAAAACCTTTGAATGAGTAGGTGTTCTAAAACTTTTGACCGGTAGTGTATATAAGTTACCACTTCACTGTACCGTTTATACCTTCTGTATCCTGTGCATGTGACAAATAAACTATATAGTGTGTGTTCACCAGAGATAGTAAAGTGAAGAACAACATGACCTGCACCAAAGTCAGATTAGGATATCGGCCAAGTACTAGATAGTGTATTTTTACCTTGAGTTTCCTTATTGTATGCTACTGCTTTTACCACTTTTAGTCTTAATCTTTGGTTGTTTACTACAATACTCACTCTGTTTAGCACATGATCTCACATGTGAATCCTTAAAGAGATGGGTGGGGCTAAAGCTTAAGTGGGTGTGAAAGATGCTGAATGGGTGTAGACAAAGAAGAGCTCTCCAGTGGGCATACCAAAACATTCAAGGGACATTTTCTCAAAAGTGGGGTTACAAGTTTATCAACTTTCGAAGCAGAATTACTTTTTCATTGTTCCTCAACTGCAGTGTATGATATACAATTTTATAGCTCTGAGTCTCTACTTTTATCCAATGTAAAAAAAAAAAAAAAACTATTTCAAATTTTGCTACATAGGACCGAATCCAGGTGGTGGGTCACATATGTTGATGTTGGGGTGGTGCTGGAGATGATGAATATAACGCAGATTTTTTTTAAATGCCCCTTTAATACCGTATTCTGTTGTCTCAAGTTATGTTGGTTGTTGACGATATTTGCATTGTCATCAACTCCAATTCGGCTTGGGGTACGGAATATTCTCTTCCTAGTCCCTTGTGGATTGATACGGTTTATTAAATAGCATAGGCTACAGTAACGAGTAACAGCAACAGTAAAACAAAATCATCCAGTGTTTGCTGAATGTCAAAAACTAAAATGTACCCCGTTTTGTGGTCCCGTGTGGCTCAGTTGGTAGAGCATGGCGCTTGCAACGCCAGGGTTGTGGGTTCATTCCCCACGGGGGGACCAGGATGAATATGTATGAACTTTCCAATTTGTAAGTCGCTCTGGATAAGAGCGTCAGCTAAATGACTTAAATGTAAATGTAAATGTTTTCTCCCCAATTTCGTGGCATCCAATTGGTAGTTACAGTCTTGTCTCATTGCTGAAACTCCCATACAGACTCGGGAGAGGGAAAAGTCGAGAGCCCATCGTCCTCCTCTTGACACAATGCCCACTTAACCCAGAAGCCAGCTGCACCTGCAACTGTGTCGGAGGAAACACCGAACACCTGGCGACCATGTCAGTGTGCACTGCGCCTGGCCCACCACAGAAGTTGCTAGTACACGATGGGACAAGGACATCCGTGAGGCCGACCAAACCCGGACAACGCTGGGCCAATTGTGCGCCGGCCAATGGGCCCCAATTGTGCGCCGCCCCGGTCGCGGCCGGGCTGCGACAGAGCCTGGAACCCAGAATCTCTGGTGGCACAGCGATGCAGTGCCTTAGACCACTGCGCCACTCGGGAGGCCCGATGCTGAATATGTTTGGAGTGTTAACAGTCAACATTGTTGTAATTGGCTTCAACTAGTACAGGCCTTACGCATCACACTTCTCAAATAAAAGATACTTGGCTCCCGTAAATTGTATCATGTGTGAGGCACTTTCTCAATAAGCAAGATATAGCCTAGGCCTACCATTGATATGCCATTAATTTCAATATGTTTGGAGAAGCCCATCTTTGGTAACCGGACAAGAGTCACTTTTTGGAAATGGGGATGATACAAGATGAATGGAGTAGCCCATGCACTGCAGGTAGGCCTACGTGAATAGTGAACAATGCAAAAGCATGACGGCAAAAGCCTCACCAGTAGACCATTTAGAAGCCTTTTATGGATAGGCTACTTGGCTAACGCATGGCCAGGATAAGAAAGATACCAGATGCATTGCTGTTGAACCAGCTTTTGTTATAGTAGGGTAAGTGTAGCCTATAAGGGTTTGTTTTTTAATCAAATGAAATGGAAAACAAGCAATTGTTACAGGAAAATACCAAATGTTTCTAAATATGAGTGTCACCGGATCATCTCATCTCTCGTTTCATGATGGGAATATAGCCTACTTGGATTTTTTTTTTTAACGCACATCCAAAATAATAACAGGAGCAGGCAAAAATAATGTACAATAGCCTACATAGATAAAAAGAGGACGTCCACTCACTATTTTGCTGCTCCCAAACTTGATCTTTTAATCAAGCTTAGGTGATAAAGATTTATTTCAAATTAGTCTCAAGAGCCAAACCCTTTATCGATAGTCTTGACTACTTGGCGAAAGCATTTGGCAGGACGAATAAAAAATGCCTTCATCGAGAGGGGAAGCTAAGCTTTGGTTTTTAATCAAATGAAAGAAACTGGTAAAAAACATTTGTTTTTTTATGTTTCTAAATACGAGGTTTACAACTCTTGTTCCATGTGTATATGGGCACTGTGCATCACGGCTGGATTGGCTGCAATTCCGCTGTCAAAATCCATGCCATCACCAACCGTGTTACCTGCTAAAACCAGCTTTTGGTTGGTCTTAAATATCCCCACCAGTGCTGCCTGAAACGGGCACTTTGGCACACATTTTTAAGGACACACCTCAGATATTTCCAACCCACACACCTCAGAACAAGCGAGCTCATATAAGACGGGTAAATTACCAATCCTGGCACTAGGGAAATAGAAGAGCGCCGGCTTTAATAGGTCAATTGCAAATGAGTGTGTTTGACCATTCTGCTGGCTTAACGGCAGCCGAAAATAGAGCCCATATTGTTTGGAACAATATACTCTACAAGTACATCACATTTCCAGAGTGGGCTCTCTGCTAATTCTGAAGGTATGATCAATTTAGCGTTATATGTTGTATGTTATGATCAATTATTATTTGGCTGTGTTTGGTTAATGATCTATAATGTCAATTTCAATGTATAAAATGAATCATATAATAAAGGTACCACTCTGGAAATTTGACTTGTTTGAAGAGTATATTGTTACAAACAATATGTCTAAAAATAAGCTAAATCAAAAAGGGTAGTTTTGAGAGATTCATATTTTTTATGTTGAATAATTGAATGTGAATATTTGTATTTCAGAATCTAGACATACTCCATATTTGATAGAACACTATGAGGAGTATAATGTACCAAGATGTTTTATGTCTGTATCATGTACAGTTCACAGATACAAGGGTCTTACAGGAGGCATGTACAGTGGGGCAAAAAAGTATTTAGTCAGCCACCAATTGTGCAAGTTTTCATCATAGGTACACTTCAACTATGACAGACAAAATGAGAAAAGAAAATCACATTGTAGGATTTTTTATGAATTTATTTGCAAATTATGGTGGAAAATAAGTATTTGGTCAATAACAAAAGTTTATCTCAATACTTTGTTATATACCCTTTGTTGGCAATGACAGAGGTCAAACGTTTTCTGTAAGTCTTCACAAGGTTTTCACACACTGTTGCTGGTATTTTGGCCCATTCCTCCATGCAGATCTCCTCTAGAGCAGTGATGTTTTGGGGCTGTTGCTGGGCAACACAGACTTTCAACACCCTCCAAAGATTTTCTATGGGTTTGAGATCTGGAGACTGGCTAGGCCACTCCAGGACCTTGAAATGCTTCTTACGAAGCCACTCCTTCGTTGCCCGGGCGGTGTGTTTGGGATCATTGTCATGCTGAAAGACCCAGCCACGTTTCATCTTCAATGCCCTTGCTGATGGAAGGAGGTTTTCACTCAAAATCTCACGATACATGGCCCCATTCATTCTKTCCTTTACACGGATCAGTCGTCCTGGTCCCTTTGCAGAAAAACAGCCCCAAAGCATGATGTTTCCACCCCCATGCTTCACAGTAGGTATGGTGTTCTTTGGATGCAACTCAGCATTCTTTGTCCTCCAAACATGACGAGTTGAGCTTTTACCAAAAAGTTATATTTTGGTTTCATCTGACCATATGACATTCTCCCAATCTTCTTCTGGATCATCCAAATGCTCTCTAGCAAACTTCAGACGGGCCTGGACATGTACTGGCTTAAGCAGGGGGACACGTCTGGCACTGCAGGATTTGAGTCCCTGGCGGCGTAGTGTGTTACCTGTCTCTTATACACATCTAGATATGTATAAATTCACTAGGTCCCCCCGTGTGGTTCTGGGATTTTTGCTCACCGTTCTTGTGATCATTTTGACCCCACGGGGTGAGATCTTGCATGGAGCCCCAGATCGAGGGAGATTATCAGTGGTCTTGTATGTCTTCCATTTCCTAATAATTGCTCCGACAGTTTATTTCTTCAAATCAAGTTGCTTACCTATTGCAGATTCAGTCTTCCCAGCCTGGTGCAGGTCTACAATTTKGTTTCTGGTGTCCTTTGACAGCTCTTTGGTCTTGGCCATAGTGGAGTTTGGAGTGTGACTGTTTGAGGTTGTGGACAGGTGTCTTTTATACTGATAACAAGTTCAAACAGGTGCCATTAATACAGGTAACGAGTGGAGGACAGAGGAGCCTCTTAAAGAAGAAGTTACAGGTCTGTGAGAGCCAGAAATCTTGCTTGTTTGTAGGTGACCAAATACTTATTTTCCACCATAATTTGCAAATAAATTCATAAAAAATCCTACAATATGATTTTCTGGATTTTTTCCCCTCATTTTGTCTGTCGTGGTTGAAGTGTACCTATGATGAAATTTACAGGCCTCTCTCATCTTTTTAAGTGGGAGAACTTGCACAATTGGTGGCTGACTAAATACTTTTTTGCCCCACTGTATGTATAGGTCTAAAAAGGGTCTAAGATGGCTAATTTCATAATGATTTCCCCCCCAAAATGGTTTGTGATACAAATGTAAAAAGCTTGTTAAGAGATATAAAAATATATGTTCTGCTCCCGCTGGCTTGGAATCAAACTATAGTAACACCAACCAGTTACAATCATGCTTGCAATATCTAACATGGAATGGAAAATGTTTTAAAATGGATAGGCTACAGTAACTAAGGCTACAGTAATAGCTTGTGTATGGTGATGTGATCCAGTACATTGCCATTGCATTGCACAGCACACCAACATGGTCAAGAATCTGCATTGGCAACAGGAGGAAGTTACTCCTACGCATCAGCCATGACTAACCATTCTGGTTCTGGGAAGAGAAGGCGTTCTGTTGTTTACACTGCTGAGCTGAGCAAAACAGCCCCCATTCTGCCACAGGCCAGCTGTGAGGCATGCAACATTAACAGCCTCAGACAGACTTAAAGTGCAGGTTGAGACCACTCATGTGCAATGTCTGTTCATCTTCCTCCAACGCTCGCTGCACTGCAAACCTTGTTCTGAAATAGCACTGCTTCCGACTCTTCAGACCACAACCACTAGTCATTCCAACCCAAGCTCAAAATGGTAGCTACCACCATGATAGCTTAGCAGACAGTCTCAGGCCGAGCGTCAGCCCACTGATCACTAGCATTGGACACAGGCCAGAAGAGCCAAGCCAGGTCCAGGTAGGGCCACTCACCGCAGATAAAGCAGGTCGTCTTCAGGACTTCCTCTTTTTTTTGCTTTTCACTCCTGAGGTCGGCAAAGGTGTCGATGATGACTCCGAAGATGAGGTTGAGGACGATGATGATGACCAGGAAGAAGAAGAGCAGGTCGTAGATCACCCTGCCAGCAAATAGAGGCTCCTACCAAAGACACAGAAGACAGAAAAAAACGTTTGATAACACACATCTGAATATTACAAATAGTCAACTAAGAAACACGACTGCAGCAAAGTTGTCCCAATAATTGAGATTGTAGTGAAGCTAAAATGTATTTGTTTCTTCCCAAGTCTGGAACTGTGGGACATGTAAATGGTTTGGTGTTGTTAGGGCTGTGACGATTATGGAATTTTGGGTAACGATTACTTGTCATGCAAATGGTCACGGTTATTGTCATGTGTGTCATTTTTGTTGAAAAATGTTTTGAACTTGTAATGCATCTTTGAAAACAAGTTACGAATACAACGCAGCTTTGGTGACACCCCTGTCTCAAAAACGAATGTTTTTTTACCGCTTGGAAGTTTTTGAAATTAAGCTTCTCCTCCCGACCGTGCCGTTCTGCTCGTAAAACAATTACCAACTTTACCCACTTCGTGTAAAAATAAACTGGGTAAACTGGTATATCCACTTCAATATAAAGTTGAATCCCCACTTCTCCTAAAATGAATGTAATAGGACAATTATTATTTTTAGTTCACGGTTATTGTCCATAATTGTCAGTAACACAATTATAAGATAATTGTACCAGCCTTAGGTGTTGTGTTCAACATGGGCATTTGCGTACCTCTTTGGATGGCTTCCGCAGGACGTCCCCCACACCACCTCCACTCCTCAGGCCGTGACTCAAGACAGTGACAATACACATGAGCAGAGAGTCACATGACCGCTCCTTGTCCTCGATCACTACCGCCGACGGCTGGGTGGCTATGGCAGCTACAGAGGGACATCAGGGACATGTATTGCACATAGTATATCCACAACAAATCCACAAACCCTTTTAATCCACATCCTCTAACTCAAATCCACATTTCTCATATACAAGACCTCATAGCAAATTCTGCCTTGAGGAGAAAACAATAACTAGTCAATTTGGAAAATGTTGTGCAAACAAAACATCTCACTCAAAAGAAACTTCCACTGCCTGTCTCATCCCAGCACAGGAACCACAGACAATACCGATCTGACCCTTCCAAACTGTTCTCACAAAACAACAAGTCACCAGACAAGCATCATTAATTTGGATGGTGGTGATGGTGGCGGTGGCCTCCATGAGGTTTGAACCCAGACTCCCCAGAGCCTGACAAGGTTCATACAAGGTTGTCTGAGCACATTAAGGCAGCATGTAGGTCGTCTTTGATTTGGGAAATTCTTCTAAAGAAGTCCGTTAGAATGCCTGGATCCCAACAAGCTGCCCCCTGCGCCCTCTCAGAGCGAACCCGTCAACCTGCCCTGTGCCTGATGGCAATTAACCCCTGACCTCTTCTCCCCTTCCTCTGGATCCTGGTCCTCCAGCAGCAGACACACACGGCATGGCCTAAGTCCCTGTGTGCTTCCCCTAGCCCAGGGTTAGGTGTCTTGCTCAAGGGCACAGACAGATGTTTCACCTAGTAGGCTCAGGGATTCGAAACAGAAACCTTTTGGATACTGGCCCAGCACTCCTAACCGCTAGGCTACCTGCCATTTATCTATATGCCAACTGTGCGCAACAATGCCTAATTTATCATAACCATTACAGATAACAAATCCTAATTGCAAAATGTTCTCACATATATTGACAAAAAAAAGGGTGCAATTTAAGATACATTTATTGAAAACGTAATATCAACTGTTTATATTACACCGTGGAACACAATCTTCAAAAAGGCAGTAGCCTCAGCCGTGCCGCTAGCTTGAATCAAAAGGACTACATAAAAGGTAGTTTAAGTAAGGGATCACAGTGGCGCTTTGCAGTGGCAAAAGAAGTGATGCAAGATTTCTGCTGCTTGGCCCCCTTCTTTCAACGTTTCTTTGTGCATATGATATCTCACGGAGCTAGTTGTGCTGTGATAGGAGAGCTTGATATTACATAGTTTGCATTGCACATGGGTCAAATTTCATCAGTTTGATCAAAATACTTCGAAACCTCACACCATTTGGCGGCCATGCTGATAGTGCCCACTTCTCGCTATGAGCTTGAAACAGCCCCCCCACAGCCAATCAGAAGCATTTGCCATTTATATTTTTCAATTTTAAATAAAGAAGTTATAATGTGATAGTTAACCCCGCTCTATCTCAATGTAACACATTTAACTTTGACAAGAGTTATGAAATACATTTGACAAATAGTTCTACAGTATTTGAAAAGAAAAAAGATTTCTGGTTAAAGATGGAGTTTTGATGTCATTCGAGTACTCAAGTACTCATGCCCCTCCCTAAACCAGGCCTAATCTCATGACTGCCCGGCCGCACACATTTACGGCTCAGTGGAACTATGGGAAGCTTCTCCTCTGGAGGAGGGTAGACTTAGGGGTCTGTGAGGATGCAGAAGCCCGCGCACACACATTTCCCTTTCTCTTGAGCACATACCATCCACAACAGCTTCCGTGGAGCAGTTCTCCCCACTGTCCTTCCGACACACTTCTGCTGATAGGAACTCTCCCACCATACTGGCTCCACTCTCTGCCAAACAGGAAAACATAGGGTCAGGAGAAACTGTTGTGCCTTTTTTGGCTCAGTATTGTCTATTGCAAACGAGGGACCATATTAGGCCTTACAGACTTAATTTATAGCAGGAAACCTGGTGCAAGTTTTAAATGTGACAATCAGGGTGGGGAGGATAGACTGAGGAAGCCATTCTGTTTGGGAACTTTAAGTGACATAGGGAGCGCCTGCTCTTTGACCTTACCAAGTGTTTTATTAGGTATCCTGTCAATGTTAAGGAGAAAGTCATCCTGGAAGAAGATGTAGCCCACGATGGAGAAGAGGTAGACCAGGATGAGAGCCAGCACGGCTGTCAGCAGGATAGAGCGGCCATTACGGGTTACACTCTTGATCACATTCAGCAGCGTCTCCTCCCTGTACACCAGGTCAAAGAGCTGCAGGAGAGACAAGAGAAAAACACAGCTTAGTGGGAAGCAGGGGGGCTTAGTGATTGAGTGAGTGAGTGAGTCCAGTTCTTACAAGCAGACTGTAGAAGAAGACATGGACGAAGACGCCCAGACTACAGATGATCAGGTAGAGGAGGTGGTAGAGGAACTCTACATCCATGATCATGGCCTTGTAGCCCCGCGTGAACGTCCCTCTGTTCCCCACGAAACTCATCAAGAAGATCATCTTATTGCCCACCTGAGGAACAGTGGAAAACATGGAGGGATTGAACAACAACTTTGCCAGGTTAATTTAAAAGGTAAATACTGGTATGCAAAAACAAAGTAGAGATATTCAGAAACAACCAGGCATAGCAGACAAACACAACCAACTTAGAGAGACTGGCATAGATACAGGTCAACAAGAGGTAGACTTGAACACAGTAAAGTTGACATCAGTGACTTAAAAATATGTTGTGTAAAAGCATGAGTCATGCATCTATCCAACAGGTATTTATTCATTAGAAGACATGTCATTTAGTGTTTAGTTGGACTAGTTGACAAGAGTGCTACAGCTCTGTGGAATCCCACAGTGACGCACTACACACCTCACCTCACATACGGGTGAGGTGAGGACACTGGGCGGGGCGTTTGAGGGCACAGAGGCTACTGTAACGTGGCAGGCAAGGGCAAGGACCCACTGACCAGAAACCCATCCAGTCACAGAGGCACACACACTTGCAGACACACTTACGTTGAAGGCCCCTAGGAGGAAGAGGGTTGGCTCCAGGCCCACAGAGAAGATGAGGCGGAGGATGGTTGAGGCGATGAGGACCCGGACGCCGTGGGGCTGAGGCAGGATGATGACGATGGCCAGGGACACCAGCATGGCGATCCACAGCAGAGCTGACAGGTGACCATCCAGGGTACCTGGCGAGAGGAGGTGGGAGAGGATAAAGGCAAGAGTAGGGTTAAAAAGGAGGGAGGGATGGGACGTGGAGTGTTGTCCATGTAAGATGCCTACTTGGAATATACCTACAGTAACACATAGGTTTACTGTAAATTACATCACTTTTAAAAGTAGATCCAGTTAAAGATCTGTTTACATTGAATGTTGAATCAAAAGAAAAAAGCAGTCAACACTACAAGCACTTGCTCATCCAACTGCTGTAATGATAGTATTAACAGGCAAACAATAATATGTTCTTGGCCTCCAGTGAGGGATATCCCTCTGCAGTAATTTCACCTGTTGGACATGTTCAGACACATTCATCTCCCCAGGGAGATGAGGCAGAGCTCTAAAACGTTACAATACTAACAGTTACATAATACGGAAAGTGTGACATCAGAACGTTGTGGCTCAGTGAAGCTTCATAATGAGCTTACCTGGCACTAACTTGGTGGCTTAGTCCCAGCTCTGTTCAACACAAGGACAAAGTCAGTCGGAGAACTGTTTGTATGTATGTATGTATGTATGTATGTATGTATGTATGTATGTATGTATGTATGTATGTATGTATGTATGTATGTATGTATGTATGTATGTATGT
>NC_036851.1:14454086-14460300 GCF_002910315.2 Salvelinus sp. IW2-2015 | reverse complement strand
TGTATGTATGTATGTATGTATGTATGTATGTATGTATGTATGTATGTATGTATGTATGTATGTATGTATGTATGTATGTATGTATGTATGTATGTGTGTATGTGTGTTTGTGTGTGTGTGTGTGTTTGTGTGTGTGTGTACACATGTATGCATGTGTGTGTGTGTGTGTGTTAAGCTGAAAACGAGGTCAGCCGTCTTTGCCGTACTCACTTTCAGGCCCCAGCCAGAGAGTTTTGAGCTTCCTCACACTCCCTCCCTGTCCGTGCCCCTCTCTTCTCCTCTCCGTGGAGAGATCACATGACAGGTGCTCGTTACATAACTGTGTCCGCTAAAAATACCCCTGGCTCCTGAGAAATTCAGGAGGGATGGTCTGGGAGGGATCCCAGGCCTGCCGGCTGACAGCACGCCAGGGAACTAGACTCCGCCACCACGGAGGGAGGAATGGACGTCACAGGCCTCCTCTCCAAACCCCATTCCTTTCTCTCCAAAAAGTCCAAAAGATTCCACTACCCCAGTAAAGCAGGATGAGAGCAGGATGCAGCCACTGCTCAACTCCTTTACACACATTGTCTGATATCTTGAAAGGCCAAACAGGCAGGTCTGTGGGAACAGACTTCAAAGCAGATTCTCAGAGTGGACACGTGGTCAAAAGAGAGGATTTTTATCTGTTAACATGGCTAAGTTAGGCCAAAGTACTCTCCCTCCTAACAGGCAGCTGCTATGCCAGCCATGCCACACTGACCCAACTCCGGAAGAGTGGAGAGGTACGAAGCATAGAGCTCAACCAGGTCCTCTCCAGACAAACACTTCCGTGGGAAGTCTTGAGCAGACTGGGACAAGCAGCGCACTATGGATTGACTGCTCTGCTTTTTCTGACTTGTTTTATAGGAGAGTGCATCAGCTGAGCTCTGGGCAAGGCTCACTACTGTAAATGCACAGGACCTTTAGAGAAACCAGCTTTGTTTTAAGTCGTAAAAGTCTACCAGGCCACTGAAGTTCACTTCTCTTTTACAAGCAGCTGGTTTGAACATTAACAACGAGCAGCATCAGAGCTGGCATACATCCGGAGAGACATTATTATGGACCAATTAATTGTATATGCGTTTAAGATTTACTATTGAGTAATAATGATTTGAGAGCCGAGCTTTTATGCACATGATGGCTGGCTACATCGTTAATATATCTTTTTTTACCTTTTTTTAACTAGGCAAGTCAGTTAAGAACAAATTCTTATTTACAATGATGGCCTACCCCGGCCAGACCCTAGCCCGGACGACGCTGGGCCAATTGTGCGCCACCCTATGGGACTCCCAAACACGGCCGGTTGTGAAACAGCCTGGAATCGAACCAGGGTCTGTAGTGATCCCTCTAGCACTGAAATGCAGTGCCTTAGACAGCTGCGCCACTCGGGAGCCCACAAAAGTTAAGTTATGTTAAGCCGACATCATTTCCCCCCTCGCTGATGTCCTGAGCTGAACCCTACAGTCTGATGCTAATCTCGTTGAAGACACTGGAAACCACATGAATGTATTCTAGCTCAAAGCTAAAAGCGTTTTCGCTTCTCTCTCTCTCGCTCTCTCTCTCTCTCTCTCTCTGAGGAAGTTCAAAACAAAAGGGACTGCGCCGCTTGACCCCAGACAGAACAATGTAAAGTTTATGCGAGTCACAATGTGGGTCTTCTCTCGGGCAACTCTGCCCTGGAACAATAAAGGCCTTAATGACCGGGGCTGTGCTTTACACATCACCACAGACTAACACTGCGGTCAGGCATGAAGAGGGAGAGATGGAGAGAGAGAGAGAGAGCTGGAGAGAAAAGGCAGTTATGTGAAAATGTCTCTAAAATGACTAAATAAATCCTGTTTATTCAGTCCTTGACATTGCACAGGGGCAACAGTTTCCCCCTGCACACTGGCATACAGTGAAGGTAAAATACAGGATTTAAAAGCTTGAAATCAATTCGAAGCCCCGCCTGGACCAACCACTAGAGCAGCTCAATTATGCCATGTTCAACACCTAAGCCTAATGAGTGGCTATGCTCTTGCCTGACCATATGTTCCTAAGGAAATGTCAAATTTCACAGTCTGAGGCACAGTGAAATGCACTGATCCTATAAGATGGTAAGATCTCAATTGCATACTTCTCATGTCCTTTCTCCTCGTCTCCTTGTTCCAGCCGGTGTCTATTCCACAAGTTACCACCGGCTAAATCTATGACATTAAAATGCCTATTTACTCTGTTCCATCTGACTGCGCAATCAACTTTCTCATCAGCCCAAGCAGGGAAGTTATAAACGTGATCTCCACTATAAAAAGCATCTAGACACTATCTCACATTTCCTTTAGACTAACATTTAGTTTTTAACAGCAGAGATGTATTAAACCTTACTGTCTGTCTCTCCGACATTTGCAACATTGTTTCAATATTCAAATTCGATCTCCAACTGTCCCCTAGTAATGAACATGTAGTGGTGGGTACGAGAGATAGAGGTAGGCAGCCTTTCTCAGCCAGTCGAAATCATTAAATCAGCATAATTTTATGGATATACACAAAGAAATGTCAATTGAAAAAAGGTAAAACAAAATGAAGTGTAGCTAGTTTGCAGTCTTTCCAGCTTCAGTTTGAAGTTATTGTGTTAGCTGTGTTGTTGGCTAGCTCCTCAGAACAACAGTGTCCTAACGAGAGAGCACATTTTCTATGCCAGGCAAAATCGTGCCTCATTAGCTCATTGTTATGGATGTATCCAAATAAATGTCACTAGAAAACAGCCAAATGCAGCTACTGTTGTTATTCTGGCTGCACTGTTTGACGTGACTGTAAGTTAGCCGTAGTTGGCTAGCTAGCACCTGCTGTATTCTGTGCATGTGACAATAAAACGTGAAACTTGAGAGACAGATACAATGGATCCTGACTGAAGACTCGTCAGCATCAGAGTGAAGACAGGAGTCTGGTGACAGGTTAATTAATTTAATGTGTGTGTGCGTGCGTTTAGCTCAAACCCCATATCAATAATCAGGTCAGGGCCTGATTCAGAGGACCTGACATTAATAAGTGATGCCAGTAACACCAGAACCACAGGCATGAGACAGGAATCCAGCCTTGTATCACAGATCAGAGGTAAAGGTTACCTTCATAAATGTATGAAAGGAATTGTTTTAAATATCCAAATAATTATCTCAAAGACATTGTGTGGAATAGGTAGCCACATAACCTTGATGCACTCATAATATAGCTTTACAAACACAGCTTGCTTCAAACGGTTAGCTAAGTCATCTTGAGCATGACTAAATAAGCATAAATTACTGTTGAAATGTACAGTATGGCAAAGTGAAATCACAATATTTTCAGAGAACAGTTTGAAAACAGTGGTGACCCAGTTTATGCTCCATTCACCTTCCCAAACAACTTGAGTTTGTGTGTAATGTGCGTTGTAATGTAGTTCCCTTGCTTTAATGGTCTGTTGTCATTTGCTTCAATATCCTGTTTGGTAACAGTCACACTTGTAGAATTAAACAGAGAACACATACAGAGATCAGCCATCGTTTGGCACAGATACCCTGCAGACTATTTAGCTGAGCGAGAGAGAAGGTAGGGGAGAAGGAGGAGAGAACTCACTGACCTCCACGGATTCCTTCCAGAGGGTAGAAGAAGGCCACCAGCAGGTTCATGAGCACGGCCAGGTTGAAGGAGATGCTGCTCCAGAAGGACATATTACGAGAGCACCAGTATAGAATGGGCTGGGCTGGAGAAGGGAAGAAGAGGGCCAACACACACGGTCAATACATAGTCATTAGGACCACCTCTACACCAGAAAACATCGCAGTGCATTCACTACTACAACTACACCACCATCACAATACTGCTGCACTCGCCAAACGTAGACAAGATTCACAGAACACATCACAGGAGATGCACATACACGTACAGTATCTATAGTGCGTAAACACAATTGACAGAGCATTCATTGGAGGATTGTCCTCTTACGCACATTGAGATCATTCTGTATAATGAAAAGCACTTTATAAATGTAATACATTATTAATATTACTATGCACAATGCAGAGGTTCTTAAAGCGATACTTCAGGAGTCAGATGAACTCAAGGATACCATTTTTATGTCCCTGTATGCAGTTTTAAAGAAGTTGCTAACTAGCGCTAACACAACTGCTAACCAAATGTTAGTGCTATGACTGGAAGTCTATAATATCTATTAGTAGATACCCATAGAACTTCCAGTCATTGCGCTAACATTAGTTAGCATTTGCTCACAAAACTACCTCCAACTTCCTTCATACTGGGCACAGAGGCAAACATTTTATCTACAAGTTTATCTGACTCTGGGGAAAATCCTGAAGTATCCCTTCAAAAATCACAATTGCATCTAGAGCTAAATCTCAAATATAAGACATACCACTAGGGGTTAGAATTATGTCTAGTATGACATTTTTGAAAGGAGGGGGGGGCAATTTTGTATTTGGTTACAGTTGTAGGAAGGTTACTGTTAGCTGGTACCCAAACATCACGGGTGATTGGGTGATTCACTTATTAGTTTTTCTCGCAGCAAATAATACACCCCAGTGGCACGTCTTCACTTCACTGAAGTGTTTGCCTTTTTTGTGTCAGCTGAAGCATTCAACCCAGTAGGGCAGCATTTCTCAAACTCAGTCCTGGGGACCCCAAGGGGTGCACATTTTGGTTTTGCCCTTGCACTAGAGAGTTGATTCAAATAATCAAAGCGTGATGATGATAGTACCACATACAATGGTTACATGAGCTAATACACACCAGAGCAGTGTTTCCATTTTAATGTCTTTAGCCTGCTAGCCGCGGACAGACTTCCCCCGTCGCGTCGTCCCTCTGAGGCCCTTCTGCTAGCTTGCTAGCCCCGGCCCGCTAGCTGTCTGAATCGCCGTGTCTCCAACCAGCCTCACTACTCACTACTCACTGGACCCTTATGATCACTCGGCTACGCATGCCTCTCCTTAATGTCAATATGCCTTGTCCATTGCTGTTCTGGTTAGTGATTATTGTCTTATTTCACTGTAGAGCCTCTAGCCCTGCTCAATATACCTTAGCCAACCCTTTAGTTCCACCTCCCACACATGCAATGACATCACCTTGTTTAAAGGATGTTTCTAGAGACAATATATGTCTCTCATCATCACTCAATGCTTAGGCCTACCTCCACTGTACTCACATCCTACCATACCTTTGTCTGTACATTATGCCTTGAATCTATTCTATCGCTCCCAGAAACCTGCTCCTTTTACTCTCTGTTCCGGACGTACTAGACGACCAGTTCTTATAGCCTTTAGCCGTACCCTTATCCTACTTCTCCTCTGTTCCTCTGGTGATGTAGAGGTTAATCCAGGCCCTGCAGTGCCTAGCTCCACTCCTATTCCCCAGGTGCTCTCATTTGTTGACTTCTGTAACTGTAAAAGCCTTGGTTTCATGCATGTTAACATTAGAAGCCTCCTTCCTAAGTTTGTTTTATTCACTGCTTTAGCACACTCTGCCAACCCTGATGTCCTAGCCGTGTCTGAATCCTGGTTTAGGAAGGCCACCAAAACCCCTGAAATTTCCATCCCTAACTATAACATTTTCCGACAAGATAGAACTGCCAAAGGGGGCAGTGTTGCAATCTACTGCAAAGATAGCCTGCAGAGTTATGTCTTAGTATCCAGGTCTGTACCCAAACAATTCGAGCTTCTACTTTTAAAAATCCACCTTTCCAGAAACAAGTCTCTCACTGTTGCCGCTTGCTATAGACCACCCTCTGCCCCCAGCTGTGCTCTGGACACCATATGTGAACTGATTGCCCCCCATCTATCTTCAGAGCTCGTGCTGCTAGGTGACCTAAACTGGGACATGCTTAACACCCCGGCCATCCTACAATCTAAGTTTGATGCCCTCAATCTCACACAAATTTTCAATGAATCTACCAGGTACAACCCCAAAGCCGTAAACATGGGCACCCTCATAGATATCATCCTAACCAACTTGCCATCCAAATACACCTCTGCTGTTTTCAACCAAGATCTCAGCGATCACTGCCTCATTGCCTGCATCCGTAATGGGTCTGCGGCCACCCCTCATTACATTTACATTACATTTAAGTCATTTAGCAGACGCTCTTATCCAGAGCGACTTACAAATTGGTGCATTCACCTTATGATATCCAGTGGAACAACCACTTTACAATAGTGCATCTAACTCT
>NC_036851.1:14363641-14452409 GCF_002910315.2 Salvelinus sp. IW2-2015 | reverse complement strand
CCCTCTCCGAGCTGGGCATCTCCGGCGCGGCCCACGCTTGGATTGCGTCCTACCTGACAGGTCGCTCCTACCAGGTGGCGTGGCAGAATCTGTCTCCGCACCACGTGCTCTCACACTTGTGTCCCCAGGGCTCTGTTCTAGGCCTCTCCTATTCTCGCTATACACCAAGTCACTTGGCTCTGTCATATCCTCACATGGTCTCTCTATCATTGCTATGCAACGACACACAATTATCTTCTCCTTTCCCCCTCTGATAACCAGGTGGTGAATCGCATCTCTGCATGTCTGGCAGACATATCAGTGTGGATGACGGATCACCACCTCAAGCTGAACCTCGGCAAGACGGAGCTGCTCTCCTCCGGGAAGGACTGGCCCGTTCCATGATCTCGCCATCACGGTTGACAACTCCATTGTGTCCTCTCCCAGAGTGCTAAGAACTTGGCGTGATCCTGGACAACACCCTGTCGTTCTCAACTAACACCAAGGCGGTGACCCGTTCCTGTAGGTTCATTGCTCTACAACATTCGCAGAGTACGACCCTGCCTCACGCAGGAAGCGGCGCAGGTCCTAATCCAGGCACTTGTCATCTCCCGTCTGGATTACTGCAACTCGCTGTTGGCTGGGCTCCCTGCCTGTGCCATTAAACCCCTACAACTCATCCAGAACGCCGCAGCCCGTCTGGTGTTCAACTTTCCCAAGTTCTCTCACGTCACCCCGCTCCTCCGCTCTCTCCACTGGCTTCCAGTTTGAAGCTCGCATCCGCTACAAGACCATGGTGCTTGCCTACGGAGCTGTGAGGGGAACGGCACCTCCGTACCTTCAGGCTCTGATCAGGCCTACACCCAAACAAGGGCACTGCGTTCATCCACCTCTGGCCTGCTCGCCTCCCTACCTCTGAGGAAGTACAGTTCCGCTCAGCCCAGTCAAACTGTTCGCTGCTCTGGCACCCCAATGGTGGAACAAACTCCCTCACGACGCCAGGTCAGCGGAGTCAATCACCACCTTCCGGAGACACCTGAAACCCACCTCTTTAAGGAATACCTAGGATAGGATAAAGTAATCCTTCTAACCCCCCCCTTAAAATCCATGGAGAATAAGAGCACCTCCTCCCAGCTGCCCACTGCACTGAGGCTAGGAAACACTGTCACCACCGATAAATCCACTATAATTGAGAATTTCAATAAGCATTTTTCTAAGGCTTGCCAGGCTTTCCACCTGGCTACCCCTACCCCGGTCAACAGCCCTGCACCCCCCACAGCAACTCGCCCAAGCCTCCCCCATTTCTCCTTCACCCAAATAGCTGATGTTCTGAAAGAGTTGCAAAATCTGGACCCCTACAAATCAGCTGGGCTAGAAAATCTGGACCCGCTCGTTCTAAAATTATCTGCCGAAATTGTTGCAACCCCTATTACTAGCCTGTTCAACCTCTCTTTCGTGTCTTCTGAGATTCCCAAAGATTGGAAAACAGCCGTGGTCATCCCCTTCTTCAAACATGGAGACACTCTAGACCCAAACTGTTACAGACCTATATCTATCCTACCCTGCCTTTCTAAGGTATTCGAAAGCCAAGTTAACAAACAGATTACCGACCATTTCGAATCCCACCGTACCTTCTCTGCTATGCAATCTGGTTTCAGACCTGGTCATGGGTGCACCTCAGCCACGCTCAAGGTCCTAAAATATATCTTAACTGCCATCGATAAGAGACAATACTGTGCAGCTGTATTCATCGACCTGGCCAGGGCTTTCGACTCTGTCAATCACCACATTCTTATCGGCAGACTCAACAGCCTTGGTTTCTCAAATGATTGCTTCGCCTGGTTCAGCAACTACTTCTCTGATAGAGTTCAGTGTGTCAAATCGGAGGGCCTGTTGTCGGGACCTCTGGCAGTCTCTATGGGGGTGCCACAGGGTTCAATTCTCGGGCCGACTCTCTTCTCTGTATACATCAATGATGTCGCTCTTGCTGCTGGTGATTCTCTGATCCACCTCTACGCAGACAACACCATTCTGTATACTTCTGGCCCTTCTTTGGACACTGTGTTAACTAACCTCCAGACGAGCTTCAATGCCATATAACTCTCCTTCCGTGGCCTACAACTGCTCTTAAATGCAAGTAAAACGAAATGCATGCTCTTCAACCGATCGCTGCCCGCACCTGCCCGCCCGTCCAGCATCACTACTCTGGACGGTTCTGACTTAGAATATGTGGACAACTACAAATACCTAGKTGTCTGGTTAGACTCTAAACTCTCCTTCCAGACTCACATTAAGCATCTCCAATCCAAAATGAAATCTAGAATCGGCTTCCTATTTCGCAACAAAGCATCCTTCACTCATGCTGCCAAACATACCCTCGTAAAACTGACCATCCTACAGATCCTTGACTTTGGCGATGTCATTTACAAAATAGTCTCCAACACTCTACTCAACAAATTGGATGCAGTCTATCACAGTGCCATCTGTTTTGTCACCAAAGCCCCATATGCTACCCACCACTGCGACCTGTATGCTCTCGTTGGCTGGCCCTCGCTTCATACTCGTCGCCAAACCCACTGGCTCCAGGTCATCTACAAGTCTCTGCTAGGTAATGCCCCGCCTTATCTCAGCTCACTGGTCACGGTAGCAGCACCCACTCGTAGCACGCGCTTCAGCAGGTATATTTCACTGGTCACCCCCAAAGCGAATTCCTCCATTGGCCGCCTTTACTTCCAGTTCTCTGCTGCCAATGACTGGAACGAACTGCAAAAATCACTGAAGCTGGAGACACATCTCCCTCAATAGCTTTAAGCACCAGCTGTCAGAGCAGCTCACAGATCACTGCACCTGTGCATAGCCCATCTGTAAATAGCCCATCCAACTACCTAATCCCCGTACTGTATTTATTTATCTTGCTCCTTTGCACCCCAGTATCTCTACTTGCACATTTATCTTCTGCACATCTGCCATTCCAGTGTTTATTTGCTATATTGTAATTACTTCGCCACCATGGCCTATTTATTGCCTTACCTCCCTTATCTTACCTAATTTGCACACACTGTATATAGACTTTTCTACTGTATGTTTGTTTATTCCACGTGTAACTCTGTGTTGTTTCATGTGTCAAACTGCTTTGCTTTATCTTGGCCTGGTCGCAGTTGTAAATGAGAACTTGTTCTCAACTAGCCTACCTGGTTAAATAAAGGTGAAATAAAATAAAAATGTATCCAAACTGAAGGTTAATTCTAGGTTCACAATCGTTTTATTTTTAAATAGATAAGGGTAGGGTGAGATAGACAATTTGCAAGGTTCAAATACACACTAAACAACAAAGCAAAAACATAATTTAAATAATGGAAAGGGGGCTAAGCCAATTAGCAGGCTTATTTAGTGTACATAAATCCTATGGGGTGATTTTGGAGTGTGTTCAGTACTTGATCCATGGATTTGAACATACAACTTGGACACTCATAACAGCCAATCCCTTCCCCGGCCAACATAAGCAACGCTCGCCTTGCCTTCTGCCCACATGGTCTTTGATCAGGGGGTCGGACGGTTACGCGGTCGCTGCTATTTTGGAGGCAGCTTCTTCATTTGAAAAGAGGAACTGAGGGTGGGGACTTTTATAAACAGTACAGGGCTCACAGAGTGACAGACAGGCAGGCAGAAACACGCTCCCATTGAGGAAACAAAGAGTGCAGTCATACAGCGATCACAGCCTGAGAGGGGGGGTGGAAGAATCAGGAACTGTGTGTCAATAGGGAGACGCCCTACTGAATGTGTAACATGGGGGATGTTTTGTGGGTGGACTTGAGATGAGGGCATCAACAATCACACCATGAGTTATTGTAGGACTTTTTTTTTTCTTCATTTTTTGAACCTCCCATGAGGCTTAGGGTGTTATACTGTTTGCAAACAGATTCTGAGAACGCTAATCTTAATCTCTAAGTGTCTAACTCTCTACCTTCACAAAAAATAATTTATTCTCCCAATCTATTGAATCAGTCTCTCCCCCAGTCCCTCTCATGGCATCTGGTTCCCATTCATCAAGTAGGCCTAATCTGGTCCTGTCCTCCACCACACTCTCCAGCAATCCTATAGATGGCTCATGACAGGGGACTACCTGTTTTATCTCAGTCTGTGCTGCCTGAACCCTTGTGGCCCTGGGGTCAGCAGTTGTGTCTGATGGTCTGCTGGATCCTGGACTGACTCTCCCTGGTCGAGACCCACCCAGACTGACCTACAATCCCATTACACCCTATTCTCAGAGCAACTCAGCCTCTATCTATTCACTCCCTATGAGACAGGGCCATGGCATGTACTCAGTGTAGTAAACAATCCAAATATATCCCATCTGATTGTGTGCGTGTGTTTCTGTGATAAGAAAGATGAATTCTCACCTGACATAAACAACAACCCATCATAAGTAACTATATGTGAATGTACGGGCTGGGAACATAAACAAAAGTACAGTACAGTAGCTGCTTGTGAAAACAGTGGTATGTGTGGGGGTGAACAGGAGTCAATCAAGCATTTCCTAATTCTTTATGAGACGTTGCAGAAAGCCACACCCACATTCTCAACAATTCTCCCTCTGTCATGTAAACATTTCACTCCAACCTTACACTGTAAATATCTTAGCCTTTATCCACTTTATGTTAGGTGCTCTAACTTAACATACAACCTTTACATGCCCTCTCCCCTCCCTTCCATCCAGGATTCAGTGTGGGTCTCTGGCCCACGCAGGGAGAACCCGACCCAGCCTGGGGGGTCTCCTGAAGGGCCTGTAGGGGTCAGCGAGGGCTGAGGGCATGTAAAGCAGGTACCTAGTATAGAGAGGGTAGGGAAAGGGACGCACAGGGAACCGTGTTTGCGTTACCAGTGGTTGGCTCTTGAGTACCTCGCAGCTTCTTCTGCCAGTTCATCTCGTTGAAGAGGTCCTCGGAGCGCAGGAAGAAGTCGTTGATCTTGCTGCCCTGCTCATCGCGCTCCGTGGTGTAGTACACCCGCAGCTTGGACTCGTTGGTGAGAAACTCACAGATGTTGGGCACAGGGAAGACTATCTGCTCCATGGTGCGATCCAGCCGCACAATCTGGACACAACCACATGCAGCCAACGCTGCCTGTCACAGACATTCTCTCTCAGGGGGGGACGGGCAACTTTAGGTCCTGGACTAGGTAGGCCCCAAACTTTATGGTTAGATAGTGGCATGTTGGTTCCTATTCTTCCCCTTGCAAAATGGCTAAGACATTTTTTAGAAACAGTAATGTTATACACCAGAAGAGAAGTAGAGAGTGTGTATAAGTGGCTGTGTGTATAAAAGCACTGTGCAACACCTTACACTAATTTGATAAGCTCTTCCACGTTTGAGGTTTTCTGCATTGTCAACAGACAGCATTCTTTCCCCTTGCTGAGCACACAGTGGAACAGGTGCAAACATACCAAAGCTGCTAGTCATTTTCATATGCTAACAAAATACTAACAGTGTGAAAAGCAGGCCAAGAAAAATAACATGACTGTCACATGAGTAGGGTAATAAAAAGTCAAAACATATTTATGACAAAATACATGTTGCAATCCACCATAGTGAACACAGGGGAACAGAAAATGACAAAGTAAAAACACAGTGGACAAAATTGAACTTTTCAGTGCAGGAAGAGGACACCGGCAGTGGCAGAGCCACAATGGCTGACTCTCCTGAATCAGACTAAAATGACTGACCTCAATCTGAGCTGTGTGCTTGGCATAGAACTCCAGGGCTTCATCCCCCTCCCCATAGGTCTTCAACAAGGCCTGCAGCTCCTTGTTGTGGCGGGCCAACTGGAACAACATTGTATGAATGTACCAATGTCGTCAGGTGATGTACCACATTATAGTTGTGAATATTCATTGTACAGACATAAGTCAAAATTGACGATCAGGGTTTTCTAAGTCACCAACTTCATGTTTTTGTGTCTATTTTTCTTCATTTTATCTGGCAGGTGGCATGGAATGTGCTAGGTGTGGGGACAGGTGACTAACACTGATTTCAGATCACTGCAGTGTCTGACAGTACATGGCACGGTTTGTCTTTGTGCTCCAAGTACAGGATGTAGACTCTGCTCAGTGTTCACCCACTAGCCTGCAGGGCATCATGCCTTGGCATAAACATTTTCACCTACATACAGTGCTTTTGGAAAGTATTCAGACCCCGTCCCTTTCTCCACATTTTGTTACATTCCAGCCTTATTATAAAATTGATTAAATACACTGTGGCCTCCATCATTCTTAAATGGAAGAAGTTTGGAACTACCAAGACTCTTCCTATAGGTGGCCTCCCGAGTGGCGCAGCGGTCTAAGGCATTGCATTGCAGGGCTTGAGGCGTCACTACAGACCGGGTTCGATCAAAGGCTGTGTCACAGCCGGCCATGATTGGAAGACCCATGAGGCGACGCACAATTGGTCCAGCGTCGTCCGGGTTAGGGGAGGGTTTGGCTGGCCGGGATTTCCTTGTCCCATCGCGATTCTAGCGACTCCTTGTGGCGAGCCGGGCGCCTGCAAGCTGACTTCGGTCACCAGCTAGACGGTGTTTCCTCCGACACATTGGTGTGGCTGGCTTCCAGGTTAAGCAGGCAGTGTGTCAAGAAGCAGTGCGGCTTGGCAGGGTCGTGTTTCGGAGGACGCATGGCTCTTGACCTTCGCCTATGACGAGTCCGTAGGGGAGTTGCAGCGATGGGACAAGACTATAACTACCAATTGGATATCACGAAATTGTGAAGAAAAAGGGGTAAAACATTATAAAATACTCTTCCTAGAGCTGGCCACCCAGCCAAACTGAGCAATCGGGGGAGAAGGGCCTTGGTTAAGGAGATGAACAAGAACCCGATGGTCACTTTGACTGAGCTCTAGAGTTCCTCTGTTGAGATGGGAGAACCTTCCAGAAGGACAACCATCTTTGCAGCACTCTACCAATCAGGCCTTTATGGTAGATTGGCCAGTAAAAGGCACATGACAGCCCGCTTGGAGTTTGCCAAAATGTACCTAAAGGACTCTCAGACCATGAGAAACAAGATTCCCTGGTCTGATGAAACCAAGTTTGAACTCTTTGGCCTGAATGCCAAGAGTCACATCTGGAGGAATCTTGGTACCATCCCTACGGTGAAGCATGGTGGTGGCAGCATCATGCTGTGGGGATGTTTTTCATTGGCAGGGACTGGGAGACTAGTCAGGATCGAGGGAAATATGAACAGAGCAACGTACAGAGAGATCCTTGATGAAAACCTGCTCCACAGTGCTCAGGATCTCAGACTGGGTCGAAGGTTCACCTTCCAACAGAACAACGACCCTAAGCACACAGGCAAGACAGTGCAGGAGTGGCTTTGGGACAAGTCTCTGAATGTCCTTGAGTGGCCCAGCCAGAGCCCGGAATTAAGCCTGATCGAACATCTCTGGAGAGACCTGAAAATAACTGTGCAGCAACGCTCCCCATCCAACCTGACAGAGCTTGAGAGGCTCTGCAGAGAAGAATGGGAGAAACTCCAAGCTTGTAGCGTCATACCCAAGATGACTGTAATTGCTGCCAAAGGTGCTTCAACAAAGTACTGAGTAAAGGATCTGAATACTTATGCAAATGTAATATTTCATTTTTTTTTTTTTTTATAATTTGCTAAAATTGGCCTGAAAAACTGTTTTTGCTTTGTCATTATGGGATATTTTGTGCAGATTGATGATCATTTAAAAAAAATCTATTTTAGAATAAGACTAATGTAACAAAATGTGGAGAATGTCAAGGGGTCTGAATACTTTCCGAATGAACTGTAACTGTCGGTGTTGTTCACCCACATAACTACATGAATAGACACAATCGTGCATAGAGCTGTATTGTGCCTCAGGGGGGTTAGGGTGGAAGCAAGGAGGGTAGTGCTCTGATGTAATTATGACTATAGGTTGTGTAGCTGTTACAGGGGTACTGTATGGGGGTGGACAGTTGCATGCAGCCAGTAAGTGATCTACAGTACCTGATGAGCCAGGATGTAGATGTTATGGCCCACGTTTCGTGGAGAGGCTGCATGCTCTTCCTCGCCATCTTCATCTTCCTCAGCAGGCTCATTCGGCTCCACCTCCCCCTGCATGTAGGCCTTTTTTATCACCTCCACCTGCACATGAACGTCACAAACCAGACCGTCAGATAACTTCGCCTTAATATTGTCCTCTGTGCCATGCTGTGCTGCATGTGCATCTTGCAACCAATACTGTATATGCCACTCACCAGTTCTTTGGGCCTCATGTTGTATAGTATCCTCTCTGCGTTCTCACTGTCGTGGCGACTCTCCATGATGGCCAAGAGGAGCTTGGATGCATTATTCTGGAACAGAAAGAGAGAGGTGCAAGGGAGACAGAACATCAGGAGGATGGATAACATTCAGGTTGTCATGAGTGCTGAAGGTTAAAAAATGCATTGAAACAAAGATTTAAGCCTACTAGAAAGTGTGTGCCCTCAGGCCTGGAGGGAAGCAAAAGTCATTCCGCTGCATAAGAATAGTAATGCCCCCTTTACTGGCTCAAATAGCCGACCAATCAGCCCGTTACCAACCCTTAGTAAACTTTGGGAAAAATGTTGTTTGACCAGATACAATGCTATTTTACAGTAAACAAATTGACAACAGACTTTAAGCACGCTTATAGGGAAGGACATTCAACAAGCACAGCACTTACACAAATTCCTGATGATTGGCTGAGAGAAATTGATGATTAAACGATTGTAGTAGCTGTTTTGTTAGACACCAGTGCGGCTTTGACATCAATTATAGTCTGCTGCTGTAAAAACGTATGTGTTATAGTTTTATACCCCATGCTATATTGTGGATAAAGAGTTACCTGTCTAACAGAACACAGAGGGGGTTCTTTAATAGAAGCCTCTCCAAAATAATCCAGGTAGAATCAGGAATTCCCCAGGGTAGCTGTGTAGGCCCCTTACTTTTTTCAATCTTTATTAATGACATGCCACTGGCTTTGAGTAAAGCGGATGCGGATGACTGAACACTATACAGGTCAGCTACTACAGCGACTGACACGTCTGCAACATTTAACAAAGAGCTGCAGTTAGTTTCAGAATTGGTGGCAACAAATAAGTTAGTCCTAAATATTTCAAAAACTTGTAAAAAATAATGTGGAAATTGAGCAAGTTGAGGTGACTAAACTGCTTGGGGTAACATTGGATTGTAAACTGTCATGGTCAAAACATGTTGATACAACAGCAGCTAAGATGGGGAGAAGTCAGTGCATTATAAAGCGCTACTCTGTCTTTTTAACAGCACTATCAACAAGGCAGGTCGTTCAGGCCCTAGTTTTGTCGCACCTGGACTACTGTTCAGTCAGGTGGTCAGGTGCCACAAAGAGGGACATAGGAAAATTGCAATTGGCTCAGAACAGGACAGCACAGCTGGCCCTTGGATGTACACAGAAAACGAACATTAATAATATGCATGTCAATCTCTCCTGGCTCAAAGTGGAGGAGAGATTGACTTCATCTCTACTTGTATTTGTGAGAGGTATTGACATGTTGAATGAACCAAGCTGTCTGTCTGAACTACTGGCACACAGCTTGGACACCCATGCATAGCCCACAAGACATGCCACCAGAGATCCCTTCACAGTCCAGAACAGCCTATGGGAGGCGCACAGTACTACATATAGCCATGACTACATGGAACTCTATTCCACATCAAGTAACTCATGCAAACAGTAAAATTAGATTAAAAAAACAGATACAAATACACTTTATGGAACAGCGGGGACTGTGAAGCAACACAAACAGACACATGCATTCACACACACAATAACATACGCACTATACACACACACATGGATTTTGTGTTGGAGATATGTGGTAGTAGAGTAGAGGCTTGGGGCACACACTTAATGTGTTGTGAAATCTGTTGTAAATGTATTGTAATGTTTTTAAAATTGTGTAACTGCCTTAATTACTTGATTAGAAATGACCTTGAAATGACCTTAATTACCTTGATTACAAATACAAAACAAAGAAATATGCCAAATGGATAATGAAGGAAAACATAACAGGGTGCAACATGACTATCAAAACAAGACAGGGTGTCCATACCTTAAGCTCCAGCACCAGGTCCATCCTCTTCTTGCCCAGGGGGTTGATGTCGTTGAGGATCAGAGCGATGATGATGTCGATACCGTTGCATTCATGAGTGGCGATGCAGTTCTGACAGAGAAACAGACAGGAAACTTTTTGCATTCCTCTCTGGGACTGATGTGACATTTACCAGAAAACAATATTACAAAAAGGGTTTAGTTTAGTCTGACATGATCCTGCAAGGAAAGCCTTCTCTTAGCATGCAGCTGTGTACTGGGACCTAGCTGGGCTTGTAAAGAGAATGTAAAAGCCAAATAAAGCACTGCCAAATAAGACCAACCYTGCAATTACTGAAATRGARMCAKCAGTTATAYGCAAACACTGGGTCATTTGACWRCAACGTTTCATGATACTSCATSYRCACATAWAAAACAAAGCTTTTGATCTAGGTAGAATCGGTGTGTGTGTGTGTGTGTGTGTGTGTGTGTGTGTGTGTGTGTGTGTGTGTGTATGCCCACCTGGTTCTCATGGCAGGGTCCCTGGCAGTACTCTGTGAGGCTCTCTACTGTCTGGTTGATGAGGCCTACGTTCTTCTCATTGATGTAGAGTCCCAGTAGCCCCAGGCCTCCCGTGGTGCTGCCACAGATACAGTCCAGGAACTGCAGTGTCTCACACACCAGATTATAGTTGTTCTTGTTGTTCTGACACCGTAGGAAGTTCTGGAGAGGAAAGTTACACACGACTCAAAGTTAGAGACACACTAATTCATATGTTCATTCTAAACATTGGCAATATGAACAATAAGCTTAGATCCCTCTAAGAACAAATGGGTTTATTCCACTGAAAGTCAAAAGTACTGGCTTTTGAGTATAATATCATCAGAAATGACCAATTATCAATGTTTAATGTGCTGTGTTAAAAAAGCTACCTGTTAACGGTTGCTTTCTTCCTAAGAGTTTAATTCAATGGCTGGTTTATCTAATGATGTCTAAACATGTCAGTGACATTAAATCCTGATAATTTTAGCCCACTGTGTGTTTGGCTCAGGATCAATCCAGCCAGGCCATATAACTACACAACTGATGACGAGCTACGGTGATTCAGCATCCAGCTATCTGTCAATAATGTGGCGCCTTGACCTTACTGCACAGAGGATGTTAGTGGGGGAAGTTCACTGTCAGTCTGAGGTATTGGACGTCCCCATTTCCAAACACAATCGTCCTCATAGTGAAACCAGACCAAGTGCTACCAGATATGGAAACAGTTGCATCACGTTGTTCCAACGGATGTCTATTTTCACCATATGGTTTCATTTCTGTATAAAGATCTGGTGATGGAAATTTACCAGCACTGAAACGGTAAGTGTGCCATGGGGCCTGAGCAACCATCACAGCCCCCCTTTAATAACTAAATTGTGTAACGTAAACCAGAGTAGTGCCCCCTGGTGGTGTGGCTGACCAACCTGCAGCTCCCTGTTGTGGTTCTCACACAGCAGCTGCATGAGCCGCAGGATGGGCTGCATGATGGTGATAATGACACTCATCTCCCCTTCCTGGTCGTCTGGAGTGCTGGGGCCCTGACCCTCAGCGGCAGCCAGGTGCTCCTCGGCCTCGGCCTCACGCCGGTACCTTGTGAACGCCTTCTTAGTGACCGTGGAGGCCTCCACCAGTTGCTCCTTGACCTCCTCCGTCACCACGGCAACCGCCACCGTAGACACCACTGCCACCTCCATCCCTGTAGAGAGAGGAACAGGAGAATTCAGAGAGACACACACCGAAGGGCACCAGAGTACAACAGAGTAAGACATGGGAGAGTCTCACTGCACATTGCACACAGGAGCAGAGCTGTAGCTGTCACAGAACGTGAGCTTCATCATTGGGCCCCAATTTGCACTGCAGTGTGAAACAGCTGTATGTGTTTGTGAATGACTGATGTATGATTTGTGCCGTGTTCTGAGTGCAGTAAATTCACTGGATTGACTGTCTCAGTAGACAGGAACAGGATGTTGTTCACACCAGGCCTGCTACCCTGACCTTTCTTTCCTTTAGCGGTGGACGTGTCCTTGTCCGGGGGCTCCTCTTCTTTCTTTTTGCTGCCCAGGTCGCTGGTGTTGACGGTCACAGTGGCCTTGATCTCCTGCTGGGCCAGCTTCATCCTCTCATAGAACACCTTGAAGAACATCTCTGACTTGTTTTCCCCCGTCAGGCGCATGAAGAAAGATTTCTGGAGACAGACAAGAAGAACAAGTAAATGCGGATGTAAGAGGTATTTTTTTGAGTTCATTCTGTGTTTATATGGGAAGTGGTAGTGAGAGGGATTCATAGTGAGGTATTATGATAATGTTGTCATATAATCTACTTGTTTCCCATTATAAGCAATACAAAGTAAACAGCTCAAAGGTCGGGTATATTTGTTGTTCCGTTTGTTGGCAGTTTGACCACGTCTCTCCGTCTGTCTGTCTGTCTGCTATGCACCCAGAGGCTCTCTCTTGCTGAAGCTCTGTTAAATAACCCTCAGCCCTCTGCCAAGGAAATAACCTGGAGTGCCTCCATGTGCTCACCTGTTTTCACACCATCTGCTCTCTGCCCAAAGGGCACAACTCTACTGGCACTGTGCAGGGCAGGCTGCACTGTACACAAAGTCATACAGCAAACACAGCCAGGTACACAGCAATCACAGAAAGTTTGTCAACTCAAACAAAGGTGGCTTTAACCAAATTCAGCATCAAGTACTTTTCACCAAAACAAAACTCTTCAAGTGAAAGTATAGGACTTTATGTTTATAGTCTAGCACTGCAAAACCTATAAAACAAATGTATTTTTTTGCACATTAATTTGACAACTTTTTCTTCCATGCATGGGACTTTGCTTTTTCCAGCTGCTATTATCCAGTCCCATTTTCCCTCCTTACATAAGGCTTGCAATCAGCTGAGTGGTTGAAGGGAGGGAGCCACTGCAAACGAGCCTCAGCCCAAACACTGTTACATCAGATAACAAGGGGGAAAATGAAGGTAAAGAAGAGGTGGAAAATCCTGCCCTACTTTTTGAGCACCCGAGTGGCACGAAGTGTGTGCTTGGTGTGAGAGGGAAGAGGGAGGGGAGACCAGAGGCGGGCAGGAGTTATCGCATGAATTCTGGGGCAGTTTGAAAACCTCTTACATAACCAGCATTCTTTCCAGGTTGAGACTCAACTCATTGAAGTCCCTCCGTCTGAGATAATGGAACATACAGTATACAGAAGTTAAAGGAAAACCAGAAAATGTTATAGTAAAACTGTGCATTAACATTAAACAGTACTCATAGAATTCCACCAGTAACCATGACCCGAGAGTAAGCACAAAGATCAGATTAAGTTAACTGAAGTATTTTCTACCCCTTTAAAATAACTTCCCAATAAACAACAAAAGTGTAAAAAGGAACGCATGTGGTTAAGAGAATCTTGTTGACAAAACCACTGTCATTCATTGATAGTGATCAGAAATCAGCAGTGGTTATGTAAGCAGGCAAACCTCCACCCATTACCATACAGAGGGGACAACTGCCAGAAAGCAACTTTATAACAACATTACCCAGTTCAAAACGGGAAAACCCTCATGACTGTGACCATAAACAAGTAATTTCATCTCAGATCGCTTGGATGACAATAATTATGGCAACACCTGACTGCCTTATGACAATGTCCAAGAAAACAACAACAGCAGCAGGAATAGAGCTGGCTAAGGAAAAACCCTGTCAGGGCAACTTGGCTGTTGCTCTGTGGCTCTATCTGCACATATGTAGGAATTTGTCAGTTTGCTGACTAGTATTGCCTATCAGTTTCCAATTCTCTGGAACACTACTATCTTGAACAGGTTTCTCAACATATCTTGGGAAAATAACATTATGTCATGGTCTGCGCCAATAACACAACACGGAAGGAAGATAGAGAAAAATACCAATAGGGAAATTGAATAGCCTAGGCCAGGGATCATCATCATCTAGATCAGTGAATCTCAACTGGGGGGGGGGGGGGGGGGGTCACAACCCACATGGGGGTCGCGGGAGGATTTTAAAGGGTCGTGGGATGTGTGCAAGAAAAAAAGACATTATTTTGAAAGGTAACCGCCGGACCGAGACTTTTATTTTGATAGGATACCGCAGCACCGCTTATTGTTGTTGACTTTACACGTGCAGTGCGTCCCCCAGTTGTGAAATTCGGACTTAGAGGGTTGTCATGCTGCACTCGCTCATTAACCAATACAATAACCATCTCACCCGCCCCCCCCCCCCCCCCCACACACACTGATCCAATGAAATGAGAGATTTCTCGACATACACAGATCCAATAAAAATGTCATTCTGCAACATTGTTTAGTTTTAAATGTGACACGTCCAATCAGATAATACAGATCATCTTCTGACAGCTAGCGTGATTGACAGCTAACAATGCAGATTTGTTCTGCAGTTATTGGACATGTGGATAGTTTGCTGTCATTTAACTCATTTAGGCTAGCTGTCATAGTAAAATCATGGACAAGTTTTTAAAACGTGCAGCTCCCTCATCTACTGCTGCTTCCAATGTCAACAACAAGGCAGACAACCCGGTCCCTGTCAAGAAGAGAAAGTACGACTACGACTTCATCAAATATGGTTTTACGTAGGTGTTACGCTCGCTGTCCTCAAACTCCCTGTCATAAATTAACCAAGGTGCAGCGTGGTAGGCGTACATTTTCTTTATTAAATTAAATGTTCCACCAAAAAAACAATAAACAACTCAATGAACGTAAAGCTAGGAGTGCAACAACCTGCAACACAAAAGACAAGATCCCACAACAGAAAGTGGGAAAAAGGGCTGCCTAAGTATGATTCCCAATCAGAGACAACGATAGACAGCTGCCTCTGATTGGGAACCATACTCGGCCAAAAACAAAGAAATAGACAACATAGAATGCCCACCCCAAATTACACCCTGACCTAACCCAATAGAGAAATAAAATGGCTCTCTAAGGTCAGGATTTGACAGTAGGGTGCATTCGTAAATTCGCTCTGGCGATCTACTCAGATTTCAGAGCACTCGCGTCTGAGTGTGCCAGAGCGCAGAATAACTGATGAATTTATGAACACACCCATATATAGAAGACAGACAGAGTGAGTAGACCGTAGTGCGTCCTATGCAAAGAGCTGTTAGCTAATAAGAGCATGAAATCCTCCAAAATGAAACGTAATCTGGGCACCAAGCATCCAAGCCACAAAGATAAAACAGCTGACTTTTTTTAAAGGAAATGTCAATATCTGGAGGCCTCACAATATTCATTGAACAAGGTATGCATGGTACATGAAAAAAGTATTTCGCGCATCAGACCTTGTGGCCCAGCACATTGCTAAGTGCAAAAAAGCCCACACCAGCGCAGAGAATCTCATACTCCCTGCTGCGATTGATATGTGCAGTGAAATCTTGGGAGAGTCAACCGCCAACAGACTTAAAACCATCCCCTTATCCAATGACACCATGAGGAGGAGAATCCAGGACATGTCTGGGGACATAACGTGCCAGACATCAGAGAGCATTAGTGCAAATGGCCATTACGCACTGCAGCTTGATGAATCCACAGACGTGGCTAACCATGCAATTCTAATGGTCTATGTCAGACACCAACTCTGCAGAGCCTGTCTTTAACACAATGGATATGGAGCTGGGCTCTGTGGGACTGGCCTGGGATGGGTGCGTCGGTGTGACCACTGATGGGGCAGCTGCCATGACGGGAAAGCACTCCGGGGTAGTAAAGCGGATCCTGGAGAGAACACAGAGTGCGACGTGGAACCACTGCTTCCTACACAGGGAGGCATTGGCAACGAAGAACACGGTGCCTGAGCTCCACGCCACTCTCCAGGATGTGATCAAGTGTGTCAACTATATCAAAAAGAGTTCCACGAAAAGCAGGTGTTTTCCAGGCCTTCTGTAGGGATATGGGGAGGGAGCACCAGCATGTGCTTTATCATGCAGAGGTCCGCTGGCTTTCCAGGTGTAAAGTGTTGGGTCACTTTTATGAGCTTAGAGCGGAGATTGCTGCGTTTCTTTCGGAAAACAAGTCATCTCTGTCGGGAACATTTCGATTGTGAGGAATGGTTCACGCAACTTTCCTACCTGGCGGACTGAGCACGCGCTTCTCGGAAATGACACGGCCAAAGTTCTGGAGCAGCATAATGGGAGAGTCTCCTGCTCTCGTCTGTCATGAAATCAGAATCATGCTACCGTTCAGATCTACCTATCTGTGTAAGTGGCCTCTCTGCTATAGCCGTGCTGAAAACTAAAAGCAGAAACAAACAAACTGGACAGCCAGCATGACCTTCGAGTTGCCCTGTCAACCAAACTTCAAGAAACTTATCAAACTCAAGAAACACCCCCAGCTTTCCCACTGATAGGCCACACACACACACACACACACACACACAAAATAAACAGGTTAATGAGTTATTGTTCCCTATGTTAATTATTATTGTTCATTTATTCTGACATTCATATGACATTTTATTGAACTGGTTAAAAACGTATACCTTTAAAAACACTTTTCAGGTTATGAAACTATTGACATGATAATTGATGATTAAGAATTGTGTTTTTTTCAATTTTAAACACTGGTATGCGTTACTGTTCATTAACATTACTTCCGGCGCCGAAACTTCCGGCGCCGAAAAGAGATGGCCGCCTCGCTTCGCGTTCCTTGGAAAATATGCAGTATTTTGTTTTGTTATGTGTTATTTCTTACATCGGTACCCCAGGTAATCTTAGGTTTCATTACATACAGTCGGGAGGAACTACTGAATTATACGATTAACGTCAACTCATCATCGTTCCTACCAGGAATATGACTTTCCCGAAACGGATCCAGTGTTTTGCCTTCCACCCAATACAATGGATCTGATCCCAGCCGGCGACCCTGTGCGACGCCGAAAAAGGGGCAAACGAGGCGGTCTCGTGGTCAGGCTTCGGAGACGGGCACATCGCGCTCCACTCCCTAGCATACTACTCGCCAATGACCAGTCTCTTGACAATAAGGTTGATGAAATCCGAGCACGGGTAGCATTCCAGAGAGACATCAGGGATTGCAACGTGCTCTGCTTCACGGAAACATGGCTAACTCAAGGGACGCTAACGGAGTCGGTGCAGCCAGCTGGTTTCTTCATGCATCGCGCCGACAGAAACAAACATCTTTCCGGTAAGAAGAGGGGCGGGGGGGTTGCTATATGATTAACGAGAAGTGGTGTGATCATCATAACAACACACAGGAACTCAAGTCATTCTGTTCACCTGATCTAGAACTCCTCACAATCAAATGTCGACCGCATTATCTACCAAGGGAATTCTCTTCAATCATAATCACAGCCGTATATATTCCCCCCCAAGCAGACACATCGATGGCCCTGAACGAACTTTATCTGACTCTTTGTAAACGGAAACCACACACCCTGAGGCTGCATTCATCGTAGCTGGGGATTTTAACAAGGCTAATCTAAAAACAAAACTCCCTAAATTCTATCAGCATATCGATTGTGCTACCAGGGCTGGAAAAACCCTAGATCATTGTAATACTAATTTCCGCGACGCATAAGGCCCTCCCCCGCCCCCCTTTCGGAAAAGCTGACCACGACTCCATTTTGTTGATTCCAGCCTACAAACAGAAACTCAAACAACAAGCTCCCGCGCTCAGGTCTGTTCAACGCTGGTCCGACCAATCTGAATCCACGCTTCAAGACTGCTTCGATCACGCGGATTGGAATATGTTCCGCATCGCGTCCAACAACAATATTGACGAATATGCTGATTCGGTGAGCGAGTTCATTAGGAAGTGCATTGACGATGTCGTACCCACAGCAACGATTAAAACATTCCCAAACCAGAAACCGTGGATTGACGGCAGCATTCGCGTGAAACTGAAAGCGCGAACCACTGCTTTTAACCAGGCAAGGTGACCGGAAGCATGACCGAATACAAACAGTGTAGCTATCTCTCCGCAAGCAATCAAACAGGCAAGTCCCAGTACAGAGACAAAATCGAGTCGCAATTCAACAGCTCAGACACAAGAGGTATGTGGCAGGGTCTACAGTCAATCACGGATTACAAAAAGAAAACCAGCCCCGTCGCGGACCAGGATGTCTTGCTCCCAGACAGGCTAAACAACTTTTTTGCCCGCTTTGAGGACAATTACAGTGCCACTGACACGGCCCCTACCAAAAACCTGCGGGCTCTCCTTCACTGCAGCCGAGGTGAGTAAAACATTTAAACGTGTTAACCCTCGCAAGGCTGCAGGCCCAGACGGCAATTCCCAGCCGCGTCCTCAGAGCATGCGCAGACCAGCTGGCTGGTGTGTTTACGGACATATTCAATCAATCCTTATCCCCAGTCTGCTGTTCCCACATGCTTCAAGAGGGCCACCATTGTTCCTGTTCCCAAGAAAGCTAAGGTAACTGAGCTAAACGACTACCGCCCGCGTAGCACTCACTTCCGTCATCATGAAGTGCTTTGAGAGACTAGTCAAGGACCATATCACCTCCACCCTACGGACACCCTAGACCCACTCCAATTTGCTTACCGACCCAATAGGTCCACAGACGACGCAATCGCAACCACACTGCACACTGCCTAACCCATCTGGACAAGAGGAAACCCATGTGAGAATGCTGTTCATCGATTACAGCTCAGCATTTAAACACCATAGTACCCTCCAAACTCGTCATCAAGTCTCGAGACCCCTGGGTCTCGACCCCGCCCTGTGCAACTGGGTCCTGGACTTCCTGACGGGCCGCCCCAGGTGGTGAGGGTAGGTAACAACACTCCACCCCGCTGATCCTCACACTGGGGCCCACAAGGGTGCGTTCTGAGCCCTCTCCTGTACTCCCTGTTCACCCACGACTGCGTGGCCATGCACGCCTCCAACTCAATCATCAAGTTTGCGGATGACACTACAGTGGTAGGCTTGATTACCAACAACGACGAGACGGCCTACAGGGAGGAGGTGAGGGCCCTCGGAGTGTGTGTCAGGAAAATAACCTCACACTCAACGTCAACAAAACAAAGGAGATGATTGTGGACTTCAGGAAACAGCAGAGGGAGCACCCCCCTATCCACATCGACGGGTCAGTGTGGAGAAGGTGGAAAGTTTTAAGTTCCTCGGTGTACACATCACGGACAAACTGAATTGGTCCACCCACACAGACAGCGTTGTGAAGAAGGCGCAGCAGCGCCTCTTCAACCTCAGGAGGCTGAAGAAATTCGGCTTGTCACCAAAAGCACTCACAAACTTCTACAGATGCACAATCGAGAGCATCCTGTCGGGCTGTATCACGCCTGGTACGGCAACTGCTCCGCCCACAACCGTAAGGCTCTCCAGAGGGTAGTGAGGTCTGCAGAACGCATCACCAGGGGCAAACTACCTGCCCTCCAGGACACCTACACCACCCGATGTCACAGGAAGGCCTAAAGATCATCAAGGACAACAACCACCCAAGCCACTGCCTGTTCACCCCGCTATCATCCAGAAGGCGAGGTCAGTACAGGTGCATCAAGGCAGGGACCGAGAGACTGAAAAACAGCTTCTATCTCAAGGCCATCAGACTGTTAAACAGCCACCACTAACATTTAGCGGCCGCTGCCAACATACTGACTCAACTCCAGCCACTTTAAAAATGGGAATTGATGGAAATTATGTAAAATGTACCACTAGCCACTTTAACAATGCCACTTAATATAATGTTTACATACCCTACATTACCCATCTCATATGTATATACTGTACTCTATATCATCTACTGCATCTTGCCATCTTTATGTAATACATGTACCACTAGCCACTTTAAACTATGCCACTTTATGTTTACATACCCTACAGTACTCATCTCATATGTATATACCGTACTCTATACCATCTACTTGCATCTGCCATGCCGTTCTGTACCACCACTCATTCATATATCTTTATGTACATATTCTTTATCCCTTTACACTTGTGTGTGTGTGTAAGGTAGTAGTTGTGGAATTGTTAGGTTAGATTACTTGTTGGTTATTACTGCATTGTCGGAACTAGAAGCACAAGCATTTCGCTACACTCGCATTAACATCTGCTAACCATGTGTATGTGACTAATAAAATTTGATTTGATTTGATTTGATTTGACATTATTGGACTGGTTTTGATAGCATGTTCTGAGTCTGATAATGTATTACACCCCACTCCTGAACTGGTCGCCTAATTAAATGGCTTATTCTCTTGAATTGATAATAAATGTGTTCTCAGTTAATATGGCTGTGTAATGACTTTCTTTAATACCATAATTGAGACAGAGTCTATTTTGTAAGTGAAACTTGCCCAAGGCAGCTGCAATAAAACATAATACAATGAAATCATCAACAGTCTATAATATTGAGTCGTCACTCAATTGTCAAATTTGGGTCCCCGAGCAAAACCAGCTGAGAACCACTGGGCTAGATTATTATTATTATTTAGTTTTTTCTTGAGTGGATGGTCAGGGGACCAGAACATAATTACAAATCAATTGTAGACCGCAAATTAACCGCAAGAAGCCCAAACAAATATAGTGTTTGACTAAAACAATAATTTCAAACCTTGCTTACATTTGTATACAACCATGTCGTGTCTCTCTATCATGTGTGGGAATACTTGGGAAGAGACTTCTTAAACTAAAATCACTTGGAGCTGATTTCCTGGTGTTTTTTTACAGTATTTTATGTCAAACACATATATATATATATTTTTTTTAATGTATATATTTTTGGGGGCTCTGAAAACTTTGTGGGCCAAATAAAACCACCCGCCGGCCACCAGTTGATGACCCCTGGCCTAGGCATTAAGGTGCCATTAGCAGGTGATACTCAATAGTACTTGGATATTGCCAAGTGACATTTAATCCCCTCCCTCACCCAACCACAGGACAGCCCGCCTTTAACCATATGCGTGACAGATTTCAAACAAGGATACAGTTCATGTGTACAAAACATGCCCATGGCACGAGGGCAGTGACCTTTCCTGCAGCAGGGAATGGGGAAAGAGTAGAACAATAACCAATCCTTTACCATCTCAAGCAGTGTGCAGCAGCGCCACACACACGCACACACACCTGTCGCATCTGCACTATAGCCCTCTAGAGTCTAATAACCAGCATGGCTGTGGTGGTAAGCTTATTTATCCCTGGGCATGCACCATCAACCTGGTGATTCATTCTTCCAGGAAACCACCAGCTTGTCCTCTGCAGGAGCTTAGACCCTGACTGCAAGGCCCACTGGGTGCACTAAGCCCTCTGTATCAAAAGCCCCCTCGAGGCCCCTGTCGACCCTGGCGCTCACCGTCACGTACAGTAGGCTGAGCCCCGCCCCCAGGTCTCTCTCCACATAAAACAAGGTCATTATGCATTCCTAGCTTTCTCTTTTCTATTTTCCTCCTCTTCACTGCTGTCCTGGCTCTTGGCATCAACAAGGGGCAGTTATGTAAGCTCTATTTATATCGCTGGCTCCCTCGCTCCCTCGCTCCCTTGCCTCCTCTCCTGAAGCTTCAGTGAGCAACATGGCTGAGGCTGTAATCATTGCAGGGCAACGTACCGTACCCACCCAGCTGGTAACCACGGCGATCCGCTCTGGGAGAGGAGCATGCTGGGAGGGAGCAAGCTGTGGCACTTCACTTCATTCTGAGTTCTACAGAGGCCCGGTCATATATAAGAGGATAGAAAAACAAACAAATCAACCAACCAACCAGTATCCAATCACAACCCCTGTCAGCCACTGCCATCAGCATGGTGGAACTGTAGGGGGGAGATAAGGAGTGCTTGGAACACTGTATGGTAGTGATAAGCGAGATCATTGATTACTAATAAGAGAACAGTGCGTGAGTACACTGTGAAAAGTCTCAGGAAGGGAAATCCTAATAATATTTGTTAGCTACAGTTTTTTAGGTGAGGAAAATACCCTGACTGCTGAAGAGTGTTTTAGCTCAAGGTAAAATAAAAATGAAGGGCAGCAAAAAAAACTGGGTTTATTGGCTCTCAAGGAGGTTGATGAAAAGAGAGTGAGTCAGAGCCGGTGACAATAAATGAAGTTGCGCTGCAGGCGTCGGTGGACGTCACCGTGCTGCGGCATGCCTATTGAGTAACAGCATTGACACCTGTTCTCCTCCATGACAGGGCAGGCCAGGGTTCACACAGGGAGATGGCCAGGTGGAAAAGCTGCCATAGTGGGCCTCTTCATCTGTTACATAAGACACACACAGTGTTTCCCCTATATTCCATTTAGCAATGACGGGCAGCCACTGTTATATAGTTGGTGCCACTCCCAAAAAATATGATTTATTTAAAACACATTTTTATACATTTCCTTATACATTTCCTTATACATTTCCTTATACATTTCCTTATACATTTTTATACATACGATAAAAAAAAAAGATTTTGGCAATTAAGACATTTTTCTACTTACCCAGAGTCAGATTAACTCATGGATAACAATTTTGTTTCTGCATGCAGTTAAAGGAAGTTGCTAACTAGTGTTACCGCAAAGACTGGAAGTCTATGGGAACAGCAAGCATAATAGCTGTTCCTGTATAATTACGCTAGTTAGCAATGGCTCACGAAACTACCTTCAACATCCTTCTAACTGCATGCAGAGACATGCAAATGGTATCGATGAGTTCATCTGACTTTGGTTAAGTAGAAAAGTTGCCAAAATATTGCACTATCCCTTTAAGATCAGAGTGACAAGACACAACGTACACTGAGTGTACAAAACATTGCTCTTTCCATGACATAGACTGACCAGGTGAATCCAGGTGAAAGGTATAATCCCTTATTGATGTCACTTATTAAATCCACTTAAAATCAGTGTAGATGAAAGGGAGAAGACAGGTTAAAGAAGGATTATTAAGCCTTGAGACAATTGAGACATGGATTGGGTATTTGTGCCATTCAGAGGGTGAATGTGCCAGACAAAATACCTTTGAACGGTGTATGGTAGTAGGTGCCAGGCACACCAGTTTGAGTGTGTCAAGAACTGCAACGCTGCTGGGTTTTTCACACTCAACAGTATCCCGTGATAATAAAAAATGGTCCACCACCCAAAAGACATCCAACCAACTTGGCACAACTGTGGGAAGAATTAGAGTCAACATGGACCAGCATCCCTATGGAACGCTTTTGACACCTTGTAGAGTCCCCAACAATTTTTGTATGTTCTGAGGGCAAAATAAGGTGCAACTCAATATTAGGAAGGTGTTCATAATGTTATGTACACTCAGTGTATATTTGTATGATGTCAACATAATGACATTTTCATGCATTTGAGTAGAATGTCTTTAAAACCTTCTCACAGTCGTTCCACCAAAACAAATACTCTACGGACACTTGGCAGAGGGGAAGAGGACGCAAGGAGGGCAAAATAAAATATACAAAGACACAATGAAAACAAACCTAAAAAAATAAGCAACATAAAACACAAAAAAACTGGGAACTCCACGCCACAAATAGAACACACCAAGCAACATCAGATTACGAGGACAACCGCACCACTCTGGCAAATGAAGACAGAAACACAAGGATCATCAACTTACCAAGAATCCCACCGCATAGGAATATACACATACATAGTGCTTTCGAAAGTATTCAGAAGCCTTGAATTTTTTCTCATTTTGTTACGTTACAGCCTATTTCTAAAATTGATTAAATTGTTTCCCCCCCCTCAATCTACACACAATACCACATAATGACATAACCAAAAACTATTTTTTTCTCTTTTTAAAATTTTAGCAAATGTATTTACAATTAAAACTAAAATTATACATTTACATAAGCATTCACACCCTTTACTCAGTACTTTGTGGAAGCTCCTTTGGCAGTGGTTATAGCCTTGAGTCTTCTTTGGTACCTTGAATGTGTAGGTGTGTCTAAACCTTTGACTGGTACTGCGCACACACACACACACACACACACACACACACACACACACACACACATACATACACACATACACTACATACACTACATACACTACATACACTACATACACTACATACACTACATACACTACATACACTACATACACTACATACACTACATACACTACATACACTACATAACCAAAAGTATGTGGACACCTGCTTGTTGAACATCTCATTACAAATCATGGGCAGTATTAAGGAGTTGGTACCCCCTTTACTGCTATAACAGTCTCCACTCTTTTGGGAAGGCTTTCCACTAGATATTGGAAGATTGCGGCAGGGACTTGTTCCTTTCAGACACAAGAGCATTAGTGAGGTCGGGCACTGATGTTGGGCGATTACGCCTGGCTCGCAGTCGGCATTCCAATTCATCCCAAAGGTGTTTGATGGGGTGGCGGTCAGGGCTCTTGGAGGGCTAGACAAGTACTTCCACACCGATCTCGGCAAACCATTTCTGTATGGACCTCGCTTTGTGCACGGGGGCATTGTCATGTTGAAACAGGAAAGGGCCTTCCCCAAACTGTTGCCACAAAGTTGAAAGCACAGAATAATCTAGAATGTCATTGTATGCTGTAGAGTTAACATTCCCCTTCACTGGAACTAAGAGGCCTAGCCATAACCATGAAAAACAGCCCTAGAACATTATTCCTCCAACAAACTTTACAGTTGGCACTATGCATTGGGGCAGGTAGCGTTCTCCTGGCATACGCCAAACCCAGATTCGTCCATCGGACTGCCAGATGGTTAAGCGTTATTCATCACTCCAGAGAACGCGTTTCCACTGCTCCAGAGTCCAATGATGACGAGCTTTCCACCACTCCAGCCGACACTTGGCATTGCACATGCTGATCTTAGGCTTGTGTTCTGCTGCTCGGCCATGGAAACCGATTTCATGAAGCTGCCAACAAACAGTTCTTGTGCTGATGTTCTTGCCTAACAGAGTTCCTCTGTGGAGGTGGGAGAACCTTCCAGAAGGACAACCGTCTCCGCAGCACTCCACCAATCAGGCCTTTATAGTAGATTGGCCAGACGGAAGCCACTCTTCAGTAAAAGGCACATGACAGCCCGCTTGGAGTTTGCCAAAAGGCACCTAAAGGATTCTCAGACCATGAGAAACAAGATTCTCTGGTCTGATGAAACCAAGATTGAACTCTTTAGCCTGAATGCCAAGCGTCATATCTGGAGGAAACCTGGCACCATACCTACGAGGAAGCATGGTGGTGGCAGGCTCATGCTGGCGGGATGTTTTTCAGCGGCAGGGACTGGGAGACTAGTCAGGATCGAGGCAAAGATGAACGGAGCAAAGTACAGAGAGATCCTTGATGAAAACTTGCTTTTCCTTCACTCTGCGGTCCAACTCATCCCAAACCATCTCAATTGGGTTGAGGTCGGGTGATTGTGGAGGCCAGGTCATCTGGTCTTTAATCAAATAGGGCTATCTTCTGTATACCTTGTCACAACACAACTGATTGGCTCAAAAAAGGCACACCTGTTAACTTCTTACGGCTGCATCCCGCTAACGGGATCGATATGACAACAGCCAGTGAAAGTGCAGGGCTCCAAATTCAAACAACAGAAATCTCATAATTAATAATTAAAATTCCTCAAACATACATGTGTCTTATATCATTTTAAAGGTAATCGTGTTGTTAATCCCACCAAAGTGTCCGATTTCAAATATGCTTTTCAGCGAAAGCACTACAAACGATTATGTTAGGTCACCACCAAACCACAATAAGCACAGCCATTTTTCCAGCGAAATATAGCAGTCACAAAAGTGGAAATAGAGATAAAATGAATCACTAACCTTTGATTATTTTCATCAGATGACACTCATAGGACTTCATGTTACACAATACATGCATGTTTTGTTTGATTAAGTTCATATTTATATAAAAAAATCTGAGTTTACATTGACACGTTAGATTCACTAGTTGCAAAAACATCAAGTGACTTTGCATAGCCACATCGTTTCAACAGAAATACTCATCATAAATATAGATGATAATACAAGTTATACACATGGAATTATAGACATACCTCTCCTTAATACAACCGCTGTGTCAGATTTCAAAAAAACTTTACGGAAAAAGAAAATCATTCAATAATCTGAGACGGAGCTCAGAACAATAGCCAAATTAGCTGCCGTGTTGGAGTCAACAGAAACCAGAAAATACATGATAAATGTTTCCTTACCTTTGATGAACTTCATCAGAATGCAGTCCTAGGAATCCCAGGTCCACAATAAATGCTTGAGTTGTTCGATAATGTCCGTTATTTATGTCCAATTAGCTACTTTGGTTAGCGCGTATGGTAAACAATTCCATAGTCACAAAGCGCGTCCACTATAACGTGACGAAATGTCCAAAAGTTCCATAACAGTCAGTAGAAACATGTCAAACGATGGACTGAATCAATCTTTAGAATGTTAACATACATCTTGAATAACGTTCCAACCGGAGAATTAGATTGACTTCAGTTGAGCGATGGAACGGAGCTGCCTATCACGTGAATGCGCGTGGTCAAAGCATGGTCAGCTCGTGGCAGTGGTGACTAATACCTGTCTCCTTCGGCCCCCCTTCACATTAGAGTCATCAGACAAAGTTCTATTGACTGTTGACATCTAGTGGAAGCCGTAGGAAGTGAAAACTCATCAATATCTCGCTGTAATTTCAATGAGAGCTTGGTTGAAAATCTGCCGCCACAGAAAAAAGCCAAACAGGAAGTGGAACTTCTCAGGTTTTTGCCTGCCGTATGAGTTCTGTTATACTCACAGACATAATCCAAACAGTTTTAGAAACTTCAGAGTGTTTTCTATCCAATACTATTAATAATATGCCAATATTAGCAACTATGACTGAGGAGCAGGCCGTTTACTCTGGGCACCTTTCATCCAAGCTACTCAATACTGCCCCTGCAGCCATAAGAAGTTAATTGAAATGGTGGTGGTGTGGGGGGGGGACAATGTAAACCATTCTAGAATAAGGCTGTAACGTAACAAAATGTGGAAAAAGTCAAGGGGTCTGAATACTAAGTAAATGTTTAACAGTGTTGCGTCCTCTGTCAGAGATAGGCTCAGTAGACAGGTGCGCAACCCTGTGAAATGATAGGCCAGTCAGAAAGCAGAGTTCAATCATTATACTGTGTAATTGTTCTTCTAATTACAGGCAACCAAACATATCCTCAGAATACAGTCCAGAAATGATATCACACATCCATTAGGTAATTAGTTAAACCATCTGGTAGCATGCCCATGTATAGTAAACAAAATGACCCTTCACTCCTCAGTCATCGTAGCCTGTAAGCAGAGCAGTTACAGTATGTGGCTCTGACAGAATGACTCAAAATGAGATGTCAGTTTCCAGCCTCCCGTCTCTCTCTGACATTTCTATTAATACATTTCTCTAGAAGTTCCGGGCTTGAAGGGATGGGTTTTCTAAGAAGTTATGTGTTTTATATCACTCTCACAAGACAAAGATGAGAATAGAACATAAAGCGGTTTGGCGTTTGAGCACTGATAATAACTGATAGGGAACCAGGAAGCTTGTTCAAGGCAATGTTCCATCATGCAAAGGACAAACAATTCAGGCTAAATTAAAGAGTCAAATACTGAACAATTACCTAATTTCAGGTTTTACAGAGGAGGAATGCAGTTTATCCCTTGAAACATTACAATGACCTCACCATAGCCTGCAGGCTGTTCTGCCTACTGCCAGTGTTGTAGTAGCCAATAGTGTGGGCAACAGTATGGGCCAGAAAGCCTTCCAGACAGAGCAAGCAGCTTTGCAATCTAATTGGCACTACTGTCTGACCTATTTGGATTTCAAATTATTATTTTTTTTACCTTTATTTAACCAGGTGAGTCTCTGAGATACAAATCAATTTTTTCAAGAGAGACCTGGAGCAGAGCCTTACATGGGACTATAAGTCTCTGGACTGGAGTAGCCATAAATGATGGGCATGTCCATACTGCAAGGACCTGACACCGGAGATGAGAAGCAGGTACTGGGAGTCAAACATTTATTCAGGAACAGACATAGAAAACGACAGGAACAGCGTCAGCACACGTGTAAACAAGGACATATGACAAACAATCACGAAGCAGGGAACAGAGCTAGGAAACAGACAGATATAGGGAAGGAAATTACATAAGTAATTGAGTCCACGTGAGTCCAATGAGCGCTGATGTGCGTGGCGGGGAAAGGCAGGTGTGCGTACTGAAGGTGGCTTGAGTGCGTAATGTTGGGGAGTCTGGCGCCCTCGAGCGCGATAAGGAGGAAGAGCAGGAGCAGGCGTGACAGTACCCCCCCCCCCCCCCCCTAGGGGCGCCACCCGGCATCCCACCTGGGCGAGCCGGGCGAGATATGGGCGCCGGGCAAGCCGGCTGGGGGAGTGGGAGGAAGAGCGGGAGCAGCCGTGACACATACAGATGACAACAAGAGCCAACATACAGCCTTTGTTTTATTACTCCGGACCGTTGGTCGGCTCCATGTTACAGCCTCAGCCTGGGTAACAAAAAAGTGGGGTCCTCTTATTTCTAGGGAGCTGCAAAAACAGGAACCTGATTTTCTTTTGACGCTTCTTCCATGTTTGATTTGATATCCCAGGAGAAAGCCAGAGAAAGGCATCAAGGAGTTAAAACACCATCTCACAGAACACTTTTGTTCACAAAATGGTGTGACTGACTACCCACAACATTTCTAAAAGGGGAGTCAAATGGATTACAAACAATGAAAGCCATAATTACAGCTGGGCCTGGAATCCCAATTACACAAGCCGTGTCAGTGACAGCCATCTTGTCAGAAATCAGAGTAAGCAGGAGCCTTCATTGGAAAGTCTTTCATTAGTATGGTGAGAATATAATCAGTGGGCATGTTAAGAGAGTTAATGTTCCCAGTGGTGGGAGCATGCAGAGGAGAGGGCTGCAGAGGACCTGGCCCATTTCCCCTTTCCCCCAGCCTGGCTGGCACACACAGCTCAGTGCTGCAGCTCTGCTCCCAACGCTGCCTTCACTTTGGCCCTTCATACGACCCCTCCCTCCTCCCTTCCCTCCCTCTTTCCCAAAGCAAATCCCGTTGGCCTGGCGACGGCCCCAGATTATCACAAAAACAAACAAACAAACTGCATGGATAAATCTGTGGCATGTTTTTGTCCTGCTTTTCATTTGGACAACAAGAGCCCTTCTGTCCTAGAAGAGGGGCAGCGGGCCCAGCATTATGCAACAGGAAGAAATGTGATGCGTCTGCTGATATGTTTTAGATTGACTCAGCACCATATGTGACCCCGCAACAAAGCTCACTTGTCCCCTGCAAAACAAGAAGGAAAAAAACAAACTGGCATTATGAAACAAGAAGCCCTGTTTGAAGGTGAGCAGGCTCCTTGGCTACAAAGCAGGAAGAATCGCTTTCCCTGGCAGCTACCTGCAATGCTTTCCTAAAGGGAGGGCTTTTCCAAGGCCCCAGTGGGACTGCAGGAAATCATAATGGTGTTTAAGAGTGGGAGGAAATAAGATCATTGTGACAAAATTGTTCTATAAACGAATACGCTTTACCTATAAAAAAAAGGCAGGCAGGAGGATCAGCGATTGATTCCCTTACGACAGAAGTATCACACTGAGTAATTGCAGTAATTCCCCTGCTCAACTCTCACACTCGCCCACACTGCAGTGAGAAACTCTTCAGAATTAACACTCTCGCATGGGGTTGGCAACCACCAAACACACACGACATAGATGACTTTGCAAACACTAACCCAAACTTCAAAAGAAAGCATTGCCACAAAGCCAAAAGGAAGACACGCCCATGGCACACACTGCTGGCTGCTCTTAGCACAAGAGAAAGCCGTCTTAGGCCTCACTCTCCCCTATCGGAGATATCTACTGCAGCTCTCATCCTCCACATACAACAACCTTTCAGCCAGTCACATTCTGTTAAAGGTCCCCAAAGCCCACACATCCCTGGGTTGCTCGTCTTTTCAGTTCACTGCAGTTAGCGACTGGAACGAGCTGCAACAAACACTCAAACTGGACAGTTTTATTTCAATCTCTTCATTCAAAGACTCAATCATGGGCACCCCTACTGACAGTTGTGGCTGCTTTGCATGATGTATTGTTGTCTCTACCTTCTTGCCCTTTGTGCTGTTGCCTGTGCCCAACAATGTTTGTACCCTGTTTTGTGCTGCTACCATGTTGTGCTGCTATCATGTGCTGCTACGGTGTTGTGTTTCTACCATGTTGTTGTCATGTTGTGTGGCTACCATGCTGTGTTGTCATGTTGTGTTGCTGCCATGCTGTGTTGTCATGTGTTGCTGCCGTGCTATGTTGTCATCTTAGGTCTTTCTTTATGTAGTGTTGTGTTGTCTCTCTTGTTGTGATGTGTGTTTTGTCCTATATTTTTATTTAATTTATTTGTATTTTCAATCCCAACCCCCGTCCCTGCAGGAGGCCTTTTGGTAGGCCGTCATTGTAAATAAGAATTTGTACTTAACTGACGTGCCTAGTTAAATAAAGGTTAAATAAAAATAAAATAAAATAAATAAAAAGCCAAGTAACTCACTGGCGTTATCACTCCATAGATCTACATGAAAACACCTGCCTGGGTTTGCATGTTTGTATGTGGATCTGTGTGAGTCTAGCCAGTGGGATGGTGGAATACTACCTAGGGAATGGCTGTTCTACAGGTGTCTGCTCTGTCTGGAACATTGGGGCTCCCATGGCTGTTCCTCTTCCCTTGTTTTGACAGTACAGTGCTACCCAGTTAAAAGCCAAGTCTGAATGTTTTGAGGCTCTCTGTATTAATAAGCCAGGGACATGCTGTGGTTATGTAACCTGAGAGTCATGTGAGTGCCTTTGAGTACACTGCCTGAGCTGTGTGAAGCCAAGCCAGGGTTCATCAGGTAGAACTACTATGCAAATACAAGCCCACGCACACACAAACGTGGGCGATAAGCAGGGAAATGCAATTGGCCTACAATCAGCAGCACACCCTCCCTCCACCATCCCCTGTTCCTCTCTCAATCTTGCTGTGAGGTTAGAGAAGTGAAGGACTGTGTTGCTATAGCAACCCCTGGCTGACTGGCTGAGAGGAGAGGAGGTGGTGACACCAAAGACAGTACAGCATGAAGATAGGCTAAAACTACTTCTCCAATACAAATCCCGATCACACTTGTAGGTGATGCCAATGCGAAGTTGGCTAGCTGAGCTCCTGCGTAGAAACACGTTATCGGGTCTAACGGTCATCTCGCGCCGAACTGAGCATATGCAGGCCGTCAATTCAAAGGCACTCCTTCAATATAAAGTTATTTTTGATGAAAATGAAAACTTTCACTAGGTTGGAATAATAACATGTTCAACTACTTAAAACATTGGCTCGAATCTAGATTGTACCTTTAGGTTTAGAGAAAATGAACAACTAAAGAAGAATCGTTCACTTTTCTCATTGACTTCTCAAACCCCAGACCCCAACCTGGTCTGTATGGTCTGTTTCACAAGCGTTCCCGGAAGTCTCGGGTTGTTGCGCCTCTGGGTTTAGAAACTCTGTGGTGACACATTGGGGAGCTACTCAGAGCCTGGACCTCTACCATCAGACAGATCATTAGTTCAAGCTCTGCCTCCACTTCCTGCTCTCCTCCTCTGGGCCCAGTCTCTTTCCTTCTACCGCCTCTCTAGCATGTTCTATTCATATTACATTATGCACCTGGCACGGGTTCATTCTCACCTGGATGACCGTGTTACCGCCCTCCAGCAGGGCGATGGCTAATAGGATGCTCTCCTGGAAGATACGATCACTGGTGGCGTTCATGATGAGGTCAATTACCAGGTCGGATGCTCCCTCTTTATCCAGGCGGCACTGGACCTCATGCAGGGTCAGCTCCCCTTGGGCCGCGGCCGCCCCTGAACTCACCACTGGGGAGGGACAGAGAGAGAGGCAGAAAGAGAGGGACAGGGAGAGCGGGACAGGGAAAGAGGGACAGGGAGAGAGGGACAGTGAGAGAAGGGCAGGGAGAGCGAGACAGTGAGAGCGGGACAGGGAGAGATGGCCAGGGAGAGATGGCCAGGGAGAGAGGGCCAGGGAGAGCGGGGCAGGGAGAGAGGGCCAGGGAGAGAGGGCCAGGGAGAGAGGGCCAGGGAGAGCGAGACAGGGAGAGCGAGACAGGGAGAGCGAGATAGGGAGAGCGGGACAGAGAGAAAGGTACAGGGAGAGAGCCATCAAGAGCCTGAACAATGAGGAAGGACATACAGGAGAGCTTTGTCACTCTAAATGAGAGTAAAACTACTATTCCACCACTCAATAGATTTTTGATTTATTTGGATCCCAATTAGCTGACGCCAATGGCAGCTAGTCTTACTGGGGTCCCACACATAACGAAAAAGACATTACAGACCAAATACTTTAGAATTGAATTACATCAAGAGGATTGTCAAATGGGCAGATTGAATAGATCCGTCTGTCTCTTTCCTCTTCATTGATTCACTGCATCATTTGCTTATTATATAATGTAATGAGATTAATTTTGATGGACAACTAAACCACAGATGGGATGCCACAACTATAGTGATCATCATTCAGTCCCTTGAAAATAGCTGTATTTCCTGGCTAAGACTAGCCTCATCCAGTCATGATGATAATGTTACCCAGAGGGCCACTCTCTGGCTGTGGGAGCAGGTGTGTCCACACTCCACAGGCCTTTCTAATCTAGAGCCCGTCTCTCTGGTCGCCTGGCAACAGCACGGCCCGGCTCAGCCAGAGGAGAGGGCTCGTATGCTGAGGGACAGACCCCGGGTCCAAAGGCTTAATGGAGGACAGGAGCAGGGAGGCATAATTAAGATGGCGCTGCAGAGAATAGCAGACGTTTTACAGGCTCCTGACCTATTTTGTGTTTCCTTTACACTGATCTTGACTTTTTGTACATGATGACTCCGCCATCGTTTCCTATGACCGAAAACTTCTGGAGATCAGAACAGCGATCATTAATCTTGATTTGGATGACAATTTCTACGTCAATGATTTGGCTGCTCTGGATGTTCTGATTACACCGGAACAGGCCCTAATCCCCAGGACTCGAAAGAGGAAGTGACAGCGCAAAAGAGGCAGACGAACTGGCATCCTGACTAGACTATGTTGACATGCAAATAAACCGCCTCAACCCTCTGTTTTGTTTGGCGAAAGTACAGCCACTAGAGAATAAACTGGACGAGCTCCGTTCGAGACTATCCTATCAACGGGACCTGTAGAACTGTAATAGTCTATGTTTCACGGAGTCGTGGCTGAACAAGAACATGGATCAAATAGATCTCGCTGGCTATTCCATGCATCGTCAAAAACGGTCGGGCAGCCTTGGGTAAGATGAGGGGGGAGGAGTGTGTCTCTTTGTTAACAACAGCTGGTATGCAATCTCTAATGTTAAGGAAGTCTCGAGTTTTTCGTAGATGTTGATTTTAAACCGTTGATTTTAAAGAGGGGAAACTGAAATCCTTTTTACCTCATTTTACCAGGATGTCACCTGTGCAACTAGAGAAACAGAGAGAAATGCACACTAGGCTCTCCCTCACCTTTCCTTTGGAAAATCTGACCATAACACTATACTCCTGATTCCTGCTTACAAGCAAAATCTCAAACAGGAAATACCAGTGATGCGCTAAATACAGAAGTGGTCCTTTGGAGCGGATGCTAAGCTACAGGACTGTTTCGCTTGCAAAGACTGGAATATGTTCGGGATTCCTCCGATAACATTGAGGAGTTTACCACATCAGTCACCGGCTTCATTAATAAGTGCTTCAACGTCATCCCCACAGTGACCATACGTACATATCCCAACCAGAAGCAATGGATTACAGGCAACAACCGCACTAAGCTAAAGGCTAGAGCTGCCACTTTCAAGAAGCGGGACACTAATCCAGACGCTTTTAAGAAATCCCACTATGAACTCCAAAAGTGGTTGAACAGCCAAAGATTGAATGCTCCTACGCTTTCTATGACGCAAACCTACCAGATGAGCTAAATGCCTTCTATGCTCGCTTCGAGGCAAACAACACTGAACCATGCATGAAAGCACGTGCTGTTCCGTACGACTGTGTGATCTTGTGTTCCGTAGCCGATGTGAGGAAGACCTTTAAACGGGCTAACATTCACAAGGCCGCGGGGGTCAGACGGAATAGTTCTCGTACTCAGAGCATACACTGACCAGCTGGCAAGTGTCGTCACTGACATTTTCATCGTCTCCATGACCCAGTCTGTAATACCTATATGTTTCAAGCAGACCACCATAGGTTACCTTGGCATTCTTGGGCACAGGGACTATCTCCCCATAGCACTCACATATGTAGCCATGAAATGCTTTGAAAGGCTGGACATGGCTCACATCAACACCATCTTTCAAGACACCCTGGAGTCACTCCAATTCGCATAGTGCCCCAACAGATCCACAGACACAATCTCTATTGCACTCCACATTGCCCTCTCCCACCTGGATAAGAGGAATAGCTACAGTATGTGAGAATGTTGTTCATTGACTACAGCTCAGTGTTCAACACCATAGTGCCCTCCAAGCTCATTATTAAGCTCAGGACCCTGGGACTGAACTCCTCCCTCTGCAACTGGATCCTGGACTTCCTGACCGTCCCTTCCTGGCCGTCCCCAGGTTGTGAGGGTAGGCAACAACACATCCGCCACGCTGACCCTCAACAAGGGGGCTCCTCAGGGTTGGGTGCTTAGTCCCCTCCTGTACTAATTGCTCACCCATGACTGTGTGGCCACGCACGACTCTAACACCATCATTAAATTTGCTGATGACAACGGTGGTAGGCCTGAGCACCGACGACGATAAGACAGCCTAAAAGAGGTCAGTAAACTGGCAGTGTTGTGCCAGGCTAACAACCTCTCCCTCAATGTCAGCAAGAAAAAAGGAGCTGATCGTGGACTACAGGAAATGGAGGGCTGAGCACGCCCCCATCCACATCGACGAGGCTGTAGTGGAGCTTCAAGTTCCTTCGTGTCCACATCACGAAGGAAATAACATGATCCACACACAACAACACTGTCGTGAAGAAGGCACGACAACGCCTTTGGTATGAGCCCTCAGATCCTCAAAAATTGCACCAATGACAGCATCTTCACTGGCTGCATCACCGCTTGGTATAGAAACTACTTGGCATTCGACCACAAGGCAGTAATGTGTACGGCCCAATACATCACTGGGGCCGAGCTCCGTGCCATCCAGGACCTCTATACCAGGCGGTGTCAGAGGAAGGCCCTAAAAATGTTCAAAGACTCCAGCCACCCAAGTCTTAGACAGTACTCTCTACCGCACGGCAAGCGGTACCGATGCACCGAGGCTGGAATCAACAGGACCCTGAACAGCTTCCAACCCCAAGTCATAAGACTGCTAAATAGTTAACCAAATAGCTACCCAGACTATCTGTATTGACCGTTTTTGCACTAACTCTTTTGAATCATCACATATGCTGCTGCTACTGTTTATTATCTATCCTGTTGCCCTCAATAACCTCGTACCCCTGCACATAGACTTGGTACTGGTACCCCATGTATATAACCAAGTTATCGTTACCCATTGTGTATTTATTCCTCGTGTTATAATTTTTTTCTAAAAAATTTCAATTTTTCTCTCTGCATTGTTGGGAAGGGCCCGTAAGTAAGCATTTCACTGTTAGTCTATACTTGTTGTTGACAAAGCATGCAACAAATTACATTTGATTTGAGGCAGGAGCGTGAACAGGAAGGAACCCATTCCTTTTCTCCAAGCATGGAGAAGAGACCAACCATGACTCATCACCCTGATTTGAAAACTTTAATACTCTGAGGTATTGAGATATTCAGCAAGTCCGTACAAACTTATCCAGAGATACAGAGACATACAGGTACCTGCTCGAGGTTTCCCTTCTGTTCCAGGGGGGACAGGACCATTGCTGAACGTCGTCACACTGTCTCTTCTGGCCCCAGGCTTGATGTTCCCATAGTAACGATTCACCAGAATCTGCCTCAGAGCTTCACCCTGGTGGAGAGAGATGATGTCAGAGGATGGAGTCTACATCCTCATCATGAGATAAGGACTCCCAACATCAGTGTTATCAGCTTAGAATAGCTCAACTCTGATTGGGCCTGGCACCCTCAAGATATTAACCCTGCATCTTTAATCAGTGAAAACAGTGTGCTGCTTAGAAAATATTGTTTTCTTGCCTTTGTTAATAACCTTTGCCAGGTAATAGGCAGAGCATGCTAAAAATCTAAAAATCTGATTGAGCCTCACGCCTCATAGTGTGTCTCAAAAGGCAGTCTTCCAACTCATATACAGTACATATAATTTCCCTATATTCCTCCTGAAACCCATTGACACCCACACCCAGTGGCCAGTTCGTTAGTGAGGGGGGTTAACCCTGTGAGTAGGTGGGCATGCTGTGGAAGCAGAGTGGCTGCAGGCCAGGTCAGGTGCATCAGTGCATCAGGACAGCCAGCTGTGGTGGGCCAGAGAGAGCAGGTTGGCGGACTCCGGAACGGAGAGGATCAGACCGTACTGGACTGTACCTACCCTTCTCTGGTCCTCCAGTTGCTTCTGGGGCTGGTTGGGATCAAGCTCCTAAGGGTGAGGTGAGTTAGCAGAAAGTAAATCAAAGAAAAGTCCAAAAAAGGAAAATTAGGGGAAAATAAAAACAAAACAAAAGAGGGGTGTTAATACTGTGCACATTAGTCACTTTCCTTACATGCAGGGAACTGAGCAAAATGATTTCATGCAGTTAACATAGGGAGGTGGGTGGTGTGTTGGATGTGGGGTAGGAACATAATCATGCAAGGCTTCGTGAAAATAAAGTTTTAAGCACCGGTTAGAGGAGTCGGAAAAAATTGAATAACAAGGTGGCTTGCTGTTAGAAATAAAATAACATTTATTTACAACCATCCCATTAACTTCACATCTCATAATCACTTTTCACTTGAAACTTTTTTTACGTTCACAATGCTAAAACAAAACTTTGCTGTTCAAACCTTTGATATTGGGTTATTTCAACCAACAAACTGGATGGCTCAGAGTGACTCCCTTGTTACTTTGCAGTTGCAGCACAAATGAAACCGTGTTAAATACATAAGGGAGCAACCGGCTGCGAGGGGCAGAAACGCAACTCAAACCATGAGAAAAAACCCATCCCTTTCCAGATGACATAATGGAGTCAGTGCAGTGTACTAGTAGTGGTACTGACAGAGTGTAAACCCATGTTCCCATCTGCCATGGAAAAACACCCAGCACGCTGCGACAAAATCCTGCAGAAAGAAGGTAAGGAAACTGTTCTTCACTCAAACACCTACAGAGGGATGGAGGGATGAATAGAGGGAGGGAAACGGGACATACATGGGTCGGCTCACTGCATAATTAAAAATCCACAAGGGGAAACGTTTGCGTGTGTGTGTTTTGGTGAGTGGGCTCTGAAAAGGGAAAGGATTTGACGGTTTCCATCTTGATGAGCGGGGAGGATGGATGACTCAGATTATCTATATTCTACAATAACCCATATTAGAGTGCTGAGGCCCAGGCTGTGCTGAGGCCCAGGCAATATGGGTGTTGAACTCACATCTGCAGCAGGGACTTCAGGCTCAGCCGGCAGAGGGGCCAGCTGGATAGATAGACAGATAAGACAAATGGTCTGGGTTAGTCAAGGTCTGGGTTAGACCACAGTCAGTGGGCAAATTAACCTCAGGCAGCTCTCAGGTCACTTGCCTCACAGTGCAAACAGATCAATGCAAGGCCATGCCCGCTTCGCCAAGGACCTCCGTGTATGTCTGGCTGGTTACAGTTGATCAGTTGGCCCATCATGTGCCCGACAGCAATAAAAGCGCATGACTCAAAGCCAGCCACGGAGAAGGGGACAACAAACACGCCCTTATCTGACAGTCTCTGCTGTTATTAGAGCACTTGTCTGTGTTATATAATCAAACATCACTATTATACTACGCTCCCTGTGTTCACATGCCTTCATGGGGTTGCCCATGCTTTCTCCCAGTTGCTTGCATAGCAAAATGAACACCTTGACATAGGAAAATGAATGGACTGTTTGGTTGTTAATGTGAGCAGATTAGAAATTGCAGGTCCTAAAATGAAGGCCTAGGGTGTTAAGGGACAAACCAGACTTGCAGATATGGCTTTTAGTGGCATGATGGAGCTACACGTAGGCCTATTAGTGATACATTGCATAATAATACATGCAAATGGAAACAAAAAATGTACAAATACATTTAAAAACCTAACACCTCAGCTAACACTGACTTGTTGATGTTGTTCATACTCAATGTTTGACAAAGTGCCCCAAGAGAAAAGAGAGACATTTGATTTTCTGTGGGCTGACTGCTGAAATGAAACACTTGCTTGAACACCTTGTTAAAAAGGACCTTTAGGAAGAGAGACAGACAGACGGATGTGATACATTTAAATGGTGCAAAGTGAAAAGGCAGAGACAGATACACAGACAGACCACAGTGGAGTTGACTCTGCCTCAGTAACACAGTCATGCTGACTCTGAGTAATTGTGAGACTAGACAAGAATCTCCCCTTATCAGGCCCCTGTTTACGTAAAACATCCATTTCCACAGGAAAAAGGATGATGCATGCAAACAAGGCTCAAAGGTTTTAACCCTGATTCACTTGTCTAATTCAATTAAAGCACAAAATCATAAAGTTACTTTTCCTATCCGTCAACATTTTCAGTGGTGGAGCATGACAGTCATTATTGGCCTTATCTGACCTGATTTGTCTTCCATGAGTCCCGGGGATCTGAGCGCTGGGGGTCGCCCATGCTTTTCCCATGGAACTGCTGGCATCAGCCCTGGACACAGCTAGACCCATGACCGCCAACATTGGTTCCACTTGTACGTTTTCTCAGACTGTATGACGTCAACTATATAGTGGTATAGTGGGCTGAATCACTACTCCACTGCGATACAGGGCCAAACATAAGGTAATCTTAATGGAAGTTACAATCACATTTCAGCAGTGGAAAGATGATACGACTCCCCCATGGAGGTTCCACTTGTCTCTGCACTTGTTTTCAGGGCGTGTCACATGGGTCAGGAGTCAGAATCATACCACGCCTTCCTTCTCCTTTTATAACCTGCCGGGCCTCTCTCCTAGTGAAAGTGACTGTCATAGGCACCCTAGCACCCCCCCCCCCCCMCCCCCTAGCATGGAAGATTACAGGCCAAAGAATAAATAGGCAGGGGGAGGGAGGGAGGGAGACATACAGGCCACAAGAAAGAGAGACAAACAGGAAGAGAATCATAGGAGGTAAAGGGGGATAAGGGGGAGGACAGAGAGATTATTTATTTTGTTCTTGTCTGACACCATTACATCAGTGGCGGGCCTGAAACAGTTAACACTCCCTTGCCCGCCCCAGCGCCGCCCAACACGAGGCGCTGCCAGTCTCTCAGTAAACAGCTCCGCCACACTTTTATTGCCAATTACTTCTGAAGGTCACATCAGTGGAGAGTGAATTTCAGGGGGGAGAAAAAATATGCTAGCTCTTACATAACCGCTGCCTAAGAGCTGGCGGGAGCCCAAGTATCGTGCAGGACGAAGGCAGGCTGCAGGGAACCTGGGACAGAGCTGCATGGCCAGCAAAAGTGCCTATAGTTTTCCCTGTTGGAGGGGATCAGAGAAACAATGGTTCCCTCAAATCGCCTCACGCACATTGCAGCAGCTCTGAGTATAGCTGAGGACAAGCAGGGAAAGGCTGAGGCAGAGGACACCAGCACTGTGGGATGTAGAGCGGCCATGAGAGGAGAGAACAGGGAGAGACTAAGAGGGAGGAAAAAGATTGGTAGAGAGATATAAATAGAGAGAGAGTGAGACAGAGAGTTTGCCAGGGATAATGAGACGATAGAGATCCGCTGGCACGGGGACACACAGCGAGGCGAGAGAGCAAGAGAGACACATGCGGAGACAAACAGACCGTCGTGCCCTCTCCTGCATAGAAATCATCTCTATTGCGTAGATCCCCCCCAGTCGGCACACAACATATCGCCAACCTAAAGCCATATTATCTCTGCTTTCTGCTGACCCTATTACATTATCCCACCCACCCCCGACACAAACACGCACACCGATTCAGGGTACTACAGTACCCTATGCTTCTCAGATTAATAGGGAGAGTACTGTACTGCATGGCAGAGCTCTCCTGTAGCAGTGGGAAGCCACAGAGGAGCTGGCATATCGAACAGCGCAGCAAGCTTAACACAGGGCTTACGGAACAGCTAACTGACAGACAGCTCAGTGCTGCTGCTGCTGTTTCTGCTGCAGAGGGGAAGTGTGGGCTTTGGATCAGCATGGAGCCTGGGACACTGCGTCCCATAGGGGGGCCCTCCTGGGTCCATGCACGTGCCGGATGTGTGGGTGGGGTGTGTGTGTGTGTGTGTGTGTGTGTGTGTGTGTGTGTGTGTGTATTTGTAAAGTATGTGTGTACATTCTTCAGACAGTAAAACGGGGAGGGGGCGTTGAGGCAACAAAGAAGCAGTCTATCTGTTCACTCCCATTTTAGGAGGGAGCGTCAGGGATTGTTTTTGGGAGGGGAAGCAGCTGGGGATTTCCAACACTGGATACCACATGGAGGGAGGGAAGGAGGAGTAGAGAGAGAGAGAGAGAAAATACACTCATGTGAGCATGTGATCTCCTGGCAGACATGCAGCTTAGAGTGTAGGCTCTCCAACAGCCACTCAGTCTGATATCTATGTTTACCTTTCCTTCTTATCGCTCCCTCACTTGTTTTCTATCCTTTATTCAGAAATGAAGTTTCACACCCTAAAGTAACTCATTCCATTCTTGTGCTCATTTACTGTACAATACATCAAGTGCTTGAAGTTGTGGGTAGATAATGTTGTTGTGACCAAAAAGTTAAACTACAGTAATACTGCAACTTATACTAAATTATATCTTCCAAAGGTAAAAAAAAACAAACAATACAATCTATGGTTGAAAGCTGCGCTCTTATATGCCATACCCTCTCAATGTATGCTTTGGAATGGGGTGTACTGTAGTCTGGTGCTTTGCCATTGACAAGGGTAATATTAACTGTTGCGTAACATCCAGGAACTATAAACACTTCTAAGTAAGAAGTTAGACCCTTCCATATGGCACTGGTCCCAGCCTCTCTGAAAGTCCCTAAACAGACAGATACAGTCCCAGATGAAAGGTACATTTTTTGGGGGGGATATATGCAGGGTCCACTGTCTTTAAGGCAGACACAGACATAGAAACACAGACCTGAATGTACATATACAGTAGCAAGCACACCTGCACACACCAACCCCCTTACCCTCTATGGATGTTGGTATGATCTGGTTTCCGCCACTACATTTAAGGGATAGCTTCATGTGTATAAATACTCACACACCTGCTGTGGTAATGGTGGTGAGGAATTTAGGGGGAACCACCCTGTCCCTCTGACCACCATCCAAAGAGAGTCTGGGTATGATCAACACTCTGATACACCCCTCCCCCCTCAGGGTCTGCCATTATGGTCTGTGTGCACCGTTTCCAAAAATACCAGATTCCTAACATGCAATCCCAGTCTGAAAAAACTGTATAAAGACCTGTGGATCTATGTACACAACAACCATAATTCAACTTCAAGCAGACGACTACAATCAGACCTGCGTTCAAATACATGGACTTCTGTATCTGGGTCGTTCCACCAATTGGGTGCCTTTTGAGTAGTGGAACTTGGTAAAAAATATATATATATGATTTCACCTCATTTTTACATGTTTTGTTCACCTAATGTGTATATGTTAAACTTAATAAAAATAAAAAAATGTGTTTTCCATCTCAAGAGGTTAAATAAAAAAACTACTATAGTAAATGCCAAATAAAGTAACAGGGTTGACCGTAACTGGGTTGACAGTAACAGGGTTGACAATTTCACCATAAATCCCCTTGTGACAGGGTGAATGGAAGCTTGTTGTGTACAACAGGGAAAGGAAGTTGAATGCAAACTTTACAGAAAAAAATTATTGTTAAAACATTTGTAGCCTGTCTACTGGTTGATGTGTTATGCTCGACCCCACTCACTTTTCCACCTCAAAACACCAGGAAATTGCTCAAAATAGTAGAACCAGCTCACCTGCTTCTACACTATGATTTGATTGTTAGATGTTGTGTTTCTTTTGTAAAAAAAAAAGAAGAGTTTCATCATATTAAAAGGAGAGTTCAGTTCACGTGACAGGGTTGACCTTAAAATGAGGGACAGACGTAAATGAATAACTAATCACATGAAATAAATAATCATCTTCAATATCTGAAGTAAGTTAAGTTAAAGCAACAAAATAACTAGGGCTTTACAATGATGGTGAAAACTTGGAGACATTTTGGGGTGAAGTGGGTTAAAATTCTAGAAGAAGTCACAGATGGGGCGCAAAGGGACATGTCAAAATGTAGAATTTTGGCACTATAGCAAATCTTTATTCATATTAACTATCAGATTTATTGAATTCTCCATGTGGTCTATATTAAAAAGGGCACGTCATTTAATATAAAAGGCTTTTAAATTGCAATATTGGTGCACAATTTCCACTTAAAATATCGAAGGGACGCAAAAAGCACTTTTTTCTTGGAACAAACCATCTGGCATTTAAAATACTTTTTGGGTGTATTTGAGTATTTTCAAACACACAGCCCAAAACAAGTACTTTTATTTTAGTATTTGAATGGTTAATTGTAAAAACCAAATAGTCTGCCAAATTGTATTTGACAGTATTTTCAAATACTTGTTTCAAATACTATTTTCTGATACCTGGGTTAAATGCATGGGAGTGAATTTGAGTCTGAGTATTTTGAACCCAGGTCTGACTACAATACAGACACATTGGAGTATAGCAAGTTGGCAACACCAAAAAGTGCTTAGCATGCTAGTGGCACGGTAACACACACGGAAACTAGCAGCTACTCTGAAGTCAGCAGCACATAACAAGACAGAAAAACCACTAGCACAGGCACATCTATCTACACCACACGACTAGTACGAGACAGAAACCTAACGAAAGAAGGAAAATGATCAACCTCAGCCACATCCATCTCATCATCAAAGGCAATGTGCTGGAAGAGAAGAGTATACAGGCAGAGTTAGTAGAGCTGGGTTAGGAGGAGGGGAGGCAGCTGAAACCAGACAAACAGTCGGTAAGAAACCCCACACCGTGTCAGTCAGTCAGTCAGTTAGTAAAATCACACAGGTTACTGCATTTCAAAGCAATGGATTGCCCTCGCTCAACAGAACAGAAAGCAGAGCGAACCAAGGTCATTAATCAGAGATTAGTACAGAGAGTCATTTACAGCCCATACAGTAAATGCTGTATTAGTGTTAATGGTGTATTAGAGTTAAAGTTCAATTACAGCATGCTGGTGCTGTTAAAGTGTACTGGAACTGTCCCCAACCACCAAACATAGACAAGTCATTTTCAGATGGACACTAATCCGTTGTGGTTTATGTGTGTGTCTGACTGTGCCAATATGAATAGCACTGAAGGTACCATATATACACACCCGTGGCATCTTATTCCTGCAGAAGGGCAGCTGGTACTGTAGGTTTTAAACCAAACCAAAAGACTCATCCCAACCATCACAGACATAACGTACTACCAGTATCATCTGGGGGGAAGGCAAAGGGCAGCAGAGGAAAACTTAACCTCCAGCTTTGCTGTTAACCTCTGACCTCTGCACTGACCTCTGTAAAGAGCTACAGAATAGCAGGCCTCTTAGCAGCACTCGGTTTACCCTCATGTTAAAACCCAGTGTAGAGAGAACAAGGGAAGTATTGTGAGGTGGTGGTGAAGACGGCCATTTACCTTCTCCCCATAGCCACGGTCTTTGGTCATCATCTCCCTCAGAGTCTGCAGCACCTTGATACACAGACGCTCCTCGTTCTCCTCCAGTAGCTGCTTGGTGTGTTTGATCAGCCTGGGCAGAGGACAGGGACAGGAGGAGAGGTGTATCACACATACTGCACTGTACACCCCTCCCAAAAAAAACACTTCAGTGGTAACAAATCCTGATTTCAGAGAGTCACCCCTATAGTATTTACTGTTAAGCTTGAGTAATGAAGAGATAATATTATGTCTGCTTGACATATCGTAATTGATTGGCTTAATTCATTATTGGTTATAAATGCTAGGGGTAGAGATTGACCTCACGTGGGTCTTAGAGGTGCTGTCAATCAGATCAGGTGCTGTGTGACTTGTATTCATTGATAAGAGTGTTTCAGTCCAAATGATCAATCATGTCTACGAACAACATTTCTTCCCAGCATACAAGCTCTCCTAAAGGTCCCATTTTATTCTACTGTACATATTACGGTTAGTACTGTACTGCATTACCTTTGAAATGTAAGTCATTGTTCTGAATCAGTGTGAACTTGTGGTATCTCACGTGCTACTCCACACATTAATCCCCCCCTGCCTGCGGCCCTTTACAGTAGGCTAACCCCTGAGCCGGCACCTGTTCAAAAAGCCCAGACGCCCGCCCTCATGCCCAGTAATCCAATCTCAGCCCTTATCAAACACAACAGACACAGGAATGGCCTGGACTGTGTAAGGCAGGGAGGGAGGGAGCCCTGTGTGAGGGAGACAGAGCTCCAGTAGGTTCAGGGCAGGACATGTGAAAACAAAGCCCTGGGTCACTACAGTAGCATGTTCAGAGCAGCCCTGATCAATGACGGATTCAGTTACTGTACACTTGTACATGATAAGTGTCCCAACTCTAGTTACAGTACAGCAGGTACAGTATGAAAGAGCACAATGCATTCCTCAACACTGAGACAGTATCAGGAGACTGTGCAGACTTCCCAGTTAAACCACAGCTAGATCAATTTGTAGTGGCTAAACCCTCATTTGGTTTACAACTGCTGTGGAAAATATTTCTCAATTTCTAAGAAGATTGCAAACTGTGGTTCATCACTGGACTTGGCAAGAGGCACGTTCATTGTTAGTCAGCATGTCAAGGAGGTGGGTGGCTTGCAGTGGTTAGTGGGTACGTGAGTCTTACTTGGAAATGAAGCCACCGCTTTCACACTTCCTGCGGGCGTCTGTGTTCTCAGGAAAGAGTAGCTCTGGGCGATGCAGCACGTCCACCAGGACAGATAGCTCAGCCTGGACCAAAGGACGCAGACGGTCCTCTAGAGCCGACACTATGTCCTTAAACACAGAGCAATGCAGAAGACAGGCATGGTTAGAGAGGTAACAGAACAGAAATAGGACACAGACAGGGCATTGGCATACTGAGTGTTACACCAGTGGTAGGTCTAGATGAAGCCCAAATGAACTGTATGAGATTGGAGCCTGGATTCCAGCCCCTACATTTGAAGTCGTGACCAAACAAGGTACAGGGAAGCTGACAAAACTGAAAAACACTATGGTGAACTTTGTGACCTTATTGTCTCAGACTGCACACTGGGAAAAAAATGTATAAAAGCAGAAGTAGACCACGGTTTACCAAAAACCTCGAAAACAGACCAGCCCAATCCAACTCCCCCCGCTCTATATCCACATGAGTCAGTCATGATAAACTCCATGGAAATAAGAAAACTGTTACAGTTGCGTCACACTGTGTGTTGATGTAGACATTGTCTTGCGTAGGAGGGAGGGAAGGCGGGAGGGATTCTGGTAGAGTTACTGTATACAGTGTGATGGGTACAAAGAAATTGCAACACACACACTAGATTAGCTTTCTGGGGGATTACAGGTCATTCGTTACTAACGCAATTCCATGAATTCTGTTTCTGGGAACTGGTCAATTCATCACAGCCATTTTCAATTATTGCCATAGTTTTTCAAGACGATTTAAGTCAAAACTGAAACTAGGCCACTCAGGAACATTCAATGTTGGTAAGCAACTCTAGTGAATATTTGGCCTTATGTTTTAGGTTATTGTCCTGGTGAAAGGTGAATTTCAAATCAAATCACATTTTATTTGTCACATGGCAGAATACAACAGGTATTCCTTACTGTGAAATGCTTACTTACAAGCCCTTAACCAACAATGCAGTTCAAGAAATAGGGTTAAGAAAATATTTACTAAATAAACTAAAGTAACACAATAAAAAGTAGCACAAAATTACATAACAATAACGAGGCTATATACAGGGGGTACCGGTACCGAGTCAACGTGCGGGGGTACAGGTTAGTTGAGGTAGTTTGTACATGTAGGTATGGGTAAAGTGACTATGCATAGATAATAAAGAACGAGTATCAGCAGTGTAAAAAATAAAGGGGGGGGGGGTCAATGTAAATAGTCTGGGTGGCATTTGATTAATTGTTCAGCAGTCTTATAGCTTGATAGAAGCTGTTAAGGAGCCTTTTGGACCTAGACTTGGCGCTCTGGTACCGCTTGCCGTGCGGTAGCAGAGAGAACAGTCTATGACCTGGGTGACTGGAATCTTTGACAATTTTTTGGGCCTTCCTCTGACACCGCCTAGTATATAGGTCCTAGATGGCAGGAAGCTTGGCCCCAGTTATGTACTGGGCCGTACGCACTACCCTCTGTAGCACCTTACGGTCGGATGCCGAGCAGTTGCCATACCAGGCGGTGATGCAACTGGTTAAGATGCTCTCGATGGTGCAGCTGTAGACATTTTTGAGGAGCTGGGGACCCATGCCAAATCTTTTCAGTCTCCTGAGGGGGAAAATGTGTTGTCGTGCCCTCTTGTGTTTGGACCATGTTGGTGATGTGGACACCAAGGAACTTGAAACTCTCGACACGTTCCACTACAGCCCCATCGATATGAATGGGGGCCTGTTCGGGCCTCCATTTCCTATAGTCCACGATCATCTCCTTTGTCTTGCTCACACTGAGGGAGAGGTTGTTGTCCTGGCACCACACTGCCAGGTTTCTGACCTCCTCCCTATAGGCTGTCTCATCGTTGTCGGTGATCAGGCCTACCACTGTTGTGTCGTCAGCAAACTTAATGATGGTGTTGGAGTCTTGCCTGGCCACGCAGTCGTGGGTGAACAGGGAGTACCGATGGGGACCAAGCATGCACCCGAGGGGCCCGGGTGTTGAGGATCAGCGTGGCAGATGTGTTGTTGCCTAACCTTACCACCTGGGGGCGGCCCTTCAGGAAGTACAGGATCCAGTTGCAGAGGGAGGGGTTTAGTCCCAGGGTCCTTAGCTTAGTAATGAGCTTTGTGTGCACTATGGTGTTGAACACTGAGCTGTAGTCAATGAACAGCATTCTCACATACCGTAGGTGTTCCTTTTGTCCAGGTGAAAAAGGGCAGTGTGGAGTGCGATTGAGATTCCGTCATCTGTAGATCTGTTGGGACGGTATGCAAATTGGTGTGGTTCTAGGGTTTCCAGGATGATGGTGTTGATGTGAGCCATGACCAGCCTTTCAAAGCACTTCATGGCTACCGACGTGAGTGCTACGGGGCAGTAGTCATTTAGGCAGGTTATCTCCGCATTCTTGGGCACAGGGACTATGGTGCTATAAACACGTGGGTATTACATACTCGGTCAGGGAGACGTTGAAAATGTCAGTGAAGACACTTGCCAGTTGGTCCACGCATGCTCTGAGTACATGCCCTGATAATTCGTCTGAATGGTCACCTGTTTAAAGGTCTTGCTTACATTGGCTACGGAGAGCATGATCACACAGTCGTCCGGGAACAGCTGGTGCTCTCATGCATGCTTCAGTGTTGCTTGCCTTGAAGCGAGCATAAAAGGCATTTAGCTCGTCTGGTAGGCTCACGTCACTGTGCAGCTCACGGCTGGGTTTCCCTTTGTAGTCCGTAATAGTTTGCAAGCCCTGCCACATCCAACGAGCGACAGAGCTGGTGTAGTAGGAGTCAATCTTAGTCCTGTATTGATGCTCTGCTTGTTTGATGGTTCATCTGAGGGAATAGCGGGATTGTTCTCCCAGTGTCTGCTGGAAAGCAGACAGAAACAGATTTTCTTCTAGGATTTTGCCTGTGCCTAGCTCTATTCTGTTTATTTTTATCCCCAAAAAGTCCCTACTCCTTGCCGATGACAACCATACGCATAACATGATGCATCCACCACCATGCTTGAAAATATGAAGTACAGTACGCTGTGATGTGTTGTTTTGGATTTGCCCCAAACATAACGTTTTTTATTTAGGACATACAGTTAATTTCTTTGCCACATTTTTTGCAGTATTACTTTAGTGCCTTATTGCAAACAGGATACATGTTTTGGAATATGTTTATTGTGTATAGGCTTCCTTCTTTTCACTCTGTCATTTAGGTTAGTATTGTGGAGTAACTACAATGCTGTTGATCCATCCTCAATTTTATCCTATCACATCCATTAAACTTTGTAACTGTTTTAAAGTCATCATTGGTGTGAGCAGTTTCCTTCCTACCCGGCAACTGAGTTAGGAAGGACGCTTGTATCTTTGTAGTGACTGGGTGTATTGATACACCTTCCAAAGTGTAATTAATAACTTCACCATGCTCAAATAGATATTCAATGTCTGTTTGTTTTTTTACCCATCTACCAATAGGTGCTCTTCTTTGCGAGGCATTGGAAAACTTCCCTGTTTTTTGTGGTTTAATCTGTGTTTGAAATGTACATTTTTGCGACTGAACTTTAGGCTTGCCATTATAAAGGGCTTGAATACATATTGACTCACGACATTTCAGCTTTCATTTTTTATTCATTTGTAAAATGTTTTAAAAACATAATTCCACTTTGACATTATGGGGTATTGTGTGTAGGCCAGTGACATACAATCTAAATGTAATCCATTTTAAATTGAGGCTGTAACACCAAAAAATGTGGAAAAGGTCAAGGGGTGTGAATACTTTCTGAAGGCACTGTATTCCTGAATCCTCACCTGCAGCCTTTCTATGATGTTCCTGTAGCTAACGGACGCAGTGGCGTTGGAGTCCCTCCTGGGAGCGTTCTTGGCGGAGAGTCTCCAGCTCAAGATGGACTTGGTGACCACGTTGTTGGACTTGACAAATAGGTTGTTCACCTGGCTGTCCAGGTCCACTGGGATCGCGATGGCTCTGCTCTTGGCTGTGTGAAATGAAACAGTAGGACACAAACTTAAGAGGGATGCTCGTTTTTTTGAAAGATGTATTTTTTTCTTCTAGATGACAGATAAAATGAGCTCATTGGAAAATGTATTTCTCTGACTTTATCAAGACAGTGTTTGGGCAACAGGTGGAGGCCAATTGCAGGTATCTTACCCACGTCCGACAGCACCTTGATACAGGCCTCAACGGAGGCCTTCTGAGTGGGGTTGAGCCAGTTGCAGTGGTATACCCTGAACACCCCCTGCAGGAGCTGTACAAACACCGGCTGACGAGTCTAAGAGAAAGCGCGAGAGAGAGACAGACAGACAGGAAGTAAAGACAGTAGATATGAGAGGAGAAAAGACGTCAAAAGACAAGTCAGAAGCTGCACATTAAACAAAGCTAAAATCCCCAGCAGTGATCAACAAAGGCTTTTGTGGTTTATCACAGACCATATTTCTAGAACCCAGTTTCCCCAACGTGAGGGTGCCATCAGACACAAATTGAGTCATGTTCAGCAAGAAGAAATCAGAGAAAACCTTTGAAACCGAGAAAGTATCACATGAACGTTTATTTACGTTTCAAAGCGTTTTTTCCTGTTTGCCCGTACAATTCTCGAACCTTTAACAGTATGTACTGTAAAAGTGCTATAACATACAGTATATGTAAGAGGGTCTAACACTTCTAGTATGCCTGTTGGTTATCACCAGAATCAGCTCAGGTCCCAACTACTACTAGACCAATGTCTAATACATACAGTATCACCGCTACCACCAGGACCAAACAACACCCTGTGAACCAGCTGCACACAAACCTATGGCACAACATACTGTATACCTCCGTTATCTTTCCCAGAATGCTTGCCTGTTATGGGAAAGAAGGGAATGAATATCATTAGGCGGTTCACATTAACTGGTGTATTGAGTCTAAATGGGATGTAGGATGGTGGAGGAAATGGGTTGGAAAGGATGTGGAAATGACTATAAGAGAAACTAAACCTAATAAAGTCTAAACAAAAACCTAGTTCCTTACAGGAATTGGTATTACTAGACAACTCCAGGAATGATTGTAAAACCCTTAGAGTGAAGTGGGCAAGTCTTTTCCTCCACATGTCATACATCCCAACCATTTATAGTAGGCCACAGAGTGATTTACCATTCATTACGTGACATTTGCAATTATATCCCAGCAAACACATCCCAGGTATCTTGTGAAAACAAGCTTAAAGATCTGGGAAGGAACTGAAAGGAGGATTCTAAAGCATTTGCACACACCATCTGTAAAGAATTCTTGGAAGGTGCTGACTCAGTTCTGTGAAGACCAGTCATTGAGGAAACGTCTGGCTACTCTATGACTGCTGGTAAGGAACAGACCCAGGGGATGGAAAACCAATTACAGTGGGACTTTTACTCATACTTACATACACCTGACGTGCCAGCTATTTGAAGCAAAATGTCATATATTACATGTTAACTGTCAGTGTAGAGCCTTTGGGGATAATGTTTCTTCCACACAGACGAGGAATTCATTAATCCCTTTTAGAAAATGATAAGTTAACACAGATCACTATCAACAGAAAATGATTGATGACCAGATTTCACCCAACAGCGTAGAATATCCACCATTCAACTGCTTTTATTTAGTGTTATATGTTACGGTGGTCATGGTTACCTGCAGACTGGTGCTCTGGTCAGAGAAGGGCGAGCTGAAGAAGGTGGTGACGATGCTCATGACTGTCTCTGTCACGTAACCCTCCAGAACCGTGTCTGCATGCTTCCTGTCACTGGTGTTGTTGCACACCTACAGACAGCAGACACGGACAACCAAGGTTAACCTGACTCACTCACCAGACAGACGTGGTTAATGGGTGAGCATTCACTGGATCACACTTCCTGGATCCTCACAGGAAGGAGGATAGAATATTGTTACTCCACGCTGTGATCTCACAGTGCCTCTCAGCAGAACACTCCCAGGAGGACATATAGGGCTAACTTTATTTTGAGAGTCTCCCTGTAGAATGCTCAGCAGACTATCAACAAGGTCTCAGTAACATGTCACCAGCATGTCTGTTGACTAGCCAGCAGATATGGAAGAGAGGTGATGTGTGTTTGTTTACCCTGCAGATGTCCACCAGGAAGTTCTCAAAGAGCTTCCACATGTGGTTGCTGGTGTAGATCTCCTTCATCTCCACCTCTGTGTCCACGTAGCAGTGGTTCAGGAAGTTGATGTAGGCTATCTTCACCTGGAGAAAAAGTTAGGCACCATCAAGTTGTTCATTCCTAAGTACAGAATTATCTCAAGAGCCCAGAATGGTCATTTAACTTGCTGCAAGAAGCAAATGTTCAAATGAGTCACATGAATACAACATGTACACCAGGCTCTTTATCATTTCAGTAGACTACCAATGCATGCATTTTAGCTCTTGGGTCAATCACTCACCTCAGGGATGCAGTCCTCATGGGTGACCACCCTCACTATGTCATCCAAAGGCAGCAGAGAGTTACACTTGATCTCAGTGTAGACGTTTTTTCCCTCGGTGCAGACAGCCAGCAGCTCTACCAGGTGGATGTGGTACCTCAGAGCGCTGTTCTCATCCATACGATCCCGCTCCGACCGCATCATCGTGACCAGGGTCTGGAAGGACGCACGGTCGTTGTAGAACACCAGGACGTCCTCGCCCGAGTTCACCAGCTGAGCAGGAGGAAGACAGACACTGTAGTTATCAGATGCTGCTGACACATGATATAGATTTGAACTCATTTTTGTTTGGGTAGTATAACAGGTTTATATTGCTAAAATGCATAATGTATTTGATTTGCATTAGAATCATGTGTGCACTGTAATTATGGTGTCCCACCTCAGCCATGACGGTGTCCTGACACTTCTTGATGAACTTGTTCTCGGCTTTGACAATGGTTTGAAGGAATTTGAGGTACTGGACATGGCGGCCGTGTGTCTCGGTGCAGTGGATAAAGTGCTGCACCACGCGCTCGTTGATCTCACTGCACAGCTGGAAGTTATTCATGAAGACGTGCTGCATGGTGATTGCCTCCAGAATCTGAAGAGAAGGTGAAATAGAAGCATCAAACTAGTGGACTTATTGGTATGGGAAGGATGGAGTACCACTGGTTCCTCCCAGTCCTAACCCTTTCCCCAGGAAAGTCCACTCACCCCTGGGTTGAGGAATAGGTTGATGTGCTTGTGCAGCAGGATCTGGTTCTGCTGGTTCCCTGCACAGAAGTTCTGGAGGAACTCATGAGCCAGCTTCATGATCTCCTGCATACGGACGTCCTCGCCCTGGAGTGTTCATCATAAGTACAGGCAGACACACATCCAAAGAGCTGCAGCTATCATTCAAACCTTCCACAAATGAAATTATTGACCAAGCTTATGTACTGTAGAACTCTATGGCATAAATGCTCTACTGTTTTCTTCATGCCTTTTTGGTCAGTCTATAAAGGGATGTGTTGAGAGTATTAGGTCTGGCTCATCATATTCTCCAGTACCTTCTCATAGGGGATCTGCAGTAGCTCCAGCACCACACTGTGGGCCCCCATGTTCCTCAAAAGTCTCTGCTGCTGCTTCTTACTCTTCTTCCCTGATGCTCCCTCCTGGACACACAGCTTACTGAGCCGCAGCAGGATCTGAACACAGGGGAAGAGAGAAGGGGCTCAGAGACTGTCTGCCTTATACATCTCCAATACCTGACAACATCATAAAAGAGTGAAGGCAATGACTCTTTACACCACCAACTCAGAGATGAGAGAAAATGAAGAAGATGGTACCTCCTTCATAACCCTGTAGTTGTAACTGCTGTTGCTTTCCTCCTTCTTTTTGTCAGAGCCACCTGAATCCCCCTGCACATGGACAGAGTTAGAATGAGAGCTTGTTCATATTCATGTGAAGCATTCCAAAAACAATCCTTGAGATGTACAATAATCGTTGGGAAGTTTTGACGCAATACCTTCTTTTTATGGTCAGACTCTGATGGTCCGTCCCCTCCGTCATCGTCCCCTTGCCTCTTGTACACCCACAGCTCCGACTTCTCCACGATGGAGCGCAGCTGGTCCAAGTCGGACTTGATCTGCTTGTAGTTGTCCACATCTTGGCTGGTCACCAAGAGCTGGACCTAAGGGAAGAGGAAGCGCTATAACTCAGTTTAGACTTAAGTTTAATCTCCACAGCAAGCTAGGCCTTTAATGGCCTTGAAATCAAATGACTTTAATGCTCATTCATATGATGCCTTTCTAACTAAAGATACGAATCTTGATGAGTGTGCGGAAAACTGATACAGTGGACCTGTGAGTTCTTGTGGCTGTGGCACCTGTGGGTTTGGTCGGAGGCCTACCTGTTTGAAAGCCATGAGGACTTCCTGTCTCTGGCTGAAGTGTCTGAAGAGCAGCTGGAGGGCCCCAGACACCAGGGGAGGGTAGTCATGCATGGTGAGGTGCAGTAGCACCCTCAGGAATGTCCTCCCTCCATGGTCATCCAGGTCCAGAGGGGTGTTCTCCTCACTGCAGAACAACACACCAGGCTCAGACACTGGGGACTGAGTATCCCAGTCTTAAAAACAGTCCTTTTACGGAGACTGACACTGCATTGCTTTAAAATGAGAGGGTTTACCTTCCTCCAAAGATTGCCTCTGCCTGCTCTTCTATGTTCTCAAAATCTAGAGCCCCATACAAAACAAATGAAGCATTTACATTCTTGTGAAGCCCGTTTGAAGGCTATACTTCACTTTAGAAACCATCGACACCACAAATGAACTTGATAAATATCTGAAAATAAAAATGTAATACAAATATTAAGGGTGTAAGGACATGTGGCATCTGTTATGTCTGTAGTGTCTGTAGCTTGAGGGTAAAAGCAGTAAGAAAGAAAAGGCAAGGCTATGGTTTTCAGTATGCTGACCTGTCATATTATTTCCATCTTGACTAGCACTAGACAATGTATTATCACCCTGAGGGTTACTCTCATCAAACTCTCGCTTGAAGATACAGAGCAGGCAGGAGATCCTGTAGTCTAGCCGCACATTCAGAATGAACTAGTGGGCAGGAACAGAGCACATCAGTTAGTTAAAACACCAGGCTTCGGAGCTCACCACAAGAATAATCATACTGAGAAAAATATGTCCTTCATCTAGATTTTGTACACATTTGTATATGATACTATGGGAAATCAAAGCCAAGATATTTGGATACAACATCAGAAAATCTATATACAAGGCCAGATGACGGTGCAGACGTTACCTGGAGGATCTCGATGATCTTGAGCTTGGTGTCCATCACCATGATGTCCTCCCTCTCCGGCTCTGTCTGGGTCTTGACCACACCCTCCTCCGGCTGGTGGGTGGGGGTGATAGGAAGGAAGCCCCCCCCTCGAAGGACCACCTGGGTCATCAGCTCCCCCACCCCATGGATAGACTTCATCACATTACTGCCTGTGGACACACACATACACACAAAAACGCACACACCTCAGAGTTGAACTGGGGTGCATACTCACACACAACACATTAACCAAACCTAATTAACTCCCACATGATTCCTCATATAAGGGAAGGGTATTGAGAGCGAGAGAGTCCACCTCAATTACACTACATCAGTAACAGCCAATACCAATTGACAGACAGGAAGAAGTTGGGTGTTCACCTTGTTTTTCCTCTCCCTTCTCCAGCTTGGTAATGGGGTAAATGGTGCTGACATGAACACAGTCCAAGATGTTCAATAAGATCTTAGTCAGTCGCAGCAGGTCACTGAAGTTATAGAAGCCAAAGTAAATGAGGTTCCTTGCCAGGTTCACTACCTTTTAACAGAAAAAATTTGAAAACGGAAGTGAGATAATTCCCCATATTATACATTCTCTCTGGTTGACACTTTGTGATTTTTTTAGAGAAAACTACCTCGAAGGTGAGCTTGTTTTTCTCTCTGTCGTCGAAAGGGATGTTCTGAGACACCACAGACATCAGGTAGTTCTCCACAAACTCCATGGTCAGGCAGAACCTTTCCTTGATCTCATCTCTGGTGGTCCCATCATTGTCGTAGCTTAGAAAGTGAGAGAACATTATTGTGTAAAGACTCAGAGGTAGCCTGTAGATGAGCTCAGGTAATGCAGAAAATCGCTGATAGGACCCTAACAACACGTTCATAAACCCCACTCACTTGTCAATGGCGATCTTGGAGGGGATCTCGGACCAGAGGCGTGCGTACTTGACTGGCGTGACCTGTTCCTGGGGGTCGCGGTCCACGTGCATGTGCAGCATCATGCGGCAGAAGGATGCCCTAAGGTCGTAGGGCAGGTCCTCGTCAGACATGCAGCGCAGGATCAGGTCCACGTCTAGCTGGCCAGAGATCTTATTGATGGCCAGGTACTGACGGTCCAGACACATCCGCGCAAACAGATTCAGCTGGTACCTGCATGGGGGAGAGGAGCATACTTTAACATCTGGTCGGGGTATTAGTCTGATTGTCTATGTACATAACCTGCTTTCAAACTGTCCCATATGCTTTTACATACTGTACATCCAAACATGTCATTGCACCCATAATCCAACCTTAGCTCCTTAAGGTGCTAAACCCTGACCTGTAGTAGCTGACCACCTCCTGGTCCTCCTTCTGGCCCTCCTTGGCGTCCTGGGCCAACTCTCTGACACTCTTGCTCCTGATCTCCTTGCAGTTGTCCCTCCAGAAGAGCCACACCTCCTCCTCGTCCTCCTCCGTCTCTATGGGATTCTCCCCCATTGTTACAGCCTCAATCTCAAAGCGCGACAGAACTAGCCTGGTCGGCGGCAAATAAAACAGACAGTCAACATAGTGCAAAGTAACTGCCTAAAACAATGAATACTGAAACACGCGTCAGTCTGTGTTTTCATAATCAACAGCATTACTAATAACACTATATTGGAGCCAATCTAATTAGAAAGCATCAGTATAATGTTCAAACATGCGCTCATGTTTTTAGTGGGGTTTACTTAGTCTCGATGAGGATGTCTGCATTGGATGGGTCCAGCACGGCGTTACAGATGAGCTCCTGAGTCACTGGGATGGACTTGTTCATGGACACACACAGATCAGACAGGTAGTCCAGAAACCTGGAGATGAGGGTCAAAGAGAAGGGGATGGTCAACATACAGGTCCAGCTGCCTAGGAGGAGGCATACACCACTGCACTGGATAAACACTGACGTTGGTGCTAAACTGAAGAATAGGGCTACCGCACACAGAGCTACCGTAGACAACCTTGATGCTATGGCCGAAGACAGGAAGAAGTAGTCCCGCTATGACCTCCGCAGAGTCAACAAACGAGCAAAGGGACAATTTAGGAATACGGTGGAATCATAATACACAGACGCCCGCCTCATGTTGCAGGGGCTACATTCCATTAATGATTACAAAGGAAGACCCAACCCTGCCCAACGATGCCTCTCTAGCAGGCAAACTCATTGCATGCACGCTTTGACAACAACATAGAGTTGAGTGTGAGGATTGGGTGATCTCGCTCTCTGAGGCCGACGTGAGAAGGGTCTTTAATCAGGTCAACACCCGCAGGGCTGTGGGCCCCGATGGTACTCCAGGGTGCGCTCTAGGGGCATGCGCAGAACAGCTGGCAAGCATATTCACAGTTATTTTCAACTTCTCCATGCCCCAGTCTGTAATTCCCACGTTTTAAAATGACCACAATCCTTCCTGTTCCTAAGAATTCTAAGGCTTCATGCCACAATGACTAATGCCCTGTAGCACTCACTTCTGTAATCATGAAGTGCTTTGAGAGGCTGGTTATGGCACACATTAACTCCACCATCTCAGCCACCCTAGACCCACTCCAATTTGCATACCACCCCAACAGATCCATAGATGACGCGATCTCAATTTTTCCACACTGCCCTCATCCACCTAGATAAGAGGAATACCTATGTGAGAATGCTGTTCATTGACTACACACCATTGTCCCCTCCAAGCTCGTCACCAAGCTTAGGACTCTGGGTCTGAACACCTCCCTCTGCAACTGGAACCTGGACTTCCTGACGGGCCCACCCCAGGTGGTAAGGGTAGGCAACATCTCCTGCCACGCTGACCCTTAACACAGGGGCCCCACAGGGGTGTGTGCTTAGTCCCCTCCTGTACTCCCTGTTCACCCACGAAAGTGTAGCCACGCACGATTCCAACACAATTATCAAGTTCGCTGATAACATGACGGTGGTAGGCCTGATCACCGGCGACAATGAGTCAGCCTATTAGGGAGGAGGTTAGTGACCTGGCAGTGTGGTGCCGGAGCAACAACCTCTCCCTCAACATCAGCAAGACCAAGGAGCTGATCGTGGACTACAGGAAACGGAGGGGTGAGCACTTATTTCATTGTGTATTTCATATTCTTGTGTTTTTTTCTAATAATACATTGTTATTGATCCTTGCAATGTTGGGATTTGAAAGGCATGTGACATTAAAACTTGAAAACTACGGGGTCTACAACAGTGCACTAGCCAGTATCCACAGTACAGGCTCCCAGAGTAGGCTTATTCAGGCTCTGTGACCTGCTACAGCCCTGTGCTGCTGGAAACAGAAGGCTCCAGTCCCGACACAGTCCCCCTCCCAGCTCCATCAGACCCCAATAAAAGCCCCCTTTATCCAAACCCTTGGATCAGCATGGTTCTCATATCGCCAGCAGCACAAGACTGGAGCTCGACAGCACTAATGACAGCAATTACCTCCAGTGCCAGGGTCCAAAACAATCCCATCCTCTGATACCCTCATGCATACATTTGAATACATCTACATCTACTACATTCCCTGGCTGGTGCTGTACAAACAAACTTCCACCCACAGACAACCTTCTGAATCAGGCCCATGGCATGCCACCATCCTATCACCCCGTCCTCTTGGTCTCACCTGGGCTCCCGGTTCTTCCTGACCAGGGTGACAAAGGTGTCGATCTCTGCGGCCGTAATGTGTTTTTCCAGAAGCTTGCGGTTGTTGTGGAGCAGGGCAGTTATCGTGTCCTCAGCCAGAACGTCGTAGCCTATCTGCTTCTGCATGAAGCGGAACTGCTTGGCTATGTACTCCTGTAGAGGGGGATTCAGTGAGGGTCAGGACCATTCTAATGCACAACTAACAGGTTAAGTATATTTTGCCTTTTAGCTAGCACATTTCTGCTGTGTGTCTGAGTTGATCGATGCAATCAATCAGTTCTGCCCACCGACCTGGTTCTTCCTGTAGTCTTGTTGGGAGTGCCGTAATACCCGGTAACAGAGCCTGCAGATGTGCCTGAAGGGGGCATGGCGCTGGTCACCAAGCTCTTCCAATCGCAGCATAGGACCATCCCCACTGTCCGTGAACGGGGCTTGGAGAAGTTTGAAAATCTAAAAAGAGGGATATGGATTCCATATGTCATTTAAATTGCGACACTCAAATTGACAATGTGGGGAGGTCAACTTAACATTGACTATCATAAGTACCCCAAGCCCAAAGTAGACGATACTACCACGGAATGAGCTGTACCTGTTTGAGGATGTTCTGCTCCCTCATGAGTTTCTGTCTCTCTCTGTTGGGCTTGTTGACCATGATCTCCAGCACGTCCTGGCCAGTGTTGGGGATGTCACACACGAAGAAGACCAGGTCCTCCAGAAGCTTAGTGACAAACCTAGAGACCAGAGAGACAGGGCCAGAGAGGAATGAATGGTTCCACCAGGATCCCAGATAACACCCACTCCTACAGCCAGCCTCTCTAGAGAGAGGAGCCACGGACAATAGCTAAAAGAGAAAAACTATGGAATACCCGGTGGACCTTAAAACGATGACACATCTCAACATGAAAAATAATACTTCTACCAAATGTTAAAAGGCCAACAGCAATCTTCTAAAAATGACTTTCAACCTACCAGATATTTACAAAAATGTAATACAGTAGGTCAAAAGGTTACTGCCGGCATCTGTTTCAAACACACACTTTACCTCCTCTCATTCTGTGTTATAGTGCCCTTCTCCAGTTTGCCAGCAATGGATGCCAACACTTTACTGGCATCGTTGGCCAAGTCTAAGTCTCTGACTTCCGCTGGGGGGACAGGCACTATGGCAAAGGCCTCTTTGTCTTCTTTAACCGCTGATGTGCCAATCTAAAAGAACGACGTGTAAAACATACTTTGAATAAATAGATTTTACAAGTCCGATCAAAGGTCACACACTAGTATCCTTCCCAGCCACTCACCCGTAACATGACAGGCTTCTCCTCCTCCTTGTCAATGGGGTTGTTGGTGCTGTGGACCCATGTGTTGGTGCAGAGGTGCCGGAGCCTCACAAAAGAGTTCCTGAGGGAACAGGACAGAGCAACTCAGAGGACCGCACCAACACAAAAAACAACAGTCCACTATACTAGTCTACCTCTATGATAATTCTACTAAGAGGCCTTTTACATGCATTTACATGCAAAATTATGTTTGTGGATAGTAATTCTTCAGGTGATTTTTTTCCCCCGGTGTCAACCTTACAGTAAGTAGCCTTGAAAGGTGAACTTTGTTTAAACATTTATATTGTTTGCAGAAGTATTTGGGATTACTAGGGAATACCAGCTGTGTTTAGTCTGTAATGCTCTTTCAACTTGGATGGGAAGAAAATGTTGTCTTATTAAACCAAGCCCTGTGAGGACAGAATGGGACGCTCAATAACATACGTCACTCAATTTCTCAGAATCTGCTCTTGATGCAAGAGCTCAACTGTATACAACCGTGCATGGTGACTCTGCATGGTCATAGATGGCTGAGTCAGGACAGGAGATTCTTCAAATTGGCCACCTTTTGCCTTGATGACAGCTTTGTACACTCTTGGCATTCTCTCAACCAGCTTCATGAGGTAATCCCCTGGAATGCATTTCAATTAACAGGTGTGCCTTGTTAATACTTAATTTGTGGAATTTCTTTCCTTCTTAATGCGTTTGAGCATATCAGTTGTGTTGTGACAAGGTAGAACTGGTATACAGAAAATAGACATATTTGGTAAAAGACCAAGTCCATATTATGGACTTCCTTTTTACTTTACTTGAAGACATGCAGGTCAGTCAATCCAGAATATTTCAAGAACTTTGAAAGTTTCTTCAAGTGCAGTCGCAAAACCATCGAGCGCTATGATGAAACTGTCTCTCATGAGGACCACCACAAGAAAGGAAGATCCAGAGTTACCTCTGCTGCAGAGGATAAGTTCATTAGAGTTACTGGCCTCAGAAAATGCAGTTAAAAAAAATGCTTCACAGAGTTCAAGTAACAGACACAAGTAACAGACACATCTCAACATCAATTGTTCAAAGGAGACTGCATGAATCAGTCCTTCATGGTTGATTTGCGGCAAAGAAACCACTACCAAAGGACACCAATAATAAGAAGAGACTTGATTGGGCCAAGAAACACGAGCAATGGACATTAGAGCGGTGGAAATCTGTCCTTTGGTCTGATGACTCCAAATTTGAGATTTTTGTTTCCAACCGCTGTGTCTTTGTGAGATGCAGAGAAGATGAACGGATGATCTCTGCATGTGTGGTTCCCACCGTGAAACATGGAGGAGGAGGTGTGATGGTGTGGGGGTGCTTTGCTGGTGACACTGTCTGTGATTTATTTAGAATTCAAGGCACACTAACCAGCATGGCTACCACAGCATTCTGCAGCGATACGCCATCCCATCTGGTTTGCGCTTCGTGGGATTATAATTTGTTTTTCAACAGGACAATGACCCAACACACCTCCAGGCTGTGTAAGGGCTATTTAACCAAGAAGGAGGAGAGTGATGGAGTGCTGCATCAGATGACCTGGCCTCCACAATCACCCAACCTCAACCCAATTCAGAAGGTTTGGGATGAGTTGGACCACAGAGTGAAGGAAAAGCAGCTAACAAGTGCTCATCATATGTGGAAACTCCTTCAAGACTGTTGAAAATGCAGTCCAGGTGAAGCTGGTTGAGAGAATGACAACAGTGTGCAAATCTATCATCAAGGCAAAGGGTTGCTACTTTGAAGAATCTCAAATATAACATATATTTTGATTTGTTTAACCCTTTTTTGGTTCCTACATGGTTCCATGTGTTATTTCATAGTTTTGATGTCTTCACTATTATTCTACAATGTAGAAAATAGTAAAAATAAAGAAAAACCCTTAAATGAGTAGGTGTGTCCAAACTTTTGACTGGTCCTGTATATCAATTGGTTGTTCAAACAACCTAAAACCAACTTAGTTATAGATGATGGTAATAACGTTTAGAGTGGGCTCTCACCACTAGTGGGTGTGATGACTTTCTGTAACATCCTCAAACAAGATGTATGAAAATCTAGTTCCAAAATACAAATACTTTGATGTTTTGTGTGCCAAAACAGCAGTGTCAGCCAATCAGCTTCTTTGTTGTTCAACGCGATGTTCCATTCATAAAGGCTGCTGTAGCTACTGCTACCTAGCATGAGGACGAAAAGGGCAGTTTTCCGGAAAAAATAGCAGTATTTCAATCTTCCCACTGTATCAGTTTGGATAAAGGTAACATTTGGAGTACAGTGGCATATCCCATCCCTGTATTTATATTTTTTATTCAACTAAGCAAGTCAGTTAAGAACAAATTGTTATTTACAATGTTTACATTGTAAACACAATTTAACCAACACCCATCTATTTTTGTGGCTAACTGGACCTACCATTTGGTTTTGAATTACTGAAACCAAACCATAAGATTTGAATGAAAAGTATTTGAATAAACATGAAAAAGGTGAACGTAAGAAGCGCTCAAAATTTCAGATAGGCTACATGTCATATTAAACTGCAAATAAACACTCTAAATAGGTCAGGAGGCAGACAGGGAGCCTAAAAAAGAAATGAATTATTTAGGCTATATTATTTCAATTATCTCAAGGCTATAGCCTACAAAGAAATACATTGTGAAGTTTTTGCGAGTACGACACACTAGTCTGGTAGGAGTCAGGGTCATTAGGCGCTCAGCATTTTAAACAACATTTCATTGTGTTAACTCATTTTAGTCTATAAATTGCACATATAGCCCTGTGACTTACTTAGAATTAAATATAAATTAAATGAAAAATGCCTTATTAGACTCAGTCTACAGTGCCTTTGAATTCATTTTTAGAAACAGCAGTTTGTCCAGAGTCTGTGGCTTAAGGCTCATTCCGACGTGCAGGGAGAGCAGACCAACAGCGGAGAATATCATTTCCACGCTTGCAGAGCCACTGGAGATGCTAAACACCTTTTTGGCCACTCTTACCAGGCTGATATATATATATATATACACACACACACACACACACACACACACACACACACACACACACACACACACACACACACACACACACACACACACACACACTACCGGTCAAAAGCTTTAGAACACATACTCATTCAAGGCTTTTCTTTATTTTTACTATTTTCTACATTGAAGAATAAGACATCAAAACTATGAAATAATTTATATTTTGCAATGTTGTTCAAAAGTGTTGGAAAAACGTGTCAATAACCAACTGACTGGCTCACAAGTCCTCAACTGGCAGCTTCATTAAATAGTACCCGCAAAACACCAGTCTCAACGTCAACAGTGAAGAGGTGACTCTGGGATGCTGGCTTTCTAGGCAGAGTTGCAAAGAAAAAGCCATATCTCAGACTGGCCAATAAAAATGTAATATTAAGACGGGCAAAAGAACACAGACACTGGACAGAGGAACTCTGCCTAGAAGGCAAGCATCCCGGAGTCTCCTCTTCACTGTTTATGTTGAGACTGGTGTTTTGCGGGTGCTATTTAATGAAGCTGCCAGTTGAGGACTTGTGATGCATCTGTTTCTCCAACTAGACACTCATGTCTAATGTACTTGTCCTCTTGCTCAGTTGTGCACCGGGGCCTCCCACTCCTCTTTGTATTCTGGTAGAGCCAGTTTGCGCTGTTCTGTGAAGAGAGTAGTACACAGCGTTGTACCAGATCTTCAGTTTCTTGGCAATTTCTCATATGGAATAGCCTTTATTTCTCAGAACAAGAATAGACTGACGAGTTTCAGAAGAAAGGTCTTTGTTTCTGGCCATTTTGAGCCTGTAATCGAAAGCACAAATGCTGTTGCTCCAGATACTCAACTAGTCTAAAGAGTCTAAAGAAGGCCAGTTTTATTGCTTCTTTAATCAGAACAACAGTTTTCAGCTGTGCTAACATAATTGCAAAAGGGTTTTCAAATGATCAATTAGCCAATTAAAATAATAAACTTGGATTAGCTAACACAACGTGCCATTGGAACACAGGAGTGATGGTTGCTGATAATGGGCCTCTGTAGATATTCCATAAGCAAAAATGTTTTATATATATATATATATATATATATATATATATATATATATATTTATTAGGTAGGCCTAAAGGTTTTTAGGCAAAATAACCCAATCAAAACGGAAAGCTCATTGAAAGTTGGAATATGCCAGACCTATTGGGCCAAAATCAATTATGGCCTATTGTATAGTTAAAATAACAAAAATGAAGGAAACTTTTAAGAGATCAGATTGTTTTTGATTATAAATGACACTTAATTAGCTACCCACCTCGTTCCTTTCTTTTAGCACGTGCACGTAGTAAGTAGGCTACACCATCACGACTTCAGGATATGGGGCGGCAGGGTGCCTAGTGGTTAGAGCTTTGGACCAGTAACCCGAAAGGTTGCTAGGTCGAATCCCCGAGCTGACAAGATAAAAATCTGTTGTTCTGCCCCTGAACAAGGCAGTTAACCCACTATTCCTAGACTGTCATTGAAGATAATAATAATAATTTGTTCTTAACTGACTTGCCTAGTTAGATAAAGAAAGAAATACAGTACGATTCTTTAGTTGTGGACATTAAATCACCGCACTCCGTCCCTTGCTCTTGGTTCTCATCTTTGTAAATCACATTGATTTTGCACTTATCTGTTTTTATCAGTTTCTTTATGAAAATATTTAGCAAACTTCATGACAGTAGCTCAAGCAAGGGGGTATAGCGGCACACAAGCAGACTACAAATGCATATTGGGCCGGGCATGCCCTGAGCTCGTGAAATGAGCGCTACTGGAGCGCTATTGGAACGAAATTGGAGCAGGGGCGAGAAGGCCGACACTCCAGCCTTTGGGAATCTCACTCCGTGCTCCAGTCAAATTGAGCACTCGTCGCTCCCTTCAGCTCTGCTCCGCTCACATACTCTGGTATCCACCTTCTCTGGCCGTAGGCGCAGACAGTACACCAGACACTGGCTGTATTCTTGGCCTGGTTGCGTAATGACCCATTAGGCTAACAGGCTTACCTTTGTGTAGACCATCCACCATGCTCAATCTAATGACTCACACCTAAAGCTCAGCCTGCCTACTCGTGTCCTGAAGAACATGGGTTATTTCAGGTAGGAAGGGAGGGGAGGAGGAGCCGAGAGGGAGGGTGCAGCCAATAGTAGCCAGAAGGCAGGCACGCACCTGACAACGTTACACAATGCAGTCTTTGACACTACAGTGAGAGACGCTGGCCTTATCTGATGTGATGCTGGTGACAGAAACAACCACACTATTGTTATTTTAGCAAACACCGCCATTGCACATGATACAGTCAATAAGGGTGAAGAAGAAGGAACACAGCAAAGGTAAATATAGACATATGGTATGTCAGCAATCTACGCCCTGTTGCGCACATGAGAGAGCTAGTCATCTTTACTCACACTAGTGTGTGTGTGTGTGTGTGTGTGTGTGTGTGTGTGTGTGTGTCAGTCAATAGAGTTTCAGACACTTGTAGAATCTATGTCAAGGTGCATTGAAGCCGTTCTGGCTCGTGGTGGCCCAATGTCCTATTAAGACACTTTATGTTGAGAAAACATGTTTTTCGAGGCAGGGTTTCTGTATAGCACTTTGTGACATCTGCTGATGTAAAAAGGGCTTCATAAATACATTGGATCGAGCACACCTTAATATCACATCGTCTGATGTCCATATTTGCAGTAATACAGTATATGGACAGAACCTGATCATTCCCATGTATTTGGAAGTAGCCGTCTGAAAGAGCAGTTTACTTCATGAGAAATATGATGGTGTGTTTTCTGTGTGGGGGCAGATGGATGGTTATTCAACATCTGGCTTCCGTGTTTAGTTAGGGGACCGGGAGGTGGCTAGATCAAGACATGTTGCAACATCTTCTGGTTCTCCTGAACAAGCCTGCAGTGCTGCAGTCTGCCTCATCACCATGGTTTCCTGCTTCAAACCATACCGGGACTTTCCTGACTATTATTAGATAGTAGAAAACAAACTGGACTCCCTCCTACACACACGCACACACAGAAAGTGGAATGAATTGCCAATGTCCGGTATCACCTCAGCAAGGTCAGAGTTCTGACTGATTTTGAGAAAACACAACAGCACATTGCTGTGGTAGATGGGGAGACATCTTAGAACTATGGATCACTTTGAAAACAAAAGTTCTAAAATTGAATCATGTGCACCACTAAGCTATGCTGTCCTGCAAACCTTCTATTCACATCAAAGAACAAACAATTGAACATTTCTTTAGCTATCCCACAATAGCCCTGAAATGGTCCTCTCTGAGCAGTCCTCAGAGAGGTCCTTGGTTTCTCAGACTAACTAGGCTGCATGATTAGACACCCCTGAGGTCCCTTCCCCATCTCTATGAAAATGCGTCACGGGTGGGTGCCCCATCCAGTCAACACGTGACTGTCAGCAGCAGCAGCAACACGTCCGCTACAGGAGGAAATAAAGTCCTGCCCACTACTTCCCCTGACTCCTAGTAACCCTGGACTCCCTAATAACCTGACGGTACAGGTTCACGTGGGGATAACGTTGGGATAAAGAGGGCACCAGATAGATTTGCATCAAGCGTCGCCTGTGCTATTTAGACCAGGTTGTTTGAAGATGTGATGAAAGACAGATCATAGCGGCAGGTAGGCTAGTGGTTAGAGCGTTGTACTAGTAACCGAAAGGTTGTACAATCGAATCCCCAAGCTGACAAGGTAAAAATCTGATGTTCTGCCCCTGAAAAAGGCACTGTTCTTAGGCCATCATTGAAAATAAGAATTTGTTCTTAACTGACTTGCCTAGTTAAATAAAGGTACAATTTTAAAAATAGCAGGTATAGCATGTGTGGAGAGGTGTGATATTTGACTGTGTACCTGGGCACTAGGGAGTCCCCACCTCTCAGGGTGGTAGGGTCCAGCTCAAAGATGGAGGAGATGTCCATGCCATCAGGAACAGACACCAGTTGGTACATGACCCTTTCCTGGGGGGTTCGCAAACGCGCTCTCAGGGCCTCATGGTCCGAGTCCAACTGGAGGTACAGTATAAAGAGGACACTGTTAGTTCATATTGAAGTCCCAACACAGCAGTCCAGTTCATCATTTCAATATTACTGTGACTGTGTGTAACACAGATGAGGAATGAAGATATGTTTCCTCTAATCTGTTTCTAGTTAAGACTTATGCATGGCAACAATAACTTAAAATCAGTGCTATATCAATGGATCACATTAAGAAGTTAAAGCATTGCAACATTGTTCGGGTTACTGCAGTCAGAGATTTTCTAATTTCCAGCTTTACAGTACAGTAAGGCAAGTTAATCATTATTCTGATATTGGGATAATTGACTAACCTAACTCCCTCTTTTCCTCCATCCCCCAAGACAAATACACAAACCAACACATCTCTCCTTGTATTAGCTGTACTCATCAGTACCACTCAGATGAGGACTGAGCAAGAAGTTACGTTGAGATGGGAGTTACGCCAACTCAGAGACCTTTTCCAATTTTAGAAGAGCTAATGTGTTGTTGACGCATCCTGTCAAGTTGACTGATCTAAAGGCTAATTCAATTCAGAATGCATTTAGATTTATATGATATATAAATCTATAAATAAAAACATTTGCGGAATGTTCCCCAATGATGGAAGGAGGGCCCCCCCGAGTGAAAAAGTTTGGGAACCACTAATCTAGGCTAAGGGCTTATATAATAAGTGAGTTTTTATGAATGCAATTCAATAAGAAGGAAACAGAATCAAACTATGGAAAGACAGACAGACCCTGGATTCTACCACAGAAGATCATGTTTCTTTGGCATATTCCCTCCATAGACACACTCCACACAGAGTAATAGATGGTGTTCTACTGCCATCTATGGCGGAGCTCCAGTACCATACACAGAGAACATGGTATGATGACATCCAGTGGAGATCTACTACAACTGCCAATGCCATTGAATTTGTAAACCTATATTACAAGTGGACGCTCTCCTTTCAGAATATGCAGAAAAATCTTCAAAATGTGATGATGATCGAAAATGTTTTTCATAAGAACTACTCAAAACACACTACACACAAACAGTGGCTTGTATGGAGAGACCCGAATTAAGGAAGTCAGACCAAGATTTAGTTGAACTCTCTTCAAGAGGGTGAATTCGCTATTAAATCATGGTTAAAGAATCTCTCAATTCATCAATGAAGTATTTCAGAGGATGAAACACACCAGGACAGACACAGTACCTGGAAGTTAAAGGGAACAGAATCAACCACCTGAAAAGAAAAACAAGATCCAACACAGAGTTGAAAGTGTAGATCAGCAGCGGTAAATAAGGCAAGTCAGAGCAAACAAGGCTCACACATGAAACACAGACATTCAGTAGTCTCTGGTTGACTTACTGAGGATCTGGGCTCAGGACATTCTTCCTTATAGTCGGGGTTCACCTGAAAAGATATCAAGAACCAGAATGGGATACTTAACTCCAACATGTGAGGAAGCAAGAGACAATACATAGTCCTCTTATAAGTGAATAGAAAATAGATCAGGTCCAACTTAATCAAGCCCCGTTGTTAAGACTTTCAGATCGCATACTGAAGCACTACAAGATGATTGTACACATTATACTCCCAGGTATTAATCAACTGAGCCATGCAAGTGGTTGGTTGGTAGACTACCATGTAATATGACTACTGTCGGTGTGAGAGGACTCACCTCAGCAGCCAGGTATGATCCTGTCGCAAGGTGTTTGAACCGGAACAGGCTGTTCCAGTAGCCAGCCCCGCCCCGACAAGGGTCATGGTGGACCACCTGATAAAAGAATGCAAAACCTGACAGCATGAGAAACAGCTGTCTGGACTGATAACATACGAGTAAAAACCTCTTATAAGATACAAGACGACCCACATGGTTTCACCTGGTTCTCTCCATCCCAGGGGCCTCATTTATCAACCATGTGTAGGCAAAAACATGTGCGTAAACCAGGCATGGGATCATTTACACGCAAAGTGTGAGATTTAAAAATGGGAACGCTTGCTTGAGAGTGTATGTAAATGTACACACAGCCATGACCATGTGTATGGACAGTGCCAATTGGGGGAATGAGGGAACTGCTTGTCAAGAGTAACCTATAGAATGGGGAAAACATATATTGAAAATGTGTGAATTCAATCATTCTTCGATTTCATTGTATTTCCATTGTGAATTCATGCAACATAGTATCTTAACAGGCTATATCATATACATACATATACAAAGCATGTGGACACCCCCTCAAATTAGTGGATTTGCCTATTTCAGCCACAACCGTTGCTGACAACTATATAAAATTGAGCTCACAGCCATGCAATCTCCATAGACAAATATTGGCAATAGAATGGCCTTATTGAAGAGCTCAGTGACTTTCAACGTGGCACCGTCAAAGGACGTCACTTTTCCATCAAGTCAGTTCGTCAAATTTCGCTAGAGCTGCGTTGTGGCTAGAGCTGCCACGGACAACGTAAGTGATGTTATTGTGGAAACGTCTAGGAGCAACAACGGCTCAGCCGCAAAGTGGTAGGCCACGCAAGCTCAAAGAATGGGACCGCCGGGTGCTGAAGGTCGTAAAAACTGTCTGTCCTTGGTTGCAACACTCACTACCGAGTTTCAAACTGTCTCTGGAAGCCACGTCAGCATAATAACTGTTCGTCGGGAGCTTCATGAAATGAGTTTCCATGGCCGAGCAGCCGCACACAAGCGTCGGCTGGAGTGGTGTAAAGCTCACCGCCATTGGACTCTGCAGCAGTGGAAACGCGTTCTCTGGAGTGATGAATCTGCTTCACCATCTGGCAGTCCAACGGATTAATCTGGGTTTGGTGGATGCCAGGGGAACGCTACCTGCCCAAATGCATAGTGCCAACTGTAAAGTTTGGTGGATGAGGAATATTGGTCTGGGGCTGTTTTTCATGGTTCGGGCTAGGACCCTAAGTTCCAGTGAAGGGAAATCTTAACGCTACAGTATACAATGAAATTCTAGACGATTCAGTGCTTACAACTTTGTGACAACAGTTTGGGGAAGGCCCTTTCAAGTTTCAGCATGACAATGCCCCTGTGCACAAAGCGAGGTCCATATAGAAATTGTTTGTCAAGATTGGTGTGGAAGAACTTGACTGGCCTGCACAGAGCCCTAACCTCAACCCCATCGAACACCTTTGGTATGAATTGGAGCGCCAACTGCGAGACAGGCCTCATCGCCCAACATCAGTGCCTGACCTCACTATTGCTCGTGCCTAAATGGAACCATGTCCCCGCAGCAATGTTCCAACATGTAGTGGAAAGCCTTCCCAGAAGAGTGGCGGCTGTTATAGCAGCAAAGGGGGGACCAACTCCAAATATGCCCATGATTTTGGAATGAGATGTTCAACAAGCAGTTGTCCACATACTCTTGGTCATGTAGTGTAATTTGACCACATCAGTGTATTTTGTTATGATAATAATCCATATAAAGTACAGTAATTATTAAATCAAAAGGCAAGTGTGAAAGTGAAACCATTGTTGAAGTTAATGGGAAATTGAATGCGAGAAAGCTGATCTTGCTCTGTTTGAGACACGCTGCATTTCGCAGAGAGCACGTTTTTTGTGACAGGTGGGACCTTTTTACAGAAAGTACAGATTGGCATATCAGATATCATTTTTTGCAAAGACACTCTGGTTTTTGGCCACAGGCACACACCATCACACAACAGTTTGCGGTCAAGAGGGGTTTCTTTGCAATTTATGGGTTCCCAAATACCAACGGAGCGATAAAAGCCCCATCCCAAAACGAGTTAAACTATGGAAAAGTCTACAACTCAATTAATGTGCAGGTGATAGGTTATGTGACGCACAAAAGACGCTGCTGAATGTGGTGGCAAGGTGGCCAGGTGCAACGCACGGCTCATTCAGTCTACACAACAGCAATGTTGGCCTCTACGCCTACAGGAGAGAGCTGTTGAGGATGGGTGGCTTATTGGTGAGTGTTGCCTACTCATTTGAAGTATATTTGCCATTGCTAAAGCAACTTGAATTATCCTAATGGCCCTCTCTTTGTAGCTACTGTTTGTTCAAATGTTTACTGGTCAAGCCACAACTGAGCGAGACAAATAAAACCTTTTGGTTGTACTCAACCTCTGACACCAACACCTTTATTTCAGTCTCGGAAAAGTTATATGATTCTTAGCTTTTTTTGTTGCACCATTGTATATCATGGTACAGCGGTGTATATTTCCCACAGGCTTTAAAGGGATGATTTTGACCATATGCAAATAGCCAAGGTAGTGCACGAGCACTGAGGCTGAGAACAATATTGGTATATATCATTGGAGATCTCCTACCAGTGTGTGTATGATGCCCGTGTGATGGTTTGATAAATCACACTTTCTTTGCAAACGGACATTCTAAATTCTGTTTGTAAGTAGCATTTTAGAATAGTTTCACCGCAAAATTGATAAATTAGGCCCCAGGACTTATTCACGGTAAGTAGCTTTGGAACAACCTACAGAATGTCATGGCAATGCAAAGTTATCGTGTAAACATATCCTTAAATATCAGTGTCATATGTGATCGTGTACCATGAATTACACCATGTATCTAATATCTCATTGTCCTATGCTCACCTCCACTTCCCACAATGCCTTGCTGCTAGTGGCGGAGGTGGCGGACTGGCGTCCTGTAGTCCTGAGAAAGACGTACTCCTTCTTCTTGAAGTCGTCACATGTCAGGAACTTCTCCTGCTCTGCATGGAACAGCCGAACAACGTCACCCTGGCAACACAAACACAGACACCAGTCAGGAAAATGAGGGCAGGAGAGCCATCTACCCTGTTTGTGTTATTGTGTCCAATACATTTCAATCAACTAATCAGAGTACCTACCCCTTTAAGAATAGTCTCCTTGTTGTCACTCCATTTCATGAACAAAACTACTTTCCAACTTGTGTTGCAGTTTACAGAGTTCACCTGAAAAACAAAATGAAAAGCATGTGTGAGTTGTGTCAGGAAAGACTTGGTTTAATTCTCAGTTATACGGTTGGGATAGACTTTAATTCACATCATCAAGTTTGTCTTAAAAAAGTGACATCAAAACAAATGAGCCTGCGCCTTTTTGTGCATGTGGGTTTGTACAGGCTTGCAGGAATGGAGCTCAGTAATTATGCACTGTGTGTACAAAACATTGGGAACAACTGCTCTTTCCATAACAGATTAACCAGGTGAAGCCAGGTGAAAGCTATGATCCCTTATTGATGTCACTTGTTAAATCTACTTCCATCAGTGTAGATGACGGGGAGGAGACAGGTTAAAGAAGGATTTTTAAGCCTTGGACATGGATTGTGTATGTGTGCCATTCAGCGGGTGAATGGGCAAGACAAAAGATTTAAGTGCCTTTGAGTATGGTTGTAGGTGCCAGGGGCACCGGTTTGAGTGCGTCAAGAACTGTAACGCTGCTGGGTTTTTCAAGCTCAACAGTTTCCCGTGTGTATGAAGAATGGTCCACCACCCAAAGGACATCCAGCCAACTTGACATAACTGTGGGAAGCATTAGTCAACATGGGCCAGCATCCCTGTGGAACGCTTTTGACACTTTGTAGAGTCCATGCCCTGACGCATTGAGGCTGTTCTGAGGGCAAAAGGGGGTGCAACTCAATATTAGGAAGGTGTTCCTAATGTTTCGTACACTGTCATTTTTCATTTATGGCTGTTGAGCTTTAAGAATGGTGTATGGACTAGCATAAACAACCATCACTTCATTAATTCAAGACAATATGGCCGTTTTACACTCCATTCTTCACATATAGCAAGGATGATTAGTACGCAACAAAAATAAAACAGGAACTAATGAATGCATTTCCTCATCTTTGAGAGGACAGAATGAACAATAACAAAGCACAGTTCTCAGCATAGTTAAAACCTGCACTACTCAAGGAAGTGAAATGTTCAGGGACACCTTGGTTAATAAAACAATAGAGACTTTCCCAATATGGATTCTGTTCCACAAGATGAAACATGTACTCTACCTCATTGCATCCTGGGTTGTCCACCAGCTGATGGCTGCTGGCGTGAAGGGGCTGTCCAGCGTTCACAGGGTTAAGGACCACCTTGTCTCCAATCACCACCTAGACAGACCGGGGAGCAATCATTAGTATTATTATACACACACAGTATAATCAACTACACAGAATATCACGGCCACACACGCTCACACATGTACACACAGAGACATGGACACAGAGACACAACTAACACTAATAATTCAATATTAAACTGATTATGGCAGTAGGCTGATTTTGCAATAGTCATATAAACACCTTACTCTGCTTATCCTAATTGTCGTGAGGTCAAAATCTAAGTAAGCATACGCTGCTTTTCTGAGCATTATTTCGAAATTATTAGGACATGTAAACACCTTAAAAATCTGCATTCCAGCGGTGTATTTTAGCTGCGCAGGTGCTCGCACCAGCCGAGAGCCTCCTCCTTTTGGGCGAGTGAAGTGAGTTCAGAACAACTGAATGTATGCATCTTAGAGGTAGTAGTATTCACTTAAAAACTTTATATGTCCCAACTCAGAATCAAATATGCTTCCCCAAAATAACATGTTCCCTGTGGTAGAACGTTAACATTGATTGCCGATTTCCTGCATTTTCAGAGTGCCTTCAGGTAGATGGATTTCAGATGCGTCCATGCTTCTTACAAAGCATGTAAACGTTTTAATCGAACCATTATATTAAATATGCATCCACAATAATCACTTTATTGTGTGCATGTAACTGCCATCATTATCATATATATGATCATGTAGAAAACCACTGATAGCATTTGTACATACATCAGTGTTCTCCAGAGTGTGCTGATCTACAGAGGCCCCAGCAGAGCTGCTACACACGGCAGCTCAGGCACACGCACACAGGGAGGGGTCAGATTAGTTTAGAGCAGAGGAAAGGTGCCCTTCAAGATAACCAGAAGCTTTCCACTTCTGGCAACAGTTGATTGCACAATGAAAGAGAACAGCTGTGGTCTTATAACAGCCAGGTGAAATCCTGCTGCCGCACGGGATGTCCTGCCGCACAGGTCTGAGAACTACCACCGCATGATTCATTCCTGTCAACATCCACTATCCTCTTAATGTATATAACTAGTGCTTGGTGCTATGTAACACCAGGCAAATAATGATAACACATTGGTTGACTTGTTCACATCAGACCATGTTGGCTACCAAGCACTAGGTGGCCACACTGGACCATCTCATCAGCACAGGAATCATTCAGCCAGAAATACCCTAATGGCTAAAGCTAATGAACTTACCTACGGTAGCCTACTTGCAATTGAACTAGTACACACCCTGAAGCCATCACAATGTCAAAATAGGTAATGATATATTCATGTATTTGTACAACTTGTCAATTCTATACACCCCTGATTCTATTTATAAAGCAGGTAAGCTTAAGCGGCATCAAGCGTTAATAGAGGAGTGCTGTCCGAGAGATCCCTGTGGTAATGATTTTTGCTGTGGCCACTGACGCCAGGAGCTTTAAGAATCTTGTGTGCCAGACTCATCATGTGAACTTTCAGTGAGATCTTTACATGTTAAGCTCTTAATCACTCTTTATCTAGATGCCTACTGACAATACAACTTTGACCAGCTAGCCTGAATGGTTAAATGTTAAAATGCTAGGCATATCCACCAATTAAGAAATTGAAACCTGAAGAGAACAATACCGATAGCTATGAATCAGAACAATCAATGAGCATCACGTCTTGCTCTTGAGAGGAAAGGCTGTTGTCTGGGCTTTACCATTGTTCTATAGAGAGACATGACAAGACCTCCTATCTGACCTTTGACTCACACTACAGCCAACCCTGGGCTAGACACTCACACTGTCTCCCAGGGAGCGCAGTTTGTAGAAGGGCTGAATGTAAAACCAGGAGCCCTCGTTGCCTGCAGAGTCCAGCGTCACCCTCATTGCATTCTTCTCCAACAGGGCAGGGAGTCGCTTATTCACTGTCAGGTACTTATTGCTTTTCAAGTGCAACAGCTGAAACAGTGGCAAACAACAGACACAGTTATAAACTCATACGTGCATGTAAACATAATAAGTGTACAGATGCATGTCACAGTCTGAGTCTATCATGGAGTATATCTACAAGGAGATTTGGAGTTAGATATCAAATAATGGCACAGTGGCCATTCCTAGAAATCCCCAAAGGAATGGCCCCTTTTCTCCCCCTGGATTATTATTATTAATATATATAAGAATAATCCAAGGCACTTGTTCAGATATAAAATCGGCAAAAAAAGTGTCCCTTTTTCAGGACCCTGTCTTTCAAAGATAATTCATAAAAATCCAAATAACTTCACAGATCTTCATTGTAAAGGTTTAAACACTGTTTCCCATGCTTGTTCAATGAACCCTAAACAATTAATGAACATGAACCTGTGGAATGGTCATTAAGACACTAACAGCTTAGGCAATTAAGGTCACAGTTATGAAAACTTAGGACACTAAAGAGGCCTTTCTACTGACTCTGAAAAACACCAAAATAAAGATGCCCAGGGTCCCTGCTCATCTGCATGAACGTGCCTTAGGCATGCTGCAAGGAGACATGAGGACTGTAGATGTGGCCAGGGCAATAAATTGCAATGTCCGTACTGTGAGACTCCTAAGACAGCGCTACAGGGAGACAGGACGGACAGCTGATCATCCTCGCAGTGGCAGACTACGTGTAACAACACCTGCACAGGATCGGTATATCTGAACATCACACCTGCGGGACAGATACAGGATGGCAACAACAACTGCCGAGTTACACCAGGAACGCACAGTCCATCTATCAGTGCTCAGACTGTCCGCAATAGGCTGAGAGAGGCTGGACTGAAGGCTTGTATGCCTGTTGTAAGGCAGGTCCTCACCAGACATCACCGGCAACAACGTCGCCTATGGGCACAAACCCACCGTCGCTGGACCAGACAGGACTGGCAAAAAGTGCTCTTCACTGACGAGTCGCGGTTTTGACTCACCAGGGGTGATGGTTGGATTCACGTTTATCGTCGAAGGAATGAGCGCTACACCGAGGCCTGTACTCTGGAGCGGGATCGATTTGGAGGTGGAGGATCCGTCATGGTCTGGGGCGGTGTGTCACAGCATCATCGGACTGAGCTTGTTGTCATTGCAGGCAATCTCAACGCTGTGCGTTACAGGGAATAATTCCTCCTCCCTCATGAGGTACCCTTCCTGCAAGCTCATCCTGACATGACCCTCCAGCATGACAATGTCACCAGCCATCTGCTCATTCTGTGTGTGATTTCCTGCAAGACACGAATGTCAGTGTTCTGCTATGGCCAGCGAATCCCATTGAGCACGTCTGGGACCTGTTGGATCGGAGGGTGAGGGCTAGGGCCATTCCCCCTAGAAATGTCCGGGAACTTGCAGATGCCTTGGTGGAAGAGCGGGGTAACATCTCACAGCAAGAACTGGAAAATCTGGTGCAGACCATGAGGAGGAGATGCACTGCAGTACTAAATGCAGCTGGTGGCCACACCAAATACTGACTGTTACTTTTGATTTTGACCCCCCCTTTTTTCAGGGACACATTTTTCAATTTCTGTTAGTCACATGTCTGTGGAACTTGTTAAATTTATGTCTCAGTTGTTGAATCTTGTTATGTTCATACAAATATTTACACATGTTAAGTTTGCTGAAAGTAAATGCAGTTGACAGTGAGAGGACGTTTCTTTTTTTTGCTGAGTTTATTTCTCATGACCTTCTTTGCTCCATAATTTCAACTAAGACATAAATCAGGCATGTTTACACTATTGACCTCAACCAGCCTCGCCGCCTCAAACAGGTATTCTACATTTGCATTGCTTGCTGTTTGGGGTTTTAGGCTGGGTTTCTGTATAGCACTTTATGACATCGGCTGATGTAAAAAGGGCTTTATAAATACATTTGATTGGTACTGTGAGACTAGACCTTAACCAACCTTTCTGGTTGTGGTTGTTTGTTTTGAGGGAGAAAGCAGGGACTGAAAAAACAAGTAGTTCAAAATGTCTCAGACAATTACAGATATATGCGTTTACAATGCATTCTCTCAAGTGTTGTAGCTACCCACTTACTAGTGTAGTAAGACTGTGTTAAATATTAAACACTGGCAGAGGAGCACAGCTGTACCCTACTGCCCTCAATACCTTTCCTGTCATCACACCCCTAAAACACATAAACCCCATTGGCCTACTGTACAACTTCCTCAAATACAGTTCTGAAAGCATGAGCACCATTTTTCAGGAGATAGCTGTCCTAAAATATATGCAGGTGTTTTGCCTTTTTAGATGATAGATATCGCTAATACAATGGGTCTGTCACTTGACACCAACTGACATAGGGGAGAGTTGGGTAAGTTTTACATTTTTACATTCAGCGTCACTCCTTCAAGGAAAAATGTTTATTCTTTCTAACAAAGATATCTACATATATTTCAGGATGTTGTGTATCCCCCCCACAAAAAATCTGAATTCATGTGAACATTACAGTTTTCAACACAAGTAGTATAGGACAAGTAGTATAGGACTTTTTTGTAAATTAATCATTTTAAGCATCTTTTAACACAGGCTTAACACCTAACTTTTAACATATTCCAGGCCCTGTTCTTACCTCATATCCCAGCTATAATGCCTTGCATTACACCTGGGAAGAAAACACTTCAATTTGCTGAACTTCCATTGGCTCAACTTACCCCAAGGCAAACATTTTGACTATATTAGCCTCCACAGCTACAAGGATACACTTTCATGCTCGGTTTAGGAACTCATATTGAAGCTTATAGAGACCCCAACTGATCAATAGATAAATATAAATAAATATCTACTTTGGTTTAGATAAAAGCATCATTAAACCTCTAACACAATACATTCATTTGACTTGGTGAAAATACATTTTTGGGACCAAACTTGCTTTCCATGTGGTTTCTTCCTTCACAGACTCCACAAAATGATGACCTCTTCCTAAATATTTGGTCAAATTATTGGTTTTCTGTATGGTTTCCTAGAAACAAGGGACCTCAACTTAACCCACTCTCCCCTACTATAGAGCACATCTACTTCTAGTGGTCCATTAGACCGGTTTCCCTGTGACATGATAATCTCACTTCTGTGTGGTAAACTTTCACTGGTCAAATATGCAGAGGATGATAAGGCCTGGATGATAATTGTCTGCATTAATGGAGGAGCTGTATTGCCTTTCTGCTCCAGGCTCTTCACTAACCTTAATGACACTGTCATGGTATGGCTATACCAAACTCAATCTCATTGTTACCACGTTACCCTTACTCTTCCTGGTCATACCTGAATTACATTTCCGTATTGGATTACAGTTCCTAGCAGCTTTCGGTTCTCAGATTCATTCTGTTTCTTCTCCAGATCAGCAGCATGCTGAAACATAGGGATAAAATATTATTATGTCAGACAATACAATAGCCACAAACGAAAGAGAAAACTCAACAGACCGATTGTCGGTCTGCACAGTTCGGGGCCGGTTGTTCGCTATTCATTCGCTTGCTGTCTACGCGGTGTGTTTAAATGGGACCACCCACCGTTGGTGATTGCCATCATTTTCACTTGTTTCTACATGTAGAATCGGTTTGCACTTGGTATGAAAATTACGGCCAGTACTCTGTTCAGAGGTGTGAAGTACTCTTGGGCCGGAGACGCTCAACAATCCTACCGGTCTGTCCATGCCTTTAGATTTAGTGCTCCAAAAACACATTAAGAATAAGATGCAGTACTTTATGAAATACCGATCTGGCTTTATGGCGTGTAATAAAAGTGGAGTGTCTCACTTGTAATGATTTTCTTGACCTCAACAACACGGCAACGCATGCAGATTAGAACCGGAAAGCAGAATGGGAAGCAGTCGAGTTAGAGAACAATGAATAGAAACCATTGGGATGAGGGTACTCACGTGGAGCTTGTTCAGTAGTACTGTGTCAGTCGTGCTGTTTCCCCCTGGTTTTGCTGCCTTCCAGAACTGTTTCTGTGCAGAGTACCTGTTCATGGGGCACAGCTTGAAAAGGCAGTCTGGAAAGAAGAACAGAGAAGGAGAGTCAGAGAAAAGATGTGCTGATTTATCATCAAATCCATAACATTGAGTGCATGATGAATAAAGTGGTGGGAATATTTACCAAAAGGGCATGGAGGAGTAATTGGCTGTCAGTATAACAAGAACATGAATATCTCTAAATCAATACAACAGGATGATGGTGAGACCTGACAGAAAACCCTAGATCCTCCTCCAGTCCCCGAGGCTGGCTACCGGCAAGGCACAATGGGGGACCTGATTATCTGTGACAGGTGTAAAAAACTGCCGTTCCAGTGAGCACCAAGCGCCACCACAAAACTCGTCCAACGAACGCCACAGTACAGGGATTAGCTGTCATGGGATGCATGGTGGGGGAGAGGGAAGAGCGAGATGGATAAGCACAGGAGGAGGTGAAGAAAAGAGAGCCAGGGACAATAGGAGAGAGGGATAGGTAAATGAGCGAGGGAGAGGAAGTGGGTTTATGGAGTGAAGAAGACCATGTTAGGGGAATTAGGATAGGAGGACAGAATTGGGAGGGGTGTAAGCAAATGATACACAGTACGAAGGAAGGGTTGTGTCTTTTCTTTTTTTAACAACAGTTGGCAAACTGTGCAGGAAATGGCAGGGTACAGTATGACACAACCCACAGTGCAAATATTGAGGAACAGACAGGAATCAACATAAAACAAGCCATTGAAATGCTTAAAACAATGCTGCTTTAGATCAAATAAATGGAAGTTTACACAGCAGGCCCACTGTACTAAATAATATAATAATGTACTACTATATATAATACTTAGTACAGAATTGTCACAGTCACGTTAAATACAGCATACTCGGCCAGACTGTGATGATCCAATGATAAAAGGGTCAACAGGTGACATTCTTCAAATACCATCGCCTTCTCCTTTCGTCCATGTTATCACAGCTCTGTGAGAAGTGTATGAATACAGTCAGAGACAGTCTATCACTGACAGGAATGAGTTGTCCTAGCAGGGAGTAAGATTTCCTAGAGAAACACACCTAAGTGTCAGACATGTCACCAAAGCAATTACTGTTGCAATGTACCAATCCCACATCAGAGAGGAAGAAGTGAGGTTTAAAACGCTGGGTTAAAGCTCCATGGAAACCAGTCCTTTTAAATAGCTTAACAGGGCTATTAATACTCAACGGGGATCTTAGGATTTAGCCAGGTACACTTTCCCTCTGTTCAGTGCTCAGGCACACGGAGTCTTGCATGGAGTCTCAGTCCTGTTGCTGTGGCTACCTGGAGGAGTGATGAGGCCTGTGAGAGGCTGGAGAGGTGGGGTGAAGACGAGTACACTGCTCCATCCCAAACCAACCTTGAAGCCCCATGAGGAAACTTAGGCAAATAAGGTTGAAACATGCTGATGCCATAGCACTTGGTCATGTCATCACTTGAGGTCATCTCTTGAATTGCCCTCAATAGACTCTGCTATACTTCAAATGCAAAGCCTTCTCTCACTGCGAGAGAACGCTATCCTCTCACTGTGCAGGGGGAACTGTAGCCATGACTGATAGGACTTTCAGAACCACACGAGAGCTCCATTGTTCTACATCCATATCTATTACTGACCAATCTCAGAGTCATTTCAATGGAATCCCAATAACTCTGGAACCTTGAAATTTGCAATAGATGCCCACAATAAACTAGAACTTCAGTTCCAGAAGGAACTTCTGACATTGCCTTTAACAAAGTAGTTCACTACCAGCACAGTATTCACTTCATGCATTCAATGTCGGCTGCATTTTTGTTCTGGGCCCAGTTTCCCAAAATCATTTTAGGGCTAAATTAATTTTTAGAACCTTCATAGCAGCACCACTAAATCTCCAAACAGTCTTTGAAATGGTTACAAACAAGCAAAGAATAAAAAGATGAATGAAAACTGAGATGACTGCAAATAAAATATAAATACAGTATAGGCTACATAGGCCTATATACAGTTATCTTTGTTTTCTTTATTATTTGGTTAGGTCAGGGTGTGACATGGGTGGTTTGTTTAGTTTTTGTATTGTCTAGGGGGTTTTGTATGTCTAGGGGTTTTTCTAGTCTAGGTGTTTATATGTCTATGGTTGCCTAGATTGGTTCTCAATCAGAGGCAGCTGTTTATCGTTGTCTCTGATTGGGGACCATATTTAGGTAGCCATATTCCTTGGGTATTTTGTGGGTTGTTATTCTATGTTTAGTTGCCTGTTCTGCACTAGCCATATTGCTTCACGGTTCGTTTTGTTGTTTTGTTTAGTTCAGTGTTCTCTCTTTTATTAAAGAGTTATGTTCGCTTACCACGCTGCGCCTTGGTCTCCTCATTATGACGACCGTGACAGTAAGCATTAGAATAAGCAGCAAGGTTTGCAGCCAGCCAAATAGGCAATAATATATTTCTAAGAGCTGATCCGTCACCAGTATTGTAGAATAATTATAATGTTAAGGTTAAGTTCAGTTCAAGATTTGAATGAAGAAAGCTGATCCGAGATCAGCGCTGCATGTCTTTCGATCCTATCAGTATCAACACATGCTCCAACAACTCACTTATTGAAAGTTCTCCCTATGTGATGTGAGTTGTTTGGCCATTATAAGAACGATGCATCTTTAAAATTAACTGTGACATCACATCTCTGCGTTGCCTCCGTGCTGCTTGTTGCTACCTGCCAAACTTATTTTTTTAAACTTTTAATAACCGTTTAATTAAAATTATGCATTTAACCCATTTACCAACGTTTAACTTTTTTCCTCGCTGAACTTGATACTTTTTTTACAACTTTTTCCACCCCGGATGCTTTATCTGGACATGTTTCTACAGGATCTCCACCAGCCAAAAAGTTAAATAGTAACATTAACGCTATGCCATCTAATTTCAGTCGCTGTACTCATAATCTACAGGAGAACTATCGCCTCATGGTGAAGATAGCCGAGTTGCAAGCCCAGCTTCATATGCAATCGATAGGCATGGGCAATTTAAGTGTAGGAAAGAATGAAACAGCATTTGTCACCAGTAAGTACAGATAGTAGTATAAATCCCTTCCCCCACGCACAGTCCCCGCAGCTGGACAATTTTTCAAGGCTTCTGGTAAGAAATGCTGTTGGCATGCTCAACTGGTGTCGCTAATTCAGCCAACATAAACTTTAAAACAGGTTCTCCCCATTAAGCAATGAGTCAGAGTCAGATGCCGAGCCTTCTAAGGTCTCTCTTCCACCCGTTACGATTTGGTCTGAGCCACCGAAGCCTCCTACCAATAGCTCTGACAAATTTTAAATCCTGGTCATTGGCAACTCCATTACCCGCAATATTAGACTTCAAAAGAATAATCCAGCGATCAAACACTGTTTACCAGGGGGCAGGGCTACAGACGTAAATGCTAATCTGAAGAGGGTGCTGGCTAAGGCTAAAACTGGCAAATGTAGAGAGTATAGGGATATTGTTATCCATAGTTACTGTTTACAGGCCTCCTGAGCCGTATACAGCATTCGTCACTGAGTTCCCTGAATTTATATCGGACCTTGTAGTCATGACAGATAATATTCACATGGAAAAGTCCACAGACCCACTCCAAAAGGCTTTCGGCTCAGTTTGTTTTGGTCATCGACTCAGTTGGTTTTGTCCAACATGTCTCCAGACCCACGCATTGCCACAGTCATACCCTAGATCTAATTAAGGTCCTGTGTAACAAATATTGTGGATCTAAATGTTTTTCCTCATAATCCTGGACTATCGGACCACCATCTTATTACGTTTCCAATCGCAACATATAGTCTGATCAGACCCCAACCAAGGATTATCAAAAGCCGCACTATAAATTCTCAGACAACCCAAAGATTCCTAGATGTCCTTCCAGACTCCCTCCACCTACCCAAGGACATCAGAGTATAAAAATCGGTTAACCACCTAATTGGGGATATAAATTTAACCTTTCGTAATACCCTAGATGCAGTCTCTCCCCTAAAAACAAAAAACATTTGTCACAAGAAATGAGCTCCCTGGTATACAGAAAATACTCGAGCCCTGAAGCAAGTTTCCAGAAAATTAGAACGGAAAGACAGTACCAGAAAAGAGCTTGGAAAGTCAGTAGCGTACAATATTAAAGAGCCCTCAATGCAACTCGATCAGCCTATTTTTCCAACCTAATTGAGGAGAATAAGAACAATCCAACATTTATTTTTCGATACTGTCGCAAAGCTAAGTAAAAATCAGCATTCCCCAAGAGAGGATGGCTTTCACTTCAGCAATGATGAATTAAACTCTTACAAATCATTTGTACAAGCATTTCGCTACACTCGCAATAACATCTGCTAACCATGTGTATGTGACCAGTAAAATTTGATTTAATTTGTATGTTTTGTTGTTCCTCAAGGTTCCGTTTTAGGACCACTATTGTTTTCACTATATATATATATTCTACCTCTTGGTGATGTCATTCGGAAGCACAATGTCAACTTTCACTACTATGCAGACAACACACAGCTGTACATCTCGATGAAACATGGTGAAGCTCCAAAATTGCCTACCCTGAAAGCCTGTGTTTCAGACATAAGGAAGTGGATGGCGACAAATGTTTTGACTTTTAAACTCAAACAAAACCGAGATGCTAGTTCTAGGTCCCAAGAAACAAAGAGATCTGCTGTTGGATCTGACAATTAATCTTGATGGTTGTACAGTCGTCTCAAATAAAACTGAAGGACCTCTGCATTACTCTGGACCCTGATCTCTCTTTTGACGAACATATCATGAATACTTCAAGGGCAGCTTTTTCCCATCTTCGTAACATTGCAAAAATCAGAAACATTTTGTCCAAAAATGATGCAGAAAAGCTAATCCATGCTTCTGTCACTTCTAGATTAGACTACTGCAATGCTCTACTCTCCGGCTACCCGGATAAAGTCTTTACTGAAGACTCATCTCTTCAGTAGGTCTTATGATTAAGTGTAGTCTGGCCCAGGGGTGCGAAGGTGAACGACAAGGCACTGGAGCAACAAACCGCCCTTGCTGTCTCTGCCTGGCCGGTTCCCCTCTCTCCACTGGGATTCTCTGCCTCTAACCCTATTACAGGGGCTGAGTCACTGGCTTACTAGTGCTCTTCCATGCCGTCCCTAGGAGGTGTGCGTCAATTGAATGGGTTGAGTCACTGACGTGATCTTCCTGTCCGGTTTTGCGCCCCCTCGGGTTCATGCGGTGTTGGAGATGTTTGTGGGCTATACTCCGCCTAGTCTCAGGGTAATAAGTTGGTGGTCTGTTGATATCCCTCTAGTGGTGTGGGGGCTGTGCTTTGGCAAAGTGGGTGGGGTTATATCCTGCCTGGTTGGCCCTGTCCAGGGGTATTGTTGGACGGGGAAACCGTGTCGCCCGACCCCCCCCGTCTCAAACTCCAATATCTATGCTGCAATAGTCTATGTGCAGGGGGGCTAGGGTCAGTCTATTATATCTGGTGTAATTCTCCTGTCTTATCTGGTGTCCTGTGTGAATTTAAGTATGCTCCCTCTAATTCTCCCTCTCTCCCTGCCCTCCCGGAGGACCTGAGCTCTAGGACCATGCATCAGGACTAATTGGCCTGATGACTCCTGGCTGTCCACAGTCAACCTGGTCTCCACCCGGCACAGTCAGAAAAGGACTGGCCACCCCTCAGAGCCTGGTTCCTCTCTAGGTTCCTTCCTAAGCTCCTGCCTTTCTAGGGAGTTTTTCCTAGCCACCGTTCTACATCTGCATTGCTTGCTTTTTGGGGTTTTAGCCTGGGTTTCTGTTTAAGCACTTTATGACACCTGCTGATGTAAAAAGGGCTTTATAAATACATTTGATTTTAAACACTCGCCCATAGCTATCGGGAAGCCAGGCCCAGAGCTAGTATGGCAGTAAACAAACTGCTGCTTAACAGGCGTTTATTTCGTATTTTGGAGAAATTACAGCCTCAAAAGTTCTTAAGCACTCCAGGAACAACTGTACTTTGGTAATAGACTCTTTCCCAATTTTATTAAGTGACTGGCTTCCATATAATATTACCGAGCCAGCAAGCGCAATAAAAAAAACTAGCTGGCCAGCTAAAACTGGTACAGCTAGCTAGCTAACTAATAGTACCTGCTGAGTCAGGCTTTTATCTTTCCCTATTTGTTTCGACACTTGTGGGTCATCAGACTTCAAAAACAACAACAGTAGGCCTATACCTAGCGGTCTTTAAGTTTTTTGTATATTCTCGCTAACTAAAGTTTAGTTATTTCTTTAGCTAGCTAGACAGGTGGAACAAACTGAAGGGAACTGTCAAGCAGCCGTGCAGTGAGTGTGTGAGTGACCAGCTGCCTGCAAAATGGGGTGCCTATTTTCTCAGGCGCACAATGAATTGATTGAAGCAGTTTACTGGTAGGTAGCATGCCTTGATGTGGAGAACCTATAGAATGCGGAATCACATTTTTGTTCATGACATGTAAGGTCTAGAGCAGGGCTTTGCTTATAAATTCACAAGATAATGCCCCTCATATGTTGCTACTTCAAAAAGCGATAACATCGAGTTAGCCATGTTTATGGAAGTTCTCATTCCACTGGCCAATGATGACAGTTTCTAGAAGGATGAGCTCACTTAGTGAATATGCACCTGTGGAACGGTTGTTAAGACACTAACAGCTTACAGACGGTAGGCAATTAAGGTCACAGTTATGAAAACTTAGGATACTAAAGAGGCCTTTCTACTGCTCTGAAAAACACCAAAAGAAAGATGCCCAGGGTCCCTGCTCATATGCGTGAATGTGCCTTAGGCATGCTGCAAGAAGGCATATGGCCAGGGCAATAAATTGCAATGTCCGTACTGTGAGACGCCGAAGACAGCACTACAGGGAGACAGGATGGACAGCTGATCGTCCTCGCAGTGGCAGACCACGTGTAACAACACCTGCACAGGATCGGTACATCCGAACATCACACCGGCGGGACAGGTACAGGATGGCAACAACAACTGCCGAGTTAAACCAGGAACGCACAATCCCTCCATCAGTGCTCAGACTGTCCGCAATAGGCTGAGAGAGGCTGGACTGAGGGCTTGTAGGCCTGTTGTAAGGCAGGTCCTCACCAGATATCACTGGCAACAACGTCGCCTATGGGCACAAGCCCACCGTCACTGGACCAGACAGGACTCGCAAAAGGTGCTCTTCACTGACGAGTCACGGTTTTGTCTCACCAGGGGTGATGGTCGGATTTGCGTTTATCGTTGAAGGAATGAGCATTACGTTGAGGCCTGTACTCTGGAGCGGGATCGATTTGGAGTTGGAGGGTCCATCATGGTCTGGGGCGGTGTGTCACAGCATCATCGGACTGAGCTTGTTGTCATTGCGGGCAATCTCAAGGCTGTGCGTTACAGTGAAGACATCCTCCTCCCTCATGTGGTACCGCCATGCCCAGAAAAGAGCCCAGATCTCAATCCCATTGATTGCAGGAATGTCAGTGGCCAGCGAAGAGCCCGGATCTCAAACCCATTGAGCACATCTGGGACCTTTTGGATCAGAGGGTGAGGGCTAGAGCCATTTCCCCCAGAAATGTCCGGGGACTTGCAGGTGCCTTGGTGGAAGAGTGGGGTAACATCTCACAGCAAGAACTGGCAAATCTGGTGCAGTCCATGAGGAGGAGATGCACTGCAGTACTTAATGCAGCTGGTGGCCACACCAAATACTGACTGTTACTTTTGATTTTGAACCCCCCCCTTTTTTCAGGGACACATTATTACATTTCTGTTAGTCACATGTCTGTGGAACTTGTTCAGTTTATGTCTCAATTGTTGAATCTTGTTATGTTCATACTAATATTTATGCATGTTAATAAGTTTGCTGAAAATAAACTCAGTTGACAGTGAGAGGATGTTTCTTTTTTTGCTGAGTTTAATATCACAGTTGAGTATTGATCAATCTCCAACCAAGCACAGAATGCTGCTCCCTGAGTGAGTCTGCTTCTGTATGTCAGAGATGTAAGGTCTGGTTTGGTTCCAGGAAATCAGCATATGGTTTTCCTTCTGTACTGTGGCATGAACACACTTTGCACTTGTCTTGCTAAAATGAACTGCCTGGTCTTGCATCTAATCAAACACCATGGTGTATTATTATAATACAAAAGCACAAGACAGGGCTGGACATGGTGGGAAAAGTCAAGGGGGATTAACCCGTGCAGGACCTTGTGCTCTATTTCTGACAAAGAGAAAAATATTAACATTTAGGACAGATGTTTAGCAGGGAGGGCAGGATCAAGACAACTAAAAAGTTCCTAGGTAGCCTAGTCTCTAATTACGTGCATCTGAGATTTGCTCTCTTTCCTAAAAGCAGAATTCTTCCTTCCTCTTCATTTTTCGCCAGTTAGACAGCATTGCCAAATAAGGCAGGGAGGTCAGTGGGAAAAGGAGCTGGAGATAGGAATGGACCCTGCTGCCAATGTCTACCAATACTCTTGTAGGCCTACCCCTCAGACAAAAACTCCGGTGACCTACAGTATAACCACCCAATACAACATCAGTCCAGATAACTTTAGTCACTCCCACTGCTGCAACTAAGGTTCATCCATCCAAGCCTAGATGATTAAATAGACGAATGTCCAGTAGTGGTCATGTCTACTGTGGCTATTTGGGGAACCGAAACAACAGTTGTGCAAACCACAACAAAAATATCTCGCCATCTTGACAATGCAAATCATTGAGCAGAAACACAATTCCGAAATGTGGCTAAAGACGAATTGTAGGACTATTCTCAATCAAAAATGAGAATGGTAAGGCCAGAAAATAAACAACAGCGGTACGAAAACATACAGTTGAAGTCGGAAGTTTGCATACACTTAGGTTGAAGTCATTAAAACTCGTTTTTCAACCACTCCACAAATGTACTGTTAACAAACTATAGTTTTGGCAAGTCGGTTTGGACATCCACTTTGTGCATGACACAAGTAATTTCTCCAACAATTGTTTACAGACAGATTATTTCACTGTATCACAATTCCAGTGGGTCAGAAGTTTACATACACTAAGTTGACTGTGCCTTTAAACAGCTTGGAAAAGTTCCCGTGTAGTGGGGTTCCGTGTGGAAGAGGGGATCAATCCAAATTGGCAGAATAGATATAGTGACCCAAGGAGAAAAAAAAAAATAAATAAAAAATAAAAATAAAAATAAATAATAGTTGTCCGGTATGCTTATTCAGGTAGCAGCCGATAAGACAGCTAACGATTAGCGGGCCTCAGGTGAGCGTTCAGGTAACGTCGGACGGAGGTGCCAGTTGGATAAATCCCTCGGGCAGATAACGTCGGCAGTCAGACGTGAAGGCCCGGTGGGTTCCGTATCTGCAGCAGCAACAAAAGAAACGTGTCCGGATGGTGATGGAACTCCTCAGCTGGCTAGCTCCAGGATGATTTGAGTTTGCTCCGGGGTCGACGTAAGCCAATCGTCACACGGTTTGCAGCTAGCTAGCTGCGAAGTCAAGGTGCAAGTGACCAGAGCCTGCGGCTGGAATCGCGGGAAACTGAGAGAGAAGAAAAGTCCCGGAATGCTCCGGTCCGAGTCGCGTTGCACAAAAGTGCCGGTAGATTATCGAGCTAGAGGAATAGCTGATGACCAAACACGAGGGCAGCTGAAAACCAACGCTAGCCAGCAAACCGGCTAATTTCGGGCAGCTACAGATTAGCTTCTGGCTAGCTATCGGAGTAGCTACTGGTTAGCTTTCAGGCTAGCTTCTGAATTAGCCCTGGCTGGCTTCCACGATGGATTTTCAGTTTGAGGTAAATATTACTTTTTAGTAATTGGTGAAGCGGGTTGCAGGAAAGCTTTTGCAGGAAAGCTTTTGTAGTTGAGTTCTTGGATAATAAATAAATAAAAGATAAGTGAAGAGAGGTGTAAATATATATACAGGACACAAACAATACGGAACAGAAAAAGACGTCTGAACTGCTAAGCAACCTTGGGGCTTATAGGACTTGTTTTATGTGGATATAGATACTTTTGTACCTGTTCCTCCAGCATCTTCACAATGTCCTTTGCTGTTGTTCTGGGATTGATTTGCACTTTTCTTACCAAAGTACGTTCATCTCTAGAAGACAGAACGAGTCTCCTTCCTGAGCGGTATGACGGCTGCGCTGGTCCCATGGTGTTTATACTTGCGTACTATTGTTGTACAGATGAACGTGGTACCTTCAGGCGTTTGGAAATTGCTCCCAAGGATGAACCAGACTTGTGGAGGTCTACAATTTTATTTCTGAGGTCTTGGCTAATTTCTTTTGATTTTCCCATGATGTCAAGCAAAGAGGCGCTGAGTTTGAAGGTAGGCCTTGAAATAAATCCACAGGTACACCTCCAATTGACTCAAATTATGTCAATTAGCCTATCAGAAGCTTCTAAAGCCATGACATAATTTTTTGAAG
>NC_036851.1:14357483-14360545 GCF_002910315.2 Salvelinus sp. IW2-2015 | reverse complement strand
CGCTTGCAAGCCTCCCCTTTTTCCTCCAAACATAACGATGGTCATTATGGCGAAACAGTTCTATTTTTATTTCATCAGACCAGAGGACATTTCTCCAAAAAGGTACGATCTTTGTCCCCATGAAAAGTTGCAAACCGTAGTCTGTCTTTTTTATGGCGGTTTTGAAGCAGTGGCTTCTTCCTTGCTGAGCGGCCTTTCAGTTATGTCGATATTTTATTTATTTATTTAACCTTATTTAACCAGGTAGGCAAATTGAGAACACGTTCTCATTTACAATTGCGACCTGGCCAAGATAAAGCAAAGCAGTTCGACACATACAACAACACATAGTTACACATGGAGTAAAACAAACATATAGCAATAATACAGTGAAAAAAAAATAAGTCTATATACAATGTGAGCAAGTGAGGTGAGATAAGGGAGGTGAAGGCAAACAAAATATATGTATAAATAAATAAATAAATAATAAAAAAAAAATATATATATAAAAGGCCATGGAGGTGAAGTGAATACAACACAGCAAGTAAAATAAAACAAAAAAAAACCCTGGAATGGTTGTTTGCAGCGGAAGAAAGTGCAAAGTAGAGACAGAAAATAATGGGTGCAAAGGAGCAAAATAAATTAATAAAATAAATACAGTAGGTAAAGAGGTAGTTGTTTGGGCTAAATTGTAGATGGGTTATGTACAGGTGCAGTAATCTATGAGCTGCTCTGACAGCTGGTGCTTAAAGCTAGTGAGGGAGATAGGTGTTTCCAATTTCAGAGATTTTTGTAGTTCGTTCCAGTCATTGGCAGCAGAGAACTGGAAGGAGAGGCGTCAAAGAGAAATTGCTAAGAACACCATCCCAACCATGAAGCACGGGGTGGCAGCATCATGTTGTGGGGGTGCTTTGCTGAAGGAGGGACTGGTGCACTTCACAAAATAGATGGCATCATGAGAACAGAAAATGATGTGGATATAGTGAAGCAACATCTCAAAACATCAGTCAGGAAGTTAAAGCTTGGTAGCAAATGGGTCTTCCAAATGGACAATGACCCCAAGCAATCTTCCAAAGTGGTGGCTAAATGGCTTAAGGACAACACAGTCAAGGTATTGGAGTGGCCAACACAAAGCCCTGACCTCAATCCAATAGAAAATGTGTGGGCAGAACTGAAAAAGCGTGCGTGAGCAAGGAGGCCTACAAACCTGACTCAGTTACACCAGCTCTGTCAGGAGGAATGGGCCACAATTCACCCAACTTATTGTGGGAAGCTTGTGGAATGCTACCCGAAACGTTTGACCCAAGTTAAACAATTTAAAGGCAATGCTACCAAATACTAATTGAGTGTATATAAACTTCTGACACTCTGGGAATGTGATGAAAGAAATAAAAGATGAAATAAATCATTCTCTCTCTCTATTATTCTGACATTTCACATTCTTAAAATAAAGTGGTGATCCTAACTGACCTAAGACAGGGAATTTTTACTAGGATTAAATGTCAGGAATTGTGAAAAGTTGAGTTTAAATGTATTTGGCTAAGGTGTATGTGAACTTCTGACTTCAACTGTATAGTAAGACTCTACAAAGACAACTAAAAGGTACTCTGCTGCTAGCTATTGATTCCTCTTTTATCTCAATACTACGCAGTGACATATCTGAGTGAGTCCTGTTAGAGGCCTGAAACCTGATGCATGGATGGTTCAATCTCTAGCAGGAGTTTGGACAGCTGCTTGAGAGGAAGGAATTAACACTGTCCATCAAATTATCTTGCGCTCCTGCACCAAAAAAAAACACAAAAACATCCATACGGCAAAACATACAATTGACCTCAAACTAACCAGAGGCAATACATTGATTTTCGATATCCGGATGGAGAGTGCAATATAGAGTGTATTCGGAAAGTATTCAGACCTCTTAACTTATTTCACATTTTGTTAAGTTTTCCCCCTCAATCTACCCACAATAGTCCATAATGACAAAGCAAAAAGTGTTTTTTGCAACATTTAGAACATTTTAATGAAATTTCACATTTACATAAGTATTCAGACCCCTTACTCAGTACTTTGTTGAAGTACCTTTGGCAGCGATTATAGCCTCCAGTCATCTTAGGTATGACGCTACAAGCTTGGCACACCTGTATTTGGGGAGTTCCTCCCATTCTTCTCTGCAGATCCTCTCAAGCTCTTTCAGGTTGGATGGGGAGCGTCGCTGCATAGTTATTTTCAGGTCTCTCCAGAGATGTTAGATCAGGTTTGAGCTATGGCTGGGTCACTGAAGGACATTCAGAGATTGCTCCCGAAGCAACTCCTGCGTTGTCTTGGCTGTGTGCTTAGGATCGTTGTCCTGTTGGAAGGTGAACATTGCCCCAGTCTGAGGTCCTGAGCGCTCTGGAACAGATTTTCATAAATTATCTCTCTGTACTTTGCTCCGTTCACCTTTCCCTCGATCCTGACTAGACTCCGTCACTGCCGCTGAAAAACAACACCACAGCATAATGCTGCCACCACCATGCTTCACCGTAGGGATGGTGCCAGGTTTCCTCCAGATGTGACACATGGCAATAAGAACACCTCCTCCCAGCTGCCCACTGCACTGAGGATAGGAAACTCTGTCACCACCGATAAATCCACTATAATTGAGAATTTCAATAAGCATTTTTCTACGGCTGGACTTGCTTTCCACCTGGCTACCCCTACCCCGGTCAACAGCACTGCACCCCCCACAGCAACTCGACCAAGCCTTCCCCATTTCTCCTTCTCCCAAATCCAGTCAGCTGATGTTCTGAAAGAGCTGCAAAATCTAGACCCCTACAAATCAGCCGAGCTAGACAATCTGGACCCTTTCTTTCAAAAATTATCTGCCGAAATTGTTGCAACTCCTATTACTAGCCTGTTCAACCTCTCTTTCGTGTCGTCTGAGATTCCCAAAGATTGGAAAGCAGCTGCGGTCATCCCCCTCTTCAAAGGGGGGGACACTCTTGACCTAAACTGCTACAGACCTATATCTATCCTACCCTGCCTTTCTAAGGTCTTCGAAAGCCAAGTCAACAAACAGATTACCGACCATTTCGAATCCCACC
>NC_036851.1:14222694-14357097 GCF_002910315.2 Salvelinus sp. IW2-2015 | reverse complement strand
GTGCTACTGGTGGGTGCTGCTATGGTGACCAGCTAGCTGAGATAAGGGGGACTTTACCTAGCAGGGTCCTGTAGATGACCTGGAGCCAGTGGGTTTTGCGACGAGTATGAGCGAGGGCAACCAACGAGAGCGTACAGGTCGCAGTAGTGTGTAGTATATGGGGCTTTGGTGACAAAACGGATTGCACTGTAATAGACTGCATCCAATTTATTGAGTAGGGTATGTGAGGCTATTTTGAAATGACATCGCCGAAGTCGAGGATTGGTAGGATGGTCAGTTTTTTACGAGGGTATGTTTGGCAGCATGAGTGAAGGATGCTTTGTTGCGAAATAGGAAGCCAATTCATATTTAACTTTGATTGAGATGTTTGATGTGAGTCTGGAAGGAGAGTTTACAGTCTAACCAGACACCTAGAATATGTGGACAACTACAAATACCTAAGTCAGAACCGTCCAGAGTAGTGATGCTGGACGGACGGCAGGTGCAGGCAGCGATCGGTTGAAGAGCATGCATTTATTTACTTGCATTTAAGAAGTTGGAGGCCACGGAAGGAGAGTTGTATGGTATTGAAGCTCTTCTGGAGGTTGTTCGTGTCAAAGAAGGGCCAGAAGTATACAGAATGGTGTCGGCTGCGTAGAGGTGGATCAGGGACTCTCCAGCAGCAAGAGCGACATCATTGATGTATACAGAGAAGAGAGTCGCCCAAGAATTGAACCCTGTGGCACCCCCATAGAGACTGCCTGAGGCCCGGACAACAGGCCCCCGATTTACACACTGAACTCTATCAGAGAAGTAGTTGGTGAACCAAGCGAGGCAATCATTTGAGAAAGCAAGGCTATCGAGTTCTGCCGATGAGGATGTGGTGATTGACAGAGTCGAAAGCCTTGGCCAGGTCAATGAATACGGCTGCACAGTATTGTTTCTTATCGATGGCAGTTAAGATATCGTTTAGACCTTGAGCGTGGCTGAGGTGCACCCATGACCAGCTCTGAAACCAGATTGCATAGCGGAGAACGTGCGCTCCTTTGCACCCCATTATTTCTATTTCTACTTTGCACATTCTTCCACTGCAAATCTACCATTCCAGTGTTTTACTTGCTATATTGTATTTACTTCGCCACCATGGCCTTTTTTTGCTTTACCTCCCTTATCTCACCTCATTTGCTCACATTGTATATAGACTTATTTTTCTACTGTATTATTGACTGTATGTTTGTTTTACTCCATGTGTAACTCTGTGTTGTTGTATGTGTCGAGCTGCTTTGCTTTATCTTGGCCAGGTCGCAATTGTAAATGAGAACTTGTTCTCAACTTGCCTACCTGGTTACATAAAGGTGAAATAAAATAAAAAATTATAATTCAGGCCAAAGAGTTCAATCTTGGTTTCATCAGACCAGAGAATTTTGTTTCTCATGGTCTGAGAATCCTTTATGTGCCTTTTTGCAAACGCCAAGCGGTCTGTCATGTGCCTTTTACTGAGGAGTGGCTTCCGTCTGGCCAGTCTACCATAAAGGCCTGATTGGTGGAGTGCTGCAGAGATGGTTGTCCTTCTGGAAGCCTCTCATCTCCACAGAGGAACTCTGGAGCTTTGTCAGAGTGACCATCGGGTTCATGGCCACCTCCCTGTCCAAGGCCCTTCTCCCCCGATTTCTCAGTCTGGCTGGGCGGCCAGCTCTAGGAAGAAGCCACTGTGTTCATGGGGACCTTCAAAGCTACAGAAATGTTTTAGTAACCTTCCCCAGATCTGTGCATCGACACAATCTTGTCTCGGAGCTCTAACGACAATTCCTTCGACCTCATGGCTTGGTTTTTGCTCTGACATGCACTGTCAACTGTGGGACCTTATAAAGACAGGTGTGTGCCTTTCCAAATCATGTCCAATCAATTCAATTGACCACAGGTGGACTCAAATCAAGTTTTAGAAACATCTCAAGTATGATCAACAGAAACAGGATGCACCTTAGCTCAATTTTGAGTCTCATAGCAAAGGGTCTGAATACTTATGTAAATAAGGTATCTGTTTTTATTTTGAATACATTTGCAAAAACAAAAATAACTTTTGTTTTGTCAGTACGGGGTACTGTGTGTAGATTTATGAGGTACATTTGTTTTTAAATCCATTTTAGAATAAGGCTGTAACGTACCAAAATTTTGAAAAAGTCATGGGGTCTGAATACTTTCCAAATGTACTGTACAAGAGTAGTTGCGGTGTGTTTCATTACACACCACCTCTTAATTTTGTCACCATTGAACCTGAAGGTTGACATAAAATTTGACTCGCTTCAGGAAACTAGGCATATGTCGAGCATCACTACTTTACAGGAGAGGCATTTCAACGTCGACACATCGGTATGTGTAGGTAATTGTTTCTAACGCAGCTATTTTCAAAAGATATTGCGAAGTGTTGCTAATGCTCTCCACTTTCTGGAGGACCGTGTTTTGAAATCTGTGGAATGCCCGGTGGAAGCAGATGGAGAGAATCCTGGCATTTCATTGCAAATAATGCAGAGGGAGTCAAAAAGAGAACACACAGAAGAAGGCTTTGTATAAAACACCTGTCTCTGGATTATATCTTCAAACTAAGGGTAACCATGTAATCCATGACAGAGAGGGAGAAGCGTTCATCCATGTATACGGGTAAGAGAGTCTAGCTTGCTACATTTTCAGATACTATAAGTTTCTAATTTTGTCAGAAAGTCATTTTTCATTGTAAGTTAAAGCGTACTGTTAGCTAACTAGCTAATGTTAGCTGGCTTCCTCGCTAGCTAACGTTACGTGTATGATCTGTGTAGTAATATTATTTGTATCTCAGAGACATTTGCATTGCTAGTTATAGCCTGATGTTAGCTAGCTAACATTGAAGCTAGCTAGTTGGTTAGCTTTAGCTACCAGCAGATTCATGAAGGGTAGGAACACTAAGAGTTGGGATTATGAATCATTGTTCAGCTAGCTAGATAGCTACATGTCTAAACAAAAGACTCCACTATGCAAGTAACCATTTCACTGTACCATTTATACCTTCTGTATCCTGTGCATGTGACAAATACACTTTGATATAGTGTGTGTTTACCAGAGACGGTATTGTGAAGAACAACATGACCTGCACCAAAGTCAAATTAGGATATAACGTTAGGCCAACGAGACAGTGTCCAAGTTCTAAAATTCTATTTTAGAATGGCTTGCATTTATTTCGTCAAACTCACAACCATAAGCCACTTTCTGTAATTAGCTCACCATTAACTTGTAAATAATGATCTTGTTTTGAGTTTATTTTCCTGTAATAGCGAATACAAATTAGCTAAAGTTAAGACGTTGTCAGCTATATATGGTCATTATTTGAATTGGCTAGCCAGCTAATTCAACGTTATCTAGCTAGCTAACAAGCTACAAACGAACCAAAACATTGTTTAAAAAGTTGCTTTTAGTTGCCTGGTATGCTAGATTGACATTTTTAAATGGATGGGTTTTGGACCACCAGGCTGTTGATGTCATGCAGCCTGTCGTTTTTGTGTTTATACATTTTCATAACGACAACGACAAGTTTGATGTCGGACAACAATAGAATGTTCCCCTTGACAACTATCTACAGACATGTCGATAGACATAGTATAAACCAGCCTTTAGTCTTGAAATCTTTGTCTGTTTAGTACACTACCGTACTCACTCTATATAGCACATGGCCTCACATGTGAATCCTTAAAGAGATGGGTGGGGCTAAGGCTTAAGAGGCTTTGAACGATGCTGAATGGGTGTAGACAAAGAAGAGCTCTCTAGTAGGTGTACCAAAACATTCAAGGGCCATTTTCTCAAAAGTGGGGTTACAAGTTTATCACTTTCAAAGCAGAATTACTTTCCCATTGTTACTCAACAGTAGTGTATGATATACCATTTTCTAACTGAGTCTCTACATTTATCAAATGTAAAAAACACAATTTCAAATAATTTTGCTACATAAGACCAAATTGAGCCGGTCACTCACAAATAGACAGTGATTTGTGTGACAATGACACGGACGTGCTATATAAAGTAAAGTGGGGCTCATAATTTTCAGGGATAAAAAGGTCAATTAAATTTACATGACCTTGATTCGAGTAAATGTAACTCACATTGGCAATCACGTCAATTCACTCAAAAAATAATTTACAAAGGTCTGCTCTGGAGGCCTGCCAAAGCCGTGTGCTCATTTGAAAAGGGCTCCATTAGAGACCGAGACAGTATGCAGCCAGCGCCTCCAGGAGCCCATCAGCAGGAGTCTCACAACCACTCCCAGATGGCCCTCCCTGCTGATGCCAGAATCATCCTGCTGCACTGACCTTGAGATACAGGGAGGCTTCTACTTTTAACACTCCAGGTGCTTTACTGTCTGACACATCACTGATCAGTCTTAAAGTCCCAATAACGTCTAGCCTGTATGGTTTTGAGTTAGTGGGGGGAAAAGTAACAGTCCGAGAATAAGTCTGAGAATAAAGCTCAAAACAGAACATCGATATAATTTCCAACCAATCATACAAATTCATAGCTTCTCCAAAATAAACTAATGTAGTTTTAATCAAAGTGCTATAAATTAGAGTGTAGTCTATTATCTTATTATGTAGGCTACCAGTATACAATAAATGATGAAATTCAGCATTTGCATTACGCACAAAGCCTATGTGTTCAACATGAGCTAAATAGAGCAATTTTGTAGCATACTTCATCCACCGTTGAAATCGCCATCTGGGAAAGCTCAATATGCCATTTCTATGGCAATAGGATTGACACAGTGCCAGTTCAAACAGCCATTGCAATATATGATGAACCCCACAAGTCCCAATGTACTTTCCCCACTAATCACAGTAATTGTTCCGAGTCCTCCCGACTATTTGATGTTTTTGAATGACTAAACAACAAACACATTGGATTTGATATGTTAAAGCAATAAAAAGTGAATTCCAGAACGTCCAAGTATTAAATGTGGTAGGGTTTAAAACAGCAGTGCCATCAAAATACACTCGTAGATGTACCAAAGTGTTTTATTTCAGGACAGTGTTGTTGTTCATGAATTAAGATGCCTCTGAAGATATGAAGCTCTAGTTCCAGTGAAAGCAAAGTTAACTAGATAACAAAAAAAACTATTTTTGTTGCTGCCTCAGCCTATCAAAATCAAAATCCCAATAACAGCAAGCTGGGAATAAGGGTTTGCATTGGAACCAGGACACCAGGGGTTGCTTTTGGCTAACACAAATGGGCCTCAAAACCACCAAACAGTTTGCGACTTCACAGACAACATTACTGAGAGCAACACTCAGGCAAAACCAAACCCTGGAAACACATTGGAGTCTAACACACAGTGGGATGCATCATCCGCACTACTGCATCAATCTATATTCACCGAGTGCTCACCTGTTGATGGAAATGTGGAAATGAACAGTGAAGTCTATCAGACCTGTCATGAAAGATGTATGAAGATCAATCTGATCTAATGCAAGAACCCCTGGGCTGTGTTCATTAATGTCAAACATTGATCAAAAGCATGACTCATAACTTGTAGTAGAAGAATCCCGAATGCCTTGAGAAACTGCCAGAAAATAGTACATTTTACTCACACACAATCCTGTTTCAGACTTCTAGACAGTCTCTGAACACTTAGCTCTGAGAGATGTCCTAGCGTAATCCACACTGCTTACATTTGCAGGAAATGGACTGCATCTGGCTAGTTCTACACGTCAGCCTCAATAACTATAAGAAACATGGCACTCTGCCATCAATCACTTCACAGAATGTTTTACAGTCCAAAGACATTTGATACATTTGCAAAAAGCTTAATTTTTAAATGCTGCCTCTGCCAGATAAAATAATATAGATGAAAATTCTCATTAGGTTTTAGTGGTGAAAGAACAAAGGGCATCAGAGTTAAACATACGTTCCCCTCAGAGTTAACACAGGGTACAGGCCTCTCACTAGGTGACACATTGTGGTGTACTAACTGTACTGTAATGTAGCCTAGTGCCACATTCCAGTCAGGGGCTGAGGGGTGGCAGGTGAACGCAAGGTTAATTAGCTTCATTACAGCTTCATTTACACAAAGACACCAGTTCACATTTCATAACAAAGGAGCAGGGATCACATCTCCATGTCTCAAAATACCTTTTATATCTCCTCAGTGTCAACTACTGATCTAATGGTTACACGGAGCACAAACCACTTGGTTAAACATACAGTACTTAGTTATAATCCCCATGTAATGATGATGGCCTCAGAGAAGAGAATCTAAACAGCTTTTTCCAGCTGACATCATGTCCAGTGTAATGTTATCAGTGAACAGGGGACACTCACTTTTACTAGCAAGTCACCTGTGCAACCAGAGCGAAAAACCCCTCTAGATCACCTTTACTCCACGCACAGAAACACATACAAAGCTCTCCTTTTGGCAAATTTGACCATAATTCCTACTTACAAGCAAAAACTCAAACTGGAAGTGCCAGTGCTCAATAGGGAAGTTGTCCGAAAACTCAAAAATAAAGTGCCAGTGCTCAATGCAGAAGTGGTCTGATGAAGCAGATTATACACTACAGGACTGTTTCGATAGCACAGACTGGAATATGTTCCTGGATTCATCCTATAATATTGAGGAGTTTACCACATCAGTCACCGGCTTCATTAATAAGCGCATCGATGAAGTCGTCCTCACATTGACCTTACATACATATCCCAACCAGAAGCCATGAATTACAGGCAACATCCACACAGAGCTAAAGGTTAGAGCTACCGTGTTCAAGGAGCGGGAAACTAATCCGGACGATTATAAGGAATCCCGCTATGAACTCCAATGACCCATCAAACAGTCAAAACAGGACAAAGATCGAATCCTACTATGTCGGCTCTGGCGCTCAGCATATTTTGCAGGGCTTGCAAACTATCACGGATTACACAGGGAAACCCAGACGTGAGCTGCACAGTGACGCGAGCCTACCAGACGAGTTAAATTCCTTCTATGCCCACTTCGGGGCAAGCAACACTGAACTATGCATGAGAGCACCAGCTGTTCCGGAGGACTATGTGATCTCACACTCTGTACCCAACGTGAGTAAGACCTTTAAACAGGTTAACATTCACAAGGCCGCAGGACCAGACGGATTACCAGGACGCATACCCAAAATGAGCGCTGACGAGCTGGCAACATTTTCAACCTCTCCTTGACCCAGTCTGTAATACCTACGTTTAAAGCAGACCACCATAGTGTGTCCAATAACACCAAGATACCCTGTTTAAATTACAATTGTCCTGTAGCACATCTGTAGCCATGAAATGCTTTGAAAGGCTGGTCATGGCTAACATTAACAACACCATCCCAGACACCCTGGACTCACTCCAATTTGCATATTGCCCCAACAGATCCACTCCACACTATTGCACTCCACACTGCCCTTTCCAACCTGGACAAGAGGAACACCTACTGTGAGAATGCTGTTCATTGACTATTGCAGCGTCCAATACAAAAGCTCATCACTAAGCTCAGGACCCTGGGACTAAACACCTCCCTCTGCAACTGGATCCTGGACTTCCTGACAGGCCATCCCCAGGTGGTGAGGATAGGCAACAACACATCCATCATGCTGACCCTCAACACGGGGACCCCTCGGGGGTGCGTGCTTTATCCCATCCTATACTCCCTGTTCACCCATGACTGTGTGGCCACGGACAACTCCAACACCATCATTAGGTTTGCTGAAGACACAATGTTGGTTGGCCTGAGCACCGACGATGATGAGACAGCATATAAGGAGGTCAGTGATCTGGCAGTGTGGTGCCAGGACAACAACCTCTCCCTCAACGTCAGCAAGACAAAGGAGCTGATTGTGGACTACAGGAATGGGGCCGAGGACACCCCCATCCACTTCAACAGGGCTGTAATGGAGCAGGCAGAGAGGTTCAAGTTCCTCGGTGTCCACATCGCTAAAGAATGATCATGGTCCACACACCCCAACGCAGTTGTGAAGAAGTCACGACAATGCCTCTTCCCCCTCAGGAGGCTGAAAAGATTTGGCATGGGCCCTCAGATCCCCAAAAAGTTATACAGCTGCACAGTTAATCCCGTTAACGGGATCGATTTGACAACATCCGGTGAAATGGCAGATCGCCAAATTCAAAGTAAATTAATAGAAATAGTTAACTTTCATACAATCACAAGTGCAATACACCACATTAAAGCTTTACTTCTTAATCCAGCCACCAGATGCTATTATCTGAGGACAGCACCCCATCAAACAAACACAGACAACATTTTAGGCTCAAATTGAAAAAAAGGGGCTAATCCTTAAGAGGTCAAATAGCTACCTGAACTATCAGCATTGACCCTTTTTGCACTAACTCTTTTGATTCATCACATATGCTGCTCCTACTGTTTAAAATACTTCCTGTTGCCTATTCACTTTATCCCTACCTATATGTACATATTATCTACCTCAGTTACCCCGTACCCCTGCACATCGACTCTGTACTGGTACCCTGTGTATACAGCCAAGTTATCGTTACTCATTGTATATTTATTCCCAGTGTTAATATTTCGTTATTATAAAATTATAAAAAAAATCTCTGCATTGTTGGGAAGGGCCCATAAGTAAGCATTTCACTGTTAGTTTACACCTGTTGTTTACAAAACATGTGACAAATAAAAGTATTATTTGATTTGGACTGACAGAGCAAATTACAGTGAAAAAAGTTCTCATGAAGCGATGCCTTAACTCCTTGCTGGTTGTTTGATCAAACAATATTGGTTGAATGCTTGCACTTGAACAGCAGACTGAACAGAGTGATAGTCCTTACCTCGGAATTTCTTGGGTGGGTTGTTAAGGTCGCCTGTGTCTGGCTGTACCACACAGCGGTCATCCACAAGCCTGGGGACAGGAGGAGCAATGACAGCTGTCAAACACTCAGAATATTAATCTCTCTGACTGCACATCAATCTAGCCTCCAAAAACAGACAAACAATAACATCAGCTACAATTTTCATTCTCAGCAGTGGATGCTACTGATGCACGTGCATACACAGTAGAAATAATGATGTTGAGTCGCTCAATACTTTAAAAGGGGAAATTTGCAGATGAAACAAATACAAAGCTGGGAACCCCACCGCTGTTTTGGTAAAAGGCTGAGGTACGGGACAGGAGAAATGTTACCACATTCATATTCTTAGACAGAGCTATGGATGTTGAGTTGAGTCTTATTTCAGTATACATGGCAGCTAAAAGCTGAATTGCATACACACCAAGAAATCAAAATAAATCAATAAATGTCTTAGGTAGCTAATCAAGCAAGTTCAGACGTCTGATGGATGGGTCATGGAGGGTTGTTCAAGCTCTTTGGATGGTGAACGGAGCAGAGGAAACGTCGATGGAGGAGGAAGCATCTCAGTCACAGCCAGGTGGTTAAAGACAGATAGGTCCGCAGCCACAGCAGCGCACCTCGCTGTGCCCAACATCCCCTCCGTGCTCCTCCAGCACTACCATTTGTGCAGTACCCACTTGAGTGATGCCACTGCTGCCACTGGCGCACAGGTTCATCAATATTTGGTAACAAACGCAAGGATTGACTGGAGGCAAGGACTGACCATCCATGACATTAAAATTACAGTTTGAACCATGTTTTTAGGCTATATAGTGTTTGTTTAGGCCTACATCTGCATTGTTTACAAACATTGGAGTAAACCAAGCTTATATTTTGGGTTCTGCTGGGGTATATTCTTTAAGAATCAATGACATAATTTAGAATTGCAAAAATGGATGTAGCAACTGCAGATTGCCCCTTTAGTCTCCATCTTTATTATTACACCCGTCTCTTTCACTCCTAAGCATGACTGTCATTTTGATCCAGGCTATCCTGCATGTGTCACCAATCAGCATCACAGTGCATAATACCACTACTTCATTGTATCAACAAAAGGAATATTGGTCAAGAATTGTAGAGGGCAGATTGCTGTGGGAGCTGCCCATCAAACTCAGCATGCCCAATTTTGGCTAAGCAGAGCAGAGGCATCCAGCTGCCCTCTCTGGAGGCTGCACATTGAGAGAACCTAGGACATAAAGGCCTGAGACCAAACGGTCTAAACAGTGGATGTGAGCTGTGTTTCACCCGCTACCTGCTGTAAGGGCATTCACAGCAATGCTAAGCCAGTCTGCTCACTCAGACCTAAGCCAAACCTTCTGAGCTAAAAATAAAGAGAGCAAGAACAGCTTCGGCAGAGATTCCTGGCTTAAATGTATATATATTTGAGGGGTTATTATAAAAATAAATATTTGGTTTGGAAGAAGCTGGTGAAATATCAAAAGGATTGGGGCTTTGCCTGTGAATAAACCTTTTAGGGCATTAAAACATGCGGTTTCAACAGCATTTTCCCCCCTTATTATTACAAATGATAGTTCTTATTACACGCCTATTCACACTTAACTCCTAAACATCTAAAACCATTGTGCCTTATGAACCTTATGAAAACCAACACAGCTGAATTAATATTGGAGACACTTGGAATTTGAACATCTGAACACCTGAAATTGGCATTCCTCGAACACTCTCTGTTTGATTCCTATGTTGGTGCAGCAATGCAAGAATCAGAATTAGGCCTGTTATTGATCCTCATTCTTGGAGCTTTCTGCTGAAGCATTTACACTATTAGAATCGAACATTTGAATAACATTTGTTGCTCTCATACCTGTGTAGTTACGCTGTAATTACACTAGTCACAACAGTGCATTGACATGTTACATAGGCTAATATTTTGTAACTAATAATAACGAAGTTGAGTGCTTTTTCTTTACTACACAAGAGGCATATACTACCTGGGAAATAGCAAAAAACGCTCAACTCCCTTATTTTGCAATTACAAAGCACTTAGTAAAATAATATGCAACTACAATGTTACTGTAGTAATTAGTGTAACTACACAGTTATAAGACCCATGAAAATCATTTTCATAATAGCTCAGTCAGATTTACTACTGGCTGCAAAACACAGGATGCTTGGCAGGTAGTCTGAAATATAAATATGACACCTCCATGGGGTTCTGGATCCAGTCCAGGCAGCATTTTCCTTTTATAGCCCATGTAGTGTGTAGGCTATGTATTGTACTGTAGGACATTCTTATGTTTAGAGAAAAACACACTGTAAGCATCTCCCCAAGGGGAAAGAATGGGGTTACGATAGTTGTATTTGTTTTACATATCAAATTACTAATATTTTGTCCATGTATCACATGGATGAACTGCATTGTGCTGATAATGGATAGATTCAGGCCTATCTGCATTAATGATTCCTGCAAGATGTCATTTAACTGGATTTGTATGCAGAGATTGTTCTGATTGCTCGTTCTGATATTTTGTGTAAATTCTTTGGGGACGTTCTGGATTATGTGTGTGTTGTTTTGTATTGCTAGGGATTGCTGCACTGCTGCAAACAAAAGCATTTTGTTGCACCTGTGAGAACATCTGCAAATCTGTGTACGCAGCCAATAAACTTTGATTTGAGGTGAAATGACGGATATGTAAAATCACCAGAGGGCTTCAGTCTTGCTTTGTGTTCCAGGATGCAGCCAGCCAAGGAAAGACTATAGGCCCCTGGTACAGTAGCAAACAGAACAGTCCTCTCTAAATCAGCTGCAGACCAGGTGGCTCATTATACAGCTGTCTCTCAGTGGTCAGTATGATACACAGAGACAACCAACAGCATCACAGCCTCCTGTACACTGCCTGCTGTTGCTATAAAAACAAGTGATTAACAGGCAGAACAGTGCAAGGTTGGCAACTTGACAAATGAGCCCTGTCAAGTAGGGCTCTGACAGTCATAGAATTTTGGAAGACAGTAATTGACCAGCCAAATGACCGCAGTCACCATAAGAACCATTTTTAGACCCACATTTTCTCCTCCGCTCCTGACCGTGTGTGCTGCCATAGAAATAGAATGAATAGAAAGGGCGTCCCCGTTCAAGTCAATGGTGGCATAATGGGTGGACTTGCGGCCATTGCGAGAGTACCAAAATTGTCTCACGTCAGACAGGATCACTAAAAATAAGTTTGGCTATAAATATGATAAATTATAAATATGTTCTAACATCAAAAAAAATGTTACCATGGTGACATCGTCCACTGAACACCCTTTCATCCTCAAAATAATCTTATTAATCTTAAGTTAATCTTACCAAAAACTGTAAAACTGCACCTAATATTAAAGTTTTTTAATGAGCTAGTCTTCACTACTTAATTCTACATCTAGCTAAGGTGTTTTGTGGTTTTAGAGTCAGGATTTATTCAACTCTAAATGTGCATGGAAATTTGCTAGCTAGTGTCTGCATGCTGGCTGAACCAGTCTCAAATCAATCCATATGAAAACGCCAGTTCACACACCTAATGCTTAATACACCCTCTAGCTAGCTAGCTAGCGTAGTGAAATTCTAGCTAATAGCACAAATTAGCTTTCCTGATAAGGCAGTTTGTTTTGCCATGATTAGTGTGCAGAGTTATGCAGCACAGCTGACCGCTCTAGCTGGAACATTATCGTGTTGGCCAAATGTTACAAAGTAGCAAGTAAGATACAAGCTGATTTCTAAGAATAGTCCTAAAACGTTGGTGCCATACAAGTTCATCAACAAGCTTGCAAACTAGCAGTGGTGGAAAAAGTACCCAATTGTCATACTGGAGAAAAAGTAAAGATACCTTATTAGAAAATAACTCAAGTAAAAGTGAAAGTTGCCCAGTACAATACTACTTGAGTAAAAGTTAAGTATTTCGTTTTAAATATACTTAAGAATCAAAAGTAAACGTGCAAATCATTTCAAATTCCTTATATTAGGCACAATTGTTTTTGTTTTTAAAATCTACGGATAGCCAGGGGCACACTCCAACATAGCCAGGGGCACGCTCCAACACAATTTACAAACAAAGCATGTGTTTAGTGAGTCCACCAGATCAGAGGCTGTAGGGATGACCAGGGATTTTCTCTTGATAAGTGTGTGAATTAGACAATTTTCCTGTCCTGCTAAGCATTCAAAATGTAACGGGTGTAAAGTACTTAAGTAAAAATATTTGAAAGTACAACTTAAGTCGTTTTTTGGGGGTATCTGTACATTACTTTTTATATTTTTGACAACTTTTACTTCACTACATTCCTAAAGAAATGGTGTACTTTTCACTCCATAAAGTTTCACTGACACCCAAACTGCAAACTAGCTACCGTAATGGCCATTCAAACAAGCTAGCACTAGGCTGCTAGCTGGGGCAAGTTTGATCATCTGATCGCACATGGTTTGCCATTGTAGCCAGTGCATCATAGCTACAGATAGCAGAGTGATTTTTTTGATGGAGTGACCATCTAGCTATACGCTTCCCGATCCTCTCATGGCCATGGCTGTCCATCTGCTGGATGCTTCAAGAAGCTTTCAAAACAGACTTGATCTAGCTACTGTTGTAGCCTATACTTATTTTTGAATAACTTGTTTATTTTGCTTAACAAACGCTTTGAGATTCTGTCTAATGAAAAGCGCTATAAAAGTTAAATAAATTACGGATTAGCAACAAAAAAAAAATGGCAGATGAGCAAAATCTCGATTTTTAGACATGAGTTCCACTTTTGGTTAGACAGATGGCTTCTGGCAACTGCGTGTCACAAAGCAGGAAGTAAAATACGTGCTGTGATTTGTTGATTCAACTTAACTGACATTACAACAAATATATTCCATTGCATGAGCCACATCAGTTAACATCATTTGAATGTACATTCTACATTATCATGGAAATTATTGCATCACAATACCAGGCAGCCATTGCGAGTGTACCCATGAGTTTACGGTCATGGCTAGAAGGTGCTGTGAAAAATGCAAGAGTTTGTGTTCTCGGAAGTAGCCTATGGCAACTACTCGTCTCCTCCATTGCAAAACTACTGAATCTTAGGAGTCGATTCGAGCTTGACACCCGGAAATGGGAGTCGACGGGCAAGGAATAGAGAAATCTATTCTTTTGGAGTCAACTCCCCACCACTAGTGTCTAGGCAACTAAGACGTGTTTGCTACAACACCTTGCTTGTTTCAGCAAGGAGCAAGAAAGCTTCATTACGGTGTTAAGAGTCAATGTTACGGCAGAAACGGACTCAAGGGCCAGATAGTGACGAGGTATGATTAAGACTGCTAAAGAAGGCTAAGAAGGCTAAGAGTAGAAAGGGCAAAACAGATACCATGTTCATTTTCACTGAGGGAAAAGAACAACAAAATGGCATGAGCAGAAAATGTAGGAGGACCAGGAGGCAGTCAAGCTGCTCTGACACCAGAGAACTAGAGGCTGAAATAATTTATAACCTTCCAGAAGTGTTGTCAAGTCCATCAGTCTTTTGTGAATCCAGTCACGGTTCAGTCAATGATCTCCCTCAACTCTCACTTTGGCCGTGATGAAAGTTGAGGCGCCAAAATGCTCTCTGATTCTCTTTGATAAATAGGTATCAGCACTTAGAGGAAGGAATTTTACAGTTCATTGCATAAGCTCTCAATATTTAAATTCAATCACAGGAAGCAAAATAATTGAAGCCACTTAGGCCCATCATTTCAGGGTTTACTAGTGGTACAACTTGGGAGAAAGAGGAGAGCCAACACTTCCCATAAACCTCCCACAATATGACATCACCTGCCTCGTGTCCCATTGACACTATGTTTCTCGTTCAACCCCATCCCTCTCTTCCCTGACACTCACCTTTCCTACGGTTTCCCTTTTTCCTTCATCTCACTCTCTTATTTGCTAATAACACCCTCTTTTATGTGACCCCTCTCTGCCTCTCACACACCAGTTCCAAACACTCTCTGCCTTGCCATTTATCAAAGTGTGTTTTAAGGGCATAGAACAGTATCACCTCAATGACAAGAAATCTGCAATCTAGCTGTTCTTATTATACACTTCACCACCAAAGTGCTTCTTTCATAACAATGGAATTAGCACAGGTTTATTCTGCTAATAACATTGGGGGAGCAAACATAATTAAACTTGTGAAGTAAAAGGCATGACTCTAAGCAATTAAATAAATCCCTCCATTATTCTACGTTATCACCTTGGCTGCAGATCCAGCTGTCTCCCTGGCTTCAAACACCAATAAGGTTCATATTTTCACTGGTACCTAGATCTGTCTGTGTATTTGCATGCGTATATGTGCACAGACTGGTGTCTGATCTTGGATGTCTATGAGCATGCATGTATTTATTCATGCATGCATGTATTCAATAAAAGAGAATGTTTGTGATGAATACCAGTGGGATTTTAATGAGAATTCAAGTTGAGAGGGATGGGATTCATATGCAGCTGTAAAACAGTAAGCAGACAGACATACCCTAAAGTGCTGATAAATCCACTGGTGGAGCCCTCCGCATAGAGGGAGCAGATGTCGCCTATGTGGAGGAAACTGGACATCTTGTCCGACATGTTGCCTCACCCAGGACTGTGCCTGGAAAAGATGGAACAGACAAGAGTTAGCATGACAAATAAACCACACAGATGTACAGTCATTTACACTGATAAATACTGCATATTTAATTGTATATTATGCATTAAATAACCTATAACGCTATTACCGTGTAATTACAACATTGTTACTATAGTAACTACTGTGTAGTTACATAGGTATAATGGCAACATAAGGTAAAGTGTTGCCAAACGTGTGTGCGATTGGATATGTATTCACATTGACCCATATAGGATGTCTTGCAGTAGCACAATGAAATAACTCCAGCATGGGATAATTATTAATCTAGAAAATATTCAGCAATTCCATCTGGTTTAATCAAGGGAGGATTATAGACTAGAAGAATGTACTCAGGCAGTTTGCACGTATGGAACTTGACGGGATCAACAGAACTTGATAGGACTGTCCTTCCTGTGGGATGTTGGATTTGTACAGTGTGGAGAATGGGAAGTAAGCATTGCTATTGTATGCCAAGATATGGCCCATGTTTACATATTAAACAATCAAACAAACAGTTTGGTGCATGCTGTGTGTATTTGTGTGTAGACATAGGCGAACGAAGAGTGTCAACACAGCCAAATCTCTCACACACAATACAGTACAGAGCAAGAATTGAATAATGGTCGTTCCATTTGAATTCAATCACTTTCTGACTGCACCCCATTTGATTGCAGCAAAACCTTACATAATTGATGGCCCATGGTAGACGTGGTCAGAAAGTAACCTTTTGGACCTGAATGCCAAAACATTCAGGAGATGGAGGTGCTCAAAGTTGATCCTACCATGAGACATCAATGTCTTCATCACTGAAAAATATAAATGGTTGAGTTGTATATTATTTGAAAGCTCACAAAAAGGGTTGGTAAACTATTTCATAATTTCGATATTAAAAATATATATTTTACATCAATTACTCAAAACACGTGAATAACGATATTGTTCATGTTCATATACACTGAGTGTACAAAACAAAAAGGAACATATTCCTAATATTGAGTTTCACCCCCTTTTGCCCTCTGAACAGCCTCAATTCGTCGGGCATGGACACTACAAGGTGTCGAAAGCATTCCACAGGGATGTTGGCCCATGTTGACTCCAATGCTTCCAACAGTTGTGTCAAGTTGGCTGGATGCCCTTTGGATGGTGGACCATTCTTGACACACGAGAAAATGATGAGTGTGAAAATCCCAGCAGCGTTGCAGTTCTTGACACACACAAAATGGGGCGCCTGGCACCTACCAACATACCCCGTTCAAAGCAAATCTTTCCCATTCACCCTCTGAATGGCACACATACACAATCCATGCCTCAATTGTCTCAAAGCCTAAAAATCCTTATTTAACCTGTATCCTCCCCTTCTACACTGATTGAAGTGGATTCAACAGATGACATCAATAAGGGATCATAGCTTTCACCTGGATTAATCTGGTCAGTCAATGTCATGGAAAGAGCAGGTGTCTTTAATGTTTTGTACGCTCAGTGTATGTAGATCAGACCCTATTTTACATCGTCTGAGGTGTTTGTGATGTGCACACCATCGGTTGAGACACAGTATAATACTGAATACAGGGTGGGTGTCATGTGGCTTATAAATGTACTAAAATGCAAATACAATTAAAATGTAAACTTTCAAGTGCTACCACAAAGCTGGTTGGAGCTCCACACATGATAGAATGTTGACTTGAGTGGGAATATCTATTGTTTTAAATGAAACTGTCAATCTTCCATAGGAAACCTATTGAAATCATAGAAATATAGATAATAGAATAGACATTCCTATGGAAGTCAGCCATCTTGCTGGTAGTAATTGGAAGTTACAATTTCAATTCAATTTAAAATTTAAACTGAGTATCAGCTAAATTGCAGTGGTCTGAAGGGATAGGTCCATTCTCTGAATTCTGTTTCTATGATTGAAATGACACCCACCCTATATTCAAGAGCATGCACGGCTGGCACAACACAAACACCTCGGATGATGTAAAATAGGGTCTAAGCTACAACATGTGAAAATGAGATGAATCTGAGTTGACAAGTGTTTAGATATTTGACGTGATGAAGACATGGATGTCTCATTGTGGGGTAGGGTATGTAAAATGGGTAAACTTTAGGTACCTCCATCTCCTGATTGTTTGGGTATTCTGGTCCAAAATGTCACTTTCTGACCACTTCTACCATGGGCAAACATGTATGGAAGGTTTCGTTCAAATCAAAAGAGGTGCAGTCAAAAAGTGATTGAAATCATTATGGAAACAGTGTGTAACAATGAATACGGCCCTGAGAAAAACAGGTCAGAGCACAGGGCCAAAGTCACTGCATACGGATTGCAGTGACACTGTACCACTTCTGTTGAGAACCTCTGACTGACAGTTAAGAATTCGATGCTACGTTCAAATTAACAAACCTGAACAGAAAAACATATTGGATTAAATGCATTAATAGGTGACATTTCTTATACTATGCACTACAAGACACCATATAACCTCTGAACTAGATCTGGTCTAATCTAAATTGTCTTTGCATTCATTATCTGTTTAACATTTACATATCCCTGGGCTTTTGCATGGGACGATAGTCCATTACAGTAGTAATTTAGGACAGAGGTCCTCCTGTACATCGCATTTTTTTTAGGTCAATTTGACTTGATCATAAATTATTTCAAATGATAGTGTTCAACAACCAACACAGCTCATGCAGATAGCTGTGAAGTGCATGATAGCCAACAGAGGCTATATGAACGAAAACTCAAAGAAAATATAAGCCTATTTTAAAACTCTACATTCACAAGCACACTCATCTTTATGGAACACCTTGACAAACGTACAACTCTAATTCCCAGAAGTGTCCAAATGGAAATGTCTGTAGACCTATCCATTAGTAATAATAATTCCTGTCCAAATCCCCAGTGAAAAACACTTGTTAGTAAACAGGCAGCGCACCTCATCATCAACATCCCCAATTTAAACCTCATCCAAACAGAAGCAAATACTGTAGCCAACTAGAATGTAGCAATAGGTCTAACTGACTCCATCAGAAACACCATCTGACAATTATATTTTACTGTTGCATGGTTTGTTTACCTATGCTGTCATTGATGTAGGCAACAATTTCTTGAGATAGGCTTCTGAATCATCAGGATGAAACAAAATGAATCAATACAGATAAAAAGTTACGCTAATCATACATGTACACTAACACTAATCCCAAACATTAGATTTGTTTGACAATGACTAAATTGATACATTGTCATGACAATGTTTGGCTACGTTGCCAGTCTTTGCCTGCTTGCTAGGATACATGGTTACATCCTGAGTGAAGCTGTCAAATGCAACCGAGTCGCATAAACCACACATTTACCGCTGGGTTACATTGTGTCAGTATTGCCCATCTGACATGTCACTTTGAGTCTAAAACAGTCTGACATTTTGACGTCTTAAATTTCAGGTTTAATTCTACTATACAGGCCCATTTTGGTGAACTTGAAATGCAATGCAATAAAAACGGTAGAAGCCGTAGCCTACTAACGTTATATCGAGGTAGGCTAGCTACAGCTTGTGGGTTAGCCGTACTGTACTTCCTTGACAATTGGTGTTTGATGAGGATGCTCCTCGCAAAACTAAGCTACAGGATGAGGGTGCATAGGACTTTACCTTCACAAAAGGAAGAATGCGACGAAAATAGAAGAGATTCAGGAATGATCAGCAAACGTGAATTTCTACTGCGCTGTCCTCGTTTAATTCCATGATAGCCGGCTGAAACTCCAGTTCTCTGACAGCTGAATTTGTCCTCAGCGGCAATCCCCTTCTTACCTCCTCCACATGCTCTTTGAAGAAACGCCCCTTTCGCTATATATATATATATATATATATATTTGGACACACCTACTCATTCAAGGGTTTTTCTTTATTTTTACAATGTTCTACATTGTAGAATAACACTCAAAACTATGAAACAACACATATGGAATCATGTCGTAACCAAAAAAGTGTTAAACAAATCAAAATATATTTTAGATTTTAGATTCTTCAAAGTAGCCATTCTTCAAACAGCTTTGCACACTGTTGGCATTCTCTCAACCAGCTTCACCTGGAATGCTTTTCCAACAGTCTTGAAGGAGTTCCCACATATGCTGAGCACTTGTTGGCTGCTTTTCCTTCACTCTGCGGTCCAACTCATCCCAAGCCATCTTAATTGGGTTGAGGTAGGTTGATTGTAGACGCCAGGTCATCTGATGCAGCACTCCATCACTATCCTTCTTGGTCAAATAGCCCTTCCACAGCCTGTACAGTAGGTGTGTTGGTTCATTGTCCTGTTAAAAAACAAATGATAGTCCCTCTAAGCACAAACCAGATGGGATGGCAGAATGCTTAGGTAGCCATACTGGTTAAAACGTCTTAGGGCTAGGCCCCTTTTATCTCAATTTCCACCTGACTTATGTGCCCAAAGTAAACTGCCTGAGGCTCAGGCCCTGAAGCCAGGATATGCACATAACTGGTACCATTGGAAAGAAAACACTTTGAAGTTGGTAGAAATGTTTAAATAATGTAGGAGACTATAACACAATAGATATGGTAGGAGAAAATCCAATGAAAAACCAACCAGCATTTTGTGGGGGAGAGACTATGCTCTTACAATGGAAACTATAGGGGCATACTGAATTATAGCTTCCATGATGCACTTCCTATGACTTCCACAGGGTGTCAGCAGTCTATGTTCAAAGTTTCAGGTCTGTAACTTCCAAAATGAATAAGAAATATCAGTTTTAGTACAGGGACACAGTCTTGGAAATTCGTGTTTGGGCGCGCCATGAAGACAAGACGCACCTGTTAAAATCGGTTTCCTAATGAACATACTTCCTTCCGTAAGAAATGTTATAGTTTGATTACATTTTAGGGTATCTGAGGAGTTAATAGAAACATATTTTGATTGGTTGAAACAAAGTCTAGGGGTAGATTTTCAGATTCATTGCTCTGCAAGTTGAACGAGTGGATTTCTAATCGATGGCACCAACTCAACAAACTTTCTGGGATATAAAGAAGGATTTGATCTAACAAAACGACACTACATGTTATAGCTGGGACCCTTTGGATGACAAATCAGAGGAAGATTTTTTTAAAGTAAATGAATATTTAATTGCTATTTGTGAATTTATGAAGCTTGTGCCGGTGGATTTTTTTTTTGATGTGGGGCGCCGTCCTCAGACAATCGCATGGCATGCTTTCGCTGTAATAGCTACTGTAAATCGGACAGTGCAGTTAGATTAACAAGAATTGAAGCTTCAACTGATATAAAACATTTGTATGTACCTAAATGTTTAATTCCATAATTTCTATGATTATTTATTGAATTGCGCGCCTTTCAGTATCACCGGAAGTTGTCCCGCTTGTGGGACGCCAATCCCTGAGAGGTTTTAAGTGTGCCTTGAATTCTAAATAAATCACAGACAGTGTCACCAGCAAAGCACCCCCACAGCATCACACCTCCTCCTCCATGTTTCACGGTGGGAACCACACATGCGGAGATCATCCGTTCACCTACACTGCGTGCCATAAAGACACGGTGGTTGGAAACAAAAATCTCAAATTTAGACTCCTCAGACCAAAGGACAGATTTCCACCGGTCTAATGTCCATTGCTTGTGTTTCTTGGCCCAAGCAAGTCTCATCTTCTTATTGGTGTCCTTTAGTAGTGGTTTCTTTGCAGCAATTCAAGCATGAAGGCCTGATTCATGCAGTCTCTTCTGAAAAGTTGATGTTGAGATGTGTCTATTACTTGAACTCTGTGAAGCATTTATTTGGGCTGCAATTTCTGAGGCTGGTAACACTAATGAACGTATCCTCTGCAGCAGAAGTAACTCTGGGTCTTCCTTTCCTGTGGCAGTCCTCATGAGAGCCAGATTCATCATAGCGCTTGATCGTTTTTGCGACTGCACTTGAAGATACTTTCAAAGTTCTTGAAATGTTCTGTATTGACTGACATTCATGTCTTAAAGTAATGATGGACTGTTGTTTCTCTTTGCTTATTCGAGCTGTTCTTGCATTTACATGGACTTGGTCTTTTACCAAATAGGGCTATCTTCTGTATACCACCCCTACCTTGTCACAACACAACTGATTAGCTCAAACGCATTAAGAAGAAAAATTCCACAAATTAACTTTCAACAAGGCACACCTGTGAAATGCATTCCAGGTGACTACCTCATGACGCTGGTTGAGAGAATGCCAAGAGTGTGCAAAGCTGTTATCAAGGCAAAGAGTGGCTACTTTGAAGAATCTCAAATATAAAATATATTTTACACTTTTTTGGTTACTACATGATTACATCTGTGTTGTTTCATAGTTTTGATGTCTACACTATTATTCTACAATGTAGAAAAAAGTTAAAAAATAAAGAAAACCCATGGAATGAGTAGGTGTGTCCAAACTTTTAACTGGTACTGTATATATAGCGCAGCAGTGGTGTTTGGGGAATGTTTTTCCAATGAGAGAAACTGTACTTATGCACCAGTGACATATTCCTTTCCTGTCTATGGCACTGGGAGCCATTGTATGATATTGATGTTGAAGTTCATGATATGCCAATAAAGATAGACTTATGTTTAGAGCTGTTTTATCATTTCTGTGTTGATAATCTTTTGCTTAAAAGTGTATTAGGCCTACTATTATAAACATTGACACAATGAATAAATTTGTAGGCTAAAGTGTGTCATTATGGATGAACAATTAATTAAAAGTGCAGTCTCTATTTGGGAGTGATTTGTCCAAAGACAATTTTACCTACACTTTTATATTTTGCAGTGAAGTTAAGATTTGTAAATTTGGCACTATACTCCAGCATTTTGGATTTGAGATCAAATGTTTCATATGAGGTGACAGTACAGAATGTCACCTTTTATTTGAGGGTATATTCATACATTTCTTTTTTAACATTTAGAAATGAAATTACTTTATGTATCTGGTCCCCCAATTTGTAGAAGTTTTCTGTTTCAGTTGAATTCGGAAGTTTACATACACCTTGGTTGGAGTCATTAAAACTCGTTTTTCAACCACTCCGCCAATTTCTTTTTAACAAACTACAGTTTTGGCAAGTTGGTTAGGACATCTACTTTGTGCATGACACAAGTAATTTTTCCAACAATTGTTTACAGACAGATTATTTCACTTATAATTCACTGTATCACAATTCCTGTGGGTCAGAAGTTTACATACACTAAGTTGACTGTGCCTTTAAACAGCTTGGAACATTCCAGAAAATGATATCATGGCTTTAGAAGCTTCTGATAGGCTATTTGACATCATTTGAGTCAATTGGAGGTGTACCTGTGGATGTATTGCAAGGCCTACCTTCAAACTCAGTGCCTCTTTGCTTGACATCATGTGAAAATCAAAAGAAATCAGCCAAGACCTCAGAAAAAAAATTGTAGACCTCCACAAGTCTGGTTCATCCTTGGAGCAATTTCCAAACACCTGAAGGTACCAAGTTCATCTGTACAAACAATAGCCCGTAAGTATAAACACCATGGGACCACGCAGCCATCATACCGCTCAGGAAGGAGACGCGTTCTGTCTTCTAGAGATGAACGTACTTTGGTGCAAAAAGTGCAAATCAATCCCAGAACAACAGCAAAGGATGTTGTGAAGATGCTCTATGAAACAGGTCCAAATGTTTCTATATCCACAGTAAAACAAGTCCTATATCGACATAACCTGAAAGGCCGCTCAGCAAGGAAGAAGCCACTGCTTCAAAACCGCCATAAAAAAGCCTGACTACGGTTTGCAAATGCACATGGGGACAAAGATCATACTTTTTGGAGAAATGTACAAAATAGATGGCATCATGAGATAGGAAAATTATGTGGATATATTGAAGCAACATCTCAAGACATCAGTCAGGAAGTTAAGCCTTGGTCTAAATGGGTCTTCTAAATGGACAATGACCCCTAGCATACTTCCAAAGTTGTGGCAAAATGGCCTAAGGACAACAAAGTCAAGGTATTGGATCGTAAAGCCCTGACCTCAATCCTATAGAAAATTTGTGGGCAGAACTGAAAAAGCGTGTATGAGCAAGGAGACCTACAAACCTGACTCAGTTACACCAGCTCTGTCAGGAGGAATGGGCCAAAATTCACCCAACTTATTGTGGGAAGCTTGTGGAAGGCTACCCAAAACATTTGACCCAAGTTAAACAATTTAAAGGCAATGCTACCAAATACTAATTGAGTGTATTTAAACGTCTGACCCACTGGAAATGTGATGAAAGAAAGAAAAGCTGAAATAAATAATTCTCTCTACTATTTTTCTGACATTTCACATTCTTAAAATAAAGTGGTGATCCTAACTGACCTAAAACAGGGAATTTATACGAGGATTAAATGTCAGGAATTGGGAAAAATTGAGTTTAAATGTTTTTGGCTATGGTGTATGTAAACCTCCAACTTCAATTGTAAGTATTTGGACAAATTCACTTACAGTGTGTTAAAGTTCTCAAAAGTTTAGTACTTGGTCCCATATTCCTAGCACGCAATGAATGCATCATGCTAGTGACTCTACAAACTTGTTGGATCCTTTTGCAGTTTGTACTGGTTGTGTTTCGGATTATGTTTTTTCCAATAGGAACTGAATGGTGAATAATGTATCTTGTCATTTTTTATTCACTTTTATTTAAAAAAATTGAATATGTATCTGAACACTTCTACATGAATGTGGATGCTACCATGACTATTAATAATCATGAATGAATCGTGAATAATGATAAGTGAGAAAGTTACAGAGGAACAAAGATCATATCCCCCCAAAAATGCTACATTCCCATTATTGGTAATGGTAAGTGACTAGCCATCTTCAAATGGGGGGACTACATACATAAAGTGCTTTCATTTCTAAATAGTAAAACAGATATGTATGAAAATACCCTCAAATAAAAGTTGACCTTCTGCACTGTCGCCTCATCACATTTGATCTGAAATCCTAAATGCTGCAGTATAGAGCCAACTGTACAAATTTTTACTTCACCGTCCAAATAGATATGAAAGGTATGTGGGTGTACACCATCAGAATAAATAGCATCAGAATAGTAACAGAATAATAGCTTAAAAACTGTTCCTGATCTAGCTCATAAGCTAGTGTAGTAATGGACAAAACAGCTGACATGGGCCTACATGTCACATGACATTGCTTTTACCATGCACATGATGACGATGGAGGATAAAATCCCTGAGATTTAGTGATGTTTTTATAGGATATAACTGTGTATAATAGGTGGGTTGCCATGTTCAAAACAGAAATGTCCAAAACATGCACTCTCCCTTATAGTGAGGCCTCATGCTGTGCGTGTCAGTCTTGAAAGGGAAATGAGAGAAGCCCAGTGATTGTGTGGACAGCCTGCTGTCAAAAACACCACTGTCACAAACTCTTCAATCAATTAGATTTTCTGAATAGGATTCAACCGGGTCAGACACCTCACCAATTCAACCGGGTCAGACACCTCACCAATTCAACCGGGTCAGACACCTCACCAATTCAACCGGGTCAGACACCTCACCAATTCAACCGGGTCAGACACCTCAACAATTGAGCCTGCATGGTTTATTCCCTCTAGGCTGTTGTTCACACAGGAAAATATCATTATTCCTAGCCGTGGATGGAATATCCTGAAGATGCAACTGTATTGTACACATGCTGCAACTTAGAGAGCATCTAGTGTTTTGAAGTGAACCTTCAGGTGAGGTGGACAATGAACATCAACAACCAAAGGCATGAATGTACATTTGGTTATGGTACGCTAATTTAGTTTCTGTCCTCTCTCTCTCAACTAGCAAATCAACTCTGTCTTTGATTTCAAGTTTTGTAGCTCTGACCTGGTGTGAGTGATCTACTTTATTTTCATTTGCCCCATTAAAATCTTGTCTTTCCATTTTTCTCCTCCTGCTGGAATTGGAACACAGACTCATCAATGTACTCCGGATTAAACATTAAAAAGCCTCCATGCAACATTGAAGCCACTAAAACACTTCCCAGGTGAATTGAATAAATTGAAGTGATCCCCTGACTGTTTCCAGACCCCACTTAAACAACTGTTGATTTTCTAATAAAACTAACTTTAAGATCACTTAATAAACAGTAAATATCACTGTTTGAGATTGTTTTACCTCCCACTGGAATTCAGTAGCCCACAAAAAGTATCAGTTGAAAAGCTTTTAATATTGTCCATCAAGTTTTCTTAATATAGATGTCCTCAGGTTAAGGTGCATTAGTTATTTATGTCAGCATTTTGACATATAATTAACTATCACACCACTTAAGTCCGTTTTCTCATCTGGCCTGTCATATTTCCATTACTATATTATTACCATGTATTTAAGCACAAACACACCCACACATGCATGCATGCACTCCCGCATGCACGCACACACATGCGTACACACACTCACGGCTCAGTATCTTCAAATCTTGTTCATAGAGCATGTTCATTTGAAAACTGCAGGTTCTAAAGGGATAATGATTCAGGTTCAGCATCTGTGAGAGTGCCAGTGTATCTATTACCATATGAGAGCTGTTCCATCAGGTATCTCCCTTTCCCTTTCCCACATTCACCCACCTCACACTCCGCTTTCACTTAGTGCTCAATAAGGAGGCCTTTGAGATGTCAACGTTTGCAGATCGATACAATATGTAAAGGTTTTAGCTGATGCTTTGAAGATAATTGAAACCCTTTGTGGTAGACCTTACTGTAGTGTCACTTTGATCAGTGTGACTCATGTATTAATGGTGTTTACCTCCACCAAATGAATTCGGAGTGTCATGCAACACGTCTCTTTGATACAGTTGGAGGCATGATAAGAGTAATAGTCCTGAAGGGACTGCTGTCTCCGTGCAGGTTGTACTCGAGTTGCTACACTGCCTAATAAAAATGTATTAGTCATTGCAGAAATATTCAAAGTTGGTCACACTTGGTCCACCTATTATCCTTCCCCCTTAAGTATTTCTCATGACCTTTGTAAATCATACAGGAGTTGGACGTGATCCCCATGTGAGAGCTTAGTCTGTCAACAATAATACTCTGTGCCTACAATGGATTACATCCCTGTGTTTTCCAATATGCATTTTCTCTTCCTTCCCTACCAGTATCTGGAGTCCAGACGTCTATGACGTCTGACAAAAATCTTCATGAGTTGTCAGTTTGTTATGTATACTGAGTACCATCTGGGTTTCACTTCATATTCTTCATTGCCTACATTACCAAACTGAGTGGCTGAGTGGCACTTTCATAAATTGCTTTTGTCCCTATGTCAATACAGTTTGATTTATTCCTGGCAAGTGTACCTTAGTCATTGAGAGGTTCCTTTAATTCTTAAAAGACTGAGCCGTGAGTGAGTCAAATCTAACCACTACTGTACTTGCTTTCCATGATCAATCTTAAATCAAACCTTTTCCTGGAGGTTTCAGCTTTGACTTATTTAGGATTGCAAATTCCCACAGAAATGGCAAACACCTATAAAGTTAATGATGTGCCTTCACTTTAAAAGGCTGGGGAAGAACTGGATTGGTGGTGTGATCTACCAATTTCACTAATTGGGTGTGTTAATTGTGTCAAAACGAATATTTTGGCAACATGTTTGTATCTGTTCCAAACTCTACCATGTCTCTGCCTAAACACCTTTTCAGACAAATGAACACTCTGATTTCTAAATTGTTATGGAAAGGGAAGCCCCCCCCCCCCCAGAGTTAAACGCAATACTTTGCGCAGACCGTACTCAGAGGGTGGTCTTTCTGTACTCGATTTTAGGATTTATTACTGGGCATCGCAACTGAAGGCAATATGGGTGTGGCAGGACACCAGTACTGATCCACTGGCTTGGAAGCATTTAGTAGCTCCATAAATAAGTACAGCCTCGAGTCTTCTTGGGTATGATGCTACAAGCTTTGCACACCTGTATTTGGGGAGTTTCTCCAAATATTCTCTGCAGATCCTCTCAAGCTCTGCCAGGTTGGATGGGGAGCGTCGCTGCACAGCTATTTTCAGGTCTCTCCAGAGATGTTCGATCATGTTCAAGTCTGGGCTCTGGCTAGGCCACTCAAGGACATTCAGAGACTTGTCCCCAAGCCACTCCTGCATTGTCTTGACTGTGTGCTTAGGGTCGTTGTCTTATTGGAAGGTGAACTTTTACCCCAGTCTGAGGTCCTGAGTGCTCTGGAGCAGGTGTTCATCAAGGATGTCTGTAATAGGTCCTAGGTGAACGCCGCCCGAGCAAGGAGAGGGACCGACTTCGGCGGAAGTAGTGACAATGTATCTGTACTTTGCTCCGATCATCTTTCCCTCGATCCTGACTAGTCTCGCAATCCCTTGTATGATGCTGCCACCACCATGCTTCACCGTAGGGATGGTGCCAGGTTTCCTCCAGACGTGACACTTGGCATTCAGCTCAAAGAGTTCAATCTTGGTTTCATCAGACCAGAGAATATAGTTTCTCATGGTCTGAGAGTCCTTTAGGTGCCTTTTGGCAAACTCCAAACAGGGCTGTCATGTGCCTTGTACTGAGGAGTGGCACGATGCACCTGAGCTTAATTTCGAGTCTCGTAGCAAAGGGTCTGAAAACTTGTGTAAATACGGATTTTCTAAAAGCCTTTTTGCGCTTTCTCATTATAAAATATTGTGTGTAGATTGATGAGGATTTTCTTAAAATACATTTTTGAATAAGGCTGTAACGTAACGAAATGTGGAAAAAGTGAAGGGGTCTGAATACTTTCCGAATGCACTGTGTATTGAAAGGGATCAATGCTGTTCGAGATTCTGCACAGATTTTTATAGTAATTGTAAAGATCTCTACAGACCTGTGACCTTTGCATGATATCTTTAACATGCATGCTTTCTATGATTACATAAGAAGACATTTATAGTTACAGTAACCTTAAAATGTGTCAATGGATATGTTGCTAATTTTAAGGTTGAATAAATACTGTTATATTAGTTTGTAAGATAACTTTAGACTATTTGCTGTATTACAACACAAACAAATATCAACATTTAAAGTAGGTGTATCTAATGCTTGGATAGTTTCATCTGATTCACTGGCTTAGTCCTGTTCTTTAACTTTTGATTTTGGTTTTGTTGGAGTTTAGTTGTCAAAAGGTTAATTAGCTATTTACTGTATTTCAAAAGTGTTAGTGTATTTCAAAGTGTTGTCCACACAACCAAATATCAACATTTGAAGGAGATGTACAGTATTTTTTGTGCCGCTGACTTGTAGACAAACTGACTTTTTTAATTCCAGTTTGTCTACAAATTAATAATTGATATATCTCCATCTCAACCAAAAATCTAAATTAAAGAATAGGACTAGTTGATTTAGTCCTATTCTTTAACTTCTATTTTTCGTTGAGATGGAGACGTGAATCCAAAATATTAATTATTAATTAACTTACATTTGAAATTAACCAAAGTTTGAAACCCTAGGACTATATGTATTGTTTATTTTTAGGTGGACCCTTGGTTGAATTGAAACAATAGTTGTAAGCCTAAATAGTATCATTGATGATACATGTATGTAACTTATAAAGCATGGTTACATTTCATTTGTTCGGTTTAACCTTCCTTTTGGAATGACTTCGATAGCAACACTGAATCTATTTAGTTATTACAAAATCTCTCAACAATCAATCTCACAATAGCACATTGGTAGTAGTCAGTGACAAATATAAAAGCTAAGCAGAGCTTGGTTAAAACACTGAATGGGAGACCAAATGGATAGTGCTAATGTAGATTGATCAACACTACAGTAGGAGATGCTGCCCAGCCTACTGATTTTTTTCTCATAGTGGATATAACGTTGAAGATCTGACGTTGTTTCAAAGGCACAAATTCAACATAGTTTTTACAAGGTTTGTCTATGTTGAAAATTGGTTACCATGATGATATAATTCTGTGGTTGAAATTTCACCCTCAAGACAACAGGATCTCTACACCAGGCAGTGTCAGAGGAATACCCCCAACATTGCCAGACTCCAGTCACCCTAGTCATAGACTGTCCTCTCCGCTACCGCACGGTAAGCGGTACCGGAGTGACAAGTCCAGGTCCAAAAGTCTCCTTAGGAGCTGCTACCCCCAAGCCATAGACTGCTGAACAGTTAATCAATGACTACCTGGGTTATTTGCATTGACCCCCCATTTTTTTTTTACACTACTGCCACTCGCTGTTTACTACTTATGCCTAGTCACTTTACCCCTACCTACATGTACATATTACCTAAATTATCTCAACTAACCTATACCCCTGCACATTGACTCGGTACCGGTACCCCTTGTATGTAGCCTCATTATTGTTATTTTAATGTGTTTAAAAAAAATTTTTTTTTTACTTTAGTTTATTTAGTAAATATTTTCTTAACTCTTATTTTTCTTGAAACTGCATTGTTGGTTAAGGGCTTGTAAGTGAGCATTTCGCGGTCTACACCTTTTGTATTCGGCGCACGTGACGAATACAATTTGATTTGATGTTGATGAATTTTTGCAAATCCAATGTATTTTCCACATCACAATACGTTGACAAATTATGTTGAAATAATGTTGATTCAACCAGTTTGTGCCCAGTAGGGAGGCTTATTCTTCCCACAGTAGGCCTACACATCCAAACGAAATCAACTAATTGAGACCTTTAACAAACTGCGGGTCACAGACAGGCAGCCGAGCGATTGCGATGCCATAGTCACTGACAGTCTGGCTTGTGGTGGATATGGCTTTTGGGACTTTGGGACATGTGTCTGTTTCTGATAGCATTTCTGTTCCTTTCTGTTCTCACACAGAAAAAACTACAATACAAATCTTCTTCATGCACAGAATGTTAAACAGAGAGTAGGTTAACAAAATGTATTGCCCATGTGTGGGTGTGTGTATCAGAGATTTGAGTGAATGTGCAATCTGCTATGTGTGTGTGTGTGTGTGTGTGTGTGTGTGTGTGTGTGTGTGTGTGTGTGTTCTTGTGGGTTGATGTGGTGTTTGTGTTGATTGTGATGTGTTGTGTGTTGTGTGTGTGTGTGTGTGTGTGTGTGTGTGTGTGTGTCTTTACGGTTTCAAAACCAGTGTGTGTGTCTGACTGTTCCGGCCTGACGCCATTGTTGTGTGGGTGTAAATATAGATGGTTTTCTTGAATCACAAGCCATGTCAGAGTTTCAGGGTTGTTATTTCTGTGTGGGCCCAGTCTTTAATCTTATCTTAGTATTGATAAAAGAATTATGATAGCGGTGGAAAACTCAATTACAACCAAAGAAACAAAGAAAATCTGGATTTATCTGTGCAGCTAGTGCTTGCATTATGAATATAGTGCCTTCAGAAAATATTCAATCACACCCCATAGAACTTTTCCACATTTTGTTGTGCTACAGCATATTTTCAACCTATATTCCAGAAGTTCCAATCAAATGCTTTTACTGTGTCCAACGCAGCCATCACTACAGGCTCCTGTTTACCCTCCACACAATACATCATATTTAATCATCTCCTAATATTGTCTGACAATGATCGGTTTCGTACCAAGCCTGTCTGATCTACATTACCCAGGCCTGGTAAGACCCCGTCGAGTCTATGGGCTATGAGTTTAGCAAGAATATTATAGTCTGTATTAAGTAGGGATATGGGCCTATAGGAGCTGCATTGGGTGGGGTCTTTCCTTGGCTTAGGCAATATAGTAATGAGGGATAGCTCTAGAGTGTCTGGTAGCTTGCTTGTCACAATAGCATTGCTGAACATACTACAGAGTGGCTCAATTAACTTGGCAAGGAAAGCCTTGTAAAATGCAATGGAAAATCCATCCAGCCCAGGTGCCTTCCCCCCACACAATGCTAAAAATGGCCTCCCGAATTTCCTCAGATGTAATTACCTCTTCCAGATTATCTCTGTCCTCATTAGTCAAGGACTTTAATGTTACTCTATCCAGAAACCCCTGCATCACTTCTGACAAACCTCCTTCAGACATGTAGGTTCTCATAAATAATATTGAATGTCAAGTTCACATCATCAGAGCTCTAGACTACAACAGTACTAGGCAATGTAATTGAATCTGTCTCTCTTCGCTTCCTTCCTTCTTATTTGCCAGCCAAGTAACTGCCTGCCTTATCCCATGTTCGTAATAGTTCTGTTTAAGTCTAGTTAGTGCATTTTATGGTTCACGGGTCATTAAGGTGTTGTATTCTAGCTGTTTTGAGGTCAGTTTTTGTTTTGTTAGGTCCTCAAATGTTGTTTAATGAGATATTTATTTATTTCATTTTCAAGAAATGTGCAAAATTTTCGAAATACATATTTTCACTTTGTCATTATGGGGTATTGTGTGTAGATGAGTGATAAAAAGAATCTATTTAATACATTTTGAATTCAGGCTGTAACAAAATAAAATGGAATAAGTCAAGGGGTATGAATACTTTCTGAAGACACTGTAAGTAATAATAAGGTCCCACAGTTGACAGTGCATGTCAGAGCAAAAACACAGCCATGAAGTCGAAGGAATTCCGAGACAGGATTTTCAACCTCAGGAGGCTGAAGAAATTTGGCTTGTCACCAAAAGCACTCACAAACTTCTACAGATGCACAATCGAGAGCATCCTGTATCACCGCCTGGTACGGCAACTGCTCCGCCCACAACCTGTCTCTTATACACATCTAGATGTGTATAAGAGACAGCATATGTATATGTATATACTGTACTCTATATCATCTACTGCATCTTGCCATCTTTATGTAATACATGTATCACTAGCCACTTTAAACTATGCCACTTTATGTTTATATACCCTACATTACTCATCTCATATGTATATACTGTACTCTATACCATCTACTGCATCTTGGTATATACTGTACTCTATACCATCTACTGCATCTTGCCTATGCTGTTCTGTACCATTACCATATATCTTTATGTACATATTCTTTATCCCTTTACACTTGTGTGTATAAGGTAGTAGTTGTGGAATTGTTAGGTTAGATTACTTGTTGGTTATTACTGCATTGTCGGAACTAGAAGCACAAGCATTTCACTACACTCGCATTAACATCTGCTAACCATGTGTATGTGACAAATAACATTTGATTTGATTTGATTTGACCATGAGGTGTACCATCACATTACCATATATCTTTATGTACATATTCTTTATCCCTTTACACTTGTGTGTATAAGGTAGTAGTTGTGGAATTGTTAGGTTAGATTACTTGTTGGTTATTACTGCATTGTCGGAACTAGAAGCACAAGCATTTCACTACACTCGCATTAACATCTGCTAACCATGTGTATGTGACAAATAACATTTGATTTGATTTGATTTGACCATGAGGAACAAGATTCTCTGGGCTGATGAAACCAAGATTGAACTCTTTGGCCTGAATGCCAAGCATCACATCTGGCACCAAACCTGGCACCATCCCTACGGTGAAGCATGGTGGCAGCATCATGCTGTGGGGATGTATTTCAACGGCAGGGACTGGGAGACAAGTAAGGATCGAGGGAAAGATGAACAGAGAACAGTACAGAGAGATCCTTGATAAAAACCTGCTCCAGAGTGCTCAGGACCTCAGACTGGGGGCGAAGGTTCACCTTCCAAAAGGACAACAACTCTAAGCACACAGCCAAGACAACGCAGGAGTGGCTTCGGGAAAAGTCTCAATATCCTTGAGTGGCCGATTCAGAGCCCGGACTTGAAAATAGCTGTGCAGCAACTCTCCTCATCCAACCTGATAGAGCTTGATAGGATCTGCAGAGAGGAATGAGTGAAACTCCCCAAATACAGGTGTGCCAAGCTTGTAGTGTTATACCCAAGAAGACTCGACACTGTAATCTCTGCAAAAGGTGCTTCAACAAAGTACTGAGTAAAGGGTCTGAATACTTATGTAAATGTGATATTTCAGTTATTTTTTTCTTTATAGATTTGCAAAAATGTCTTAACTTGCTTTGTCATTATGGGGTATTGTGTGTAGATTGATGAAGGAATTTAAAAGTTTGTAACGTAACAAAATGTGGGAAAAGTAAAGGGGCCTGAATCTTTTCCGAATGCACTTTATCCATTATTTTTGCACTGGATGCATCTTAATCCTCCGCCTTCACCTATATAACACATCTGCAATGAATATAACGCATCTACAATGAAAGGTGACAGAGCTAGAGAGTGTTTGTCAGACCATGAGCCATCCTGAAAATTGGTCTTCTCACAAAATCGTCTGTTGCGTCCGAAGGGTTTGTCCTACCCCTCTGTGTAAAGGTGAGAACGAGTCGGCTTTGGTCACCGTGTTCCGCACGGTAATTAGGCTTCTCCAAGCTCTAATGCTGCTGCTGGTCATTAGTAGCAGTAAAGTCATTAGTAGTGGTAAAATCCAATGATAGTTTCGGTAATGTGTTTTCGGACCTTCCCTTGGTCGTATTCTCGCGGGGCAGAAATCTCAGAGACCAATTGGTACACTCTGATTTACCACCCCAAGATATTCCTGAACAACATCTATTTGCGCCCCTACTGGATGGAAATTACAAGTGTAATGGCTGTGCTCAATGCAATGGCACTTAAAAATGTAGATCCTTCAAACACCCACAAACAGGGAAATCGATCCCAATCAAAGGTGTTATTACGTGCTCCTCTAAGGCAGTTATTTATCTTATAACTTGTCCTTGTGGTAAAAATTATGTGGGTAAAACAAAGAGCGAATTAAAAGTACGTATCTCAGAGCATCGTAGTTCCATTAGGTGCAAAAACTTGACTTAACCAGTTGTGGCCCACTTTTTGGAAGCAAACCACTCGATTTTGTCTCTATGTTATATTGGCATCGAACATGTCACCCTCCCTAGGAGAGAGGGTGACCTTGATAATTTATTGTTAAAACGAGAGGCTGCCTGGATCTTTAACTTAAAAACCCTAGCTCCCTTCGGTCTCAACGTAGACTTTGATCTGAAGCCATTCTTGTGATTATTGTGACTTTGCCATTGTAATTGTTTGTAAGCTTGTGTAGTCTAAAATTAATCTATGATCGTATGCTATCCATGAGTTTTTTTATATGCTGTTCTTTGTATGCCATTTTTATATTTGAGAATTAACCAATGATATTAGGCCACACTTGGCCATGATTACAGACACCTGTGTGTCTTTTGACACTATATAAACGAGTAATCCCGCAGTGTTTGTGATTATACCCTGATGAAGACAGCTTGGCTGTCGAAACGTTGGATATCACATTTTTGCATCTGAGCTCCTAGAGTCTCTCCTTTATTTTCAAGGTCATTAGTAGCCTACCAAACTTGCTAACTGCCTGGTACTCAGCACTCTATTGTCCCTCTAATCACTCTGACATCAATGCAAATGTATTTGAAAATCGAATCAAACACTTCATGAGTTCATGTTGCGCAACATTTCTATAGGCTATGCAATTGCGTGAGAAAACAGAGTGATGGCCTGTACTAAAAAGAGGGGGATCCCATTAGCTTCTATAGACTACATTTACATTACATTTAAGTCATTTAGCAGACGCTCTTATCCAGAGCGACTTACAAATTGGTGCATTCACCTTATGATATCCAGTGGAACAACCACTTTACAATAGTGCATCTAACTCTTTTAAGGGGGGGGGGGGTTAGAAGGATTACTTTATCCTATCCTAGGTATTCCTTAAAGAGGTGGGGTTTCAGGTGTCTCCGGAAGGTGGTGATTGACTCCGCTGACCTGGCGTCGTGAGGGAGTTTGTTCCACCATTGGGGTGCCAGAGCAGCGAACAGTTTTGACTGGGCTGAGCGGGAACTGTACTTCCTCAGAGGTAGGGAGGCGAGCAGGCCAGAGGTGGATGAACGCAGTGCCCTTGTTTGGGTGTAGGGCCTGATCAGAGCCTGAAGGTACGGAGGTGCCGTTCCCCTCACAGCTCCGTAGGCAAGCACCATGGTCTTGTAGCGGATGCGAGCTTCAACTGGAAGCCAGTGGAGAGAGCGGAGGAGCGGGGTGACGTGAGAGAACTTGGGAAAGTTGAACACCAGACGGGCTGCGGCGTTCTGGATGAGTTGTAGGGGTTTAATGGCACAGGCAGGGAGCCCAGCCAACAGCGAGTTGCAGTAATCCAGACGGGAGATGACAAGTGCCTGGATTAGGACCTGCGCCGCTTCCTGCGTGAGGCAGGGTCGTACTCTGCGAATGTTGTAGAGCATGAACCTACAGGAACGGGTCACCGCCTTGATGTTAGTTGAGAACGACAGGGTGTTGTCCAGGATCACGCCAAGGTTCTTAGCACTCTGGGAGGAGGACACAATGGAGTTGTCAACCGTGATGGCGAGATCATGGAACGGGCAGTCCTTCCCCGGGAGGAAGAGCAGCTCCGTCTTGCCGAGGTTCAGCTTGAGGTGGTGATCCGTCATCCACACTGATATGTCTGCCAGACATGCAGAGATGCGATTCACCACCTGGTTATCAGAGGGGGGAAAGGAGAAGACTACTACATGTATTTCTCAACTTTCCTAATGTTAAGCCATTGTTTATCTTTACAACAGGAGTATAGACTACCGGGCTGGCATGAAAGTGAACCACAGGAAAAGCGTCCTCCACTCATTCACTATTTAGGTGCATAGATGACATGTATTTTTTCCCGCTGCCCATGTTTCGAGACAGGTTCATTATAATGGTCCATTCTAAATCAAAACAAATTTCACACATATATTGTTTAGTATATGTAAATATAAGATTATATCAAGAATAGTCTGATGGGTGACAATATTAGCCTATCACTTGTGAATTATATATTATCACCTGTGAATGATGTCCAGCATAAGAAACTTTCTTTGCGACTTTTTCTAATCATAGTCGCACACTTCATGTAACCCATATGGCCCATGTTTTGATAAGGTTTGTATCATAACTAAAGTGGCCAAATAGCTTCTTAAAATTAAGCACATTCATCCACGTTACAAGGGGTTTAGAGCCTAACTGGCTTACATAGGCAGCGCATGAGCTTCAAGTTTGGGGAAAAACTTTTCACCATAAAAATGCACCTTTATAATAAAAGCATTACATGCATAATCACATTCGCGGTCACTTTTGATAATGGTGTTTTCCCGCTAATGGAACATTCGCGCTTATAGTCTACTGCCATGTGCGCATTGCTGCGCTTATAATGTGAAGAAATAGCCTAATGGTTTATCAATATTTTAAGCTAAACGTTCTGATCTGTTGCGTCAGCCAAGTGGTTTAAAAAATGATTTTTTTATGCTAGTGGCTGTATTATTTTGGGATCTATTGCACCCCACAACTGTTCCAGACAATGTTTGGAATATTTATTTATTCCACAGAATAGAATAGGTTGACTTCTGTACGATGGGGGATAATAGATTGACATAAACTAGTGCTTTTGCTGTTCATTAAGCCAACTAATCTTATTGGCTGACAAAAAGTAAATGTGGACAGTTCTTTCAATATGCACCTCGGAAGTAGTTGCGTCCCCGATGTGTCTATCTTCACTTGTAGCCTGTGAGAAAGACCAGATCACATGATGGAGAGCCATGCGAATGAGAGGTGCTTCGCATTGTGCAGCACATTGGGAGAAGGGCACAAAGCAGCACTCCGGCCCGCACAAGGCATGGATTTTTTAGGGTGCATTACGGCCACAAAGGGGATTCTGCCGTGAAATTCAAGGCATTATCAAGTGCTTGTCAAATTGTGAATGAGAGACTATTGAAGTGTGTACAGCCTGCACAAAAAAAAACAAAGCAGAGCTTACGCCTTTCAAGCTACTTTTTTCAAATCATTGTTAGAGTCTCATCATGCAGCCTTACAATGTACTGTATTACAAATCAAAACATATAGCCCAACATTTGTAGAACAAGGAAAGTTACATGAATAACTCTATATTAAGCATATAGGAGTACCTACAGTATTTCTTTGTTAAGCGCTCAACACACAATAGCTGCATGTGCGCACTCCCTCAAATTCAGTTTTGTTCAATTGTATTCTTCATACTATAAAATAATATAAAATAATGCCACGAAATTCTAACCAAATCTTGTCTGCTAAATGAACTAGTGTAGCCTGCAGCCATTTGGAACTGCCACATCAGGACCAAACATAAGGACAACTCAGAGTATGCTATTATTTTCTTCTGAAATAGACTACATTTCCTTCATATCATGTTTCTTTAGACCTGTCTAAAATAAAGAATGGATTTATTGTGAAGGTGTAGGCTATATTACATGGATTTGACTTTTTTAAATGTAGATGTTCCAAAGGCCAGCATCAGTGGCTTGTAGGTGTGGATGCGAAATGTGTTCTTTTAAAAACGGTCAATTTCTGTGAGACCGACTGTTATTTACTTGACATTTCGTGACCACCACAACCCTAGGTGAGACTCTCACAAACACGTTCATCTCAGTTGATTTGCTCTAGGACGCCCTCGGACCTCACAAGACCCGTCTGAAGGTCCCCCGGTACCAGTCAAAAAAAATTATGGAAGCATATATGGAGACTGTTTAGAGACAAAAATAAGGGGTTAAATACATGTACAGTTAAAAAAAAAAAGAATCCAGATATATTTTATATCTCTCAGATTTTCAGATATAGGACAGACGCTTCAGAACAAACTTCGTTTAGATTGTTTGGGGGGACTATCTGTTGTTCCAAGTGAATGTTATTCTTTGCATTTGTATGGGCTAATAGCATTAAGACCAAACTAATTCTTTCATCAAATAATTGTTTTATATGTATTTTTTTATATTTCAAAGGGTCTTGAAATTCAAAATCTTAGCTTAGTACCCCCCCTCCCCCACACTCCCAGCGTAGACAGGGCTTAGACTCTTATGGGTTAACACAACACTACCTTTCTTCTGCAGCAGTGTTCACCAACCGGTCGATCGTAATTGAGATCGACCACCAAACATTTCTGTAAAAAATGATAAAGCCTTGCGTTCCTTTTTCTTACATTTTTTTCACGCTGTTGGCAGTAGGTGCACTTGATTCAGCAGCATTAGCGCCGTGAAGCCAAAGTGTTCCTATTTTGAACCATTTAATGTGTCTGAAGGTAGAACTCCACCTAACCGGCGGGCCTAGAAAGCAAATCAAGCGCACCTATAGGCCTACCGCTGGCCAATCAGATAGCTCAGATCGTGTCTATACAGTTTCCTTGAGCCACAGACTTTAAAAAGAAACCTCAAACGCACAGCAAAGTTGATACTGTGAGATTTAAAAACTTTTAAAACCTAGAGACTAGAGAGACTCAACAAATACAGCAAAAAAAGACTGTCCCCAACAAAAGTGAGGGTGAGCGGAGGGACGGTGAGTGAAGGGACGGTGAGCGGAGGGACGGTGAGCGGAGGGACGGTGAGTGAAGGGACGGTGAGAAAGGCAGCCTCACCGCTGCTCCCTCCCCTCAGACTGACCATCTGCATCATCAGTCCACTAAAAGCAAAGAAGCAAATTATTATGTTCATTCAGGTGTGCCTCACAAGTAATATAACAAATGATACACTACATGACCAAAAGTATGTGGAGACCTGCTCGTCGAACACCTAATTTCAAAATCATGAGCATTAATATGGACTTGGTCCCCCCTTTGCTGCTATAACAGCCAAAACTCTTCTCGGAAGGCATTCCACTAGATGTTGGAACATTACTGCGGGGACTCGCTTCCCTTCAACCACAAGCACATTAGTGAGGTCGAGTCCTGATGTTGGGCGATTAGGCCTGGCTCGCAGTCGGCATTTCAATTCATCCCAAAGGTGTTTGATGAGGTTGAGGTCAGGGCTCTGTGCAAGCCAGTCAAGTTCTGCCCACACCGATCTCGATAAACTATTTATGCATGGACCTCACTTTGTGCAAGGGGGCATTGTCATGCTGAAACAGGAAAGGGCTTTATCCAAACTGTTGCCACAAAGTTGAAAGCACAGAATCGTTTTAGAATGTCATTCTATTATGTAGTGTTAAGATTTCCCTTCAGTGGAACTAAGGGGCCTAGCCTGAACTGTGAAAACAGCCCAGACCATTATTCCTCCTCCACCAAATGTTACCGTTGGCACTATGAGTTGGGGCAGGTAGCGTTCTCCTGGTATCTGCCAAATCCAGATTCGTCCATCAGACTGCCAGATGGTGAAGCGTGATTGAGCACTCCAGAGAATGCGTTTCCAATGGCATTGGAAAGCTTGGCATTGCGCATTGTGATCTTAGGCTTGTGTGTGGCTGCTCGGCCATGGAAACCCATTTCATGAAGCTCTAGACGAACAGTTTTTGTGCTAACGTTGCTTCCAGAGGCAGTTTGGAACTCGGTAGACAAATAATTTTTACGCGCTATACGCTTCAGTACTCAGTGGTCCAGTTCTATGAGATTGCGTGGTGGCATCCTATGACGGTGCCATGTTGAAGGTCACTGAGCTTTCTATTAAGGCCTTTCTACTGCCAATGTTTGACTATGGAGATTGCATGGCTGTGTGCTCGAATTTATACTTTGTCAGCAACGGGTGTGGCTGAAATAGCCGAATCCACTAATTTGAAGTGGTGTCCACATACTTTTGTATATATAGTGTATTGCAAGTCTTATACCAGATTTTTTCAAATATAGTTTCAAAATGGTCTGAGAAGAACAATTGACAGGGCAATTCAAGCGTAGCAAATATGCAGTTATAATGTATTAAGCCTATAGCCCATTGCACAAACCTCATTGCTCCAGAACTGTTTAAATTGGTTAATGTGCCTAAGCTTATATTTTTTAAGCCATGTTTAAAAAACAAAATTGAGTGGTACTGTAGATGTTGGCTTGCATTTTGACTCAAAAAGTGATCTTGACTCAGAAAAGGTTGGTGACCACTGTTTTACAGTAAGCTACTGCATATGAAAGCTGGGTCAAGTGTTCTGTTTTTCAAAATGTATCTCATTTCAAGGTAAGTAACCAGCTATATCTTTTCCATCTGTAGGATCAGATCCCAGTGAGACAGAGGAAGAACAGTCATGGCTGGTTGGTTTATTTATCTCAGAAGTACCCCACTCTACAGTACAGTATAAGCCTTGCCTGCATGGGAGTACTGAGCACTCTCATAGCAACTTCCTCTCCTCCCTGTCCTCCCTTCATTTGCATCCCATCAACCAAGCCGGAAATGTAAAAATGAATGCCAGATTAAGTAGAATGCACCCATTGATAAAATCTGTTTCAAATGCTGTTGGCCAGTGTGTTGTAGGACAGCAGCCTGCGGACAGACAGGTTTCTGGGTTTTGAATTTAGTTCCATGCAGATCCGAGAGACAGAAACAGGACAGAAGTTGCTATGAAGAAGTTGGGAGAAAAAAATTAAATATAATTTAAGTTAAGAAAATGTAGGATGAATACTTGAATACAATTTTTTTTTATGCCCAAAAGATTCAACATATATGGTTGCTTTTAAAATGTCTAATGACATGTTCTCGTGAAGATCACTGCCCTCTCCTCTCTTCAAAGTACATGTCTAGGGTTCTTTTATTTAATTTGTGTATTTATTTGGTTCAGTTTCATTTGGGTCCTGCTGTCAAAAGAACAGGAACTGGTGCTGTGCCCTACAGGGTAGAGTTCTTCCTCACTAAAAATAAAACACAATTATGCCATTATAATGGCCTTGCAATCCCCTATGGAAATGTGCTTATTAAACCAGCTACAGAGACATTCTAATTAGGCCTAGTGGTTGGTGCTATTACTTCTATTGCTGCTCTCAAAGTGTGAGAAATGATGTTTCCATCTTATGTATTTTTCTACACATTATTCTTCGCAGGAATTTAGAATTTAGTTGCATTTTGGTCAAAGGAAGTACACAACCCATCACTTCAAGGAGGGGAGATTACATGCTTGATATCATGGGATATTCATTCTGCTCATAATATGTATTGTCATACCAATCCACTCATAATGCAGCGTTTTGTATACCAAAATACTAACTAATCTCTTGATTTCAGCATAATAGAGATGTACCAGAACAAATTGTCTACCAGGTGGTATTCGATTCTGTTACGTCCGTCGTTAGATGAATGAGACCAAAGCGCAGTGAAAAAGTGTTCATGATTTTTAATACTGAACTCCGACGTAACGTTCTGCAGGGCTAGACAGCAACTATGCAAAAACAAGATCCCACAACTTAAGGTGGGAAAAAGGGCTGCGTAAGTATGATCCCCAATCAGAGACAACGAAAAACAGCTGCCTCTGATTGGGAACCATACTAGGCCAACAAAAAAATAGAAACATAGATTTGCCCACCCAAGTCACACCCTGACCTAACCAAATAGAGAATAAAAAAGGCTCTCTAAGGTCAGGGCGTAATAGTACCCCCCCCAAAGGTGCGGACTCCGGCCGCAAACCTGAACCTATAGGGGAGGGTCCGGGTGGGCATCTCATCTCGGTGGAGGCTCCAATGCGGGACCCAGACCCCGCTCCGCTTGAGGCTCCCCCCACTTCGGTGGCGCCTCTGGTGCGGGGATCGTCGCCGGGGACTCCGGACCGTAGATCGTCGTCGCGGACTCCGGACAGTAGATCGTCATCGCGGACTCCGGACCATAGATCACTGCTGGAGGAACCGAACCACCGATTGTCGCCGGAGGCTCCGGCCTGGGAACCCTCGCTGAAGGCTCCAGACTGGGGACCGTCGCTGCAGGCTCCGGACTGGGGACCGTTGCTGCAGGCTCCGGACTGGTAACCGTCGCTGCAGGCTGCGGACTGGGGACCGTCGCTGGAGGCTCCGGACTGGGGACCGTCGCTGNTCGCTGGAGGCTCCGGACTGGGGACCGTCGCTGCAGGCTCCTGACTGGGGACCGTCGCATCAGGCTCCGGACTGGGGACCGTCGCTGCAGGCTCCTGACTGGGGACCGTCGCTGCAGGCTCCTGACTGGGGACTAGAGTCCTAGAGTAGGACTAGAGTAGAAACATAGATTTGCCCACCCAAGTCACACCCTGAACTAACCAAATAGAGAATAAAAGAGGCTCTCTAAGGTCAGGGCGTGACAGATTCAATTACATTTAATGATCCACATTTCAAGAGTGTGAAGACTGTACCAAGGAGCACCTACCTTGAACAAGGAGAACGTCCAGAGAGCCATGCAGGGGTGATGATGAACTCACCTATTTAACCCACAGAACCCCTTTTAACCCCGTTTCAGTAATACCCTTTAACAGCAGGTAATCCCTTTTGATCCAGTCTGACGACTAACCAGACAGAGCTACTGACATGCTTTCACTTCCATGTTTATACATACTATACATGTACGTATCTGTCTTACTCTCCCACTGTATATGTTTCCATGAATAAACTGATGACACTTCTTTTAACAAAAAAGAGATAATTCAACTCAAATGAATGTGTGCAAAAATCAGACAACGATGTTCCATTGAATCACCAAACATGTTGTACTATCAGAGATTGTCACTGACTGTAGCGGTGAGAGAGAACATTGGTAATAGGATTGTTACAGCTTAGAAAGAAAACACCAATGGGTCTGCAGGTTCAGGTGGGGAGTTTGGTTCAATGATACACAATATTGTCACGGATCCCCCCGGTACTGCTGCTCATTCCGTACACCAGTTCCGGAGATCTACATCACCGGCCTTCTAGGTGTCACTGAACTGGATCATCACCACCAACCCCGGACTGTCTTGTCTCATTACGCACACCAGGTTCCCATTCCCCCTGATTAGTATGTGTATATGTGTGCCCTCTGTTCCCCATCGTCCTCGTCGATCACTGTCCTACAGTATGTCCGTTGGTCTTGTGAGTACCTGTGCTCTGTTTTATTCGGTTTTTGGTGCTATGTATATTTTTGTGCACTTGTTATTACGGGTGTCCTCCCATGAATTATTTAGAAGTTTACGGCTTGCTCTTTTGTTTTGGGTAAAGAATTTAAAAACCCTATTACGTATTCCTGCGCCTGTCTCCCATCCTTATGCAGCGTGACAGAATGATCGACCCATTGTAAATGGAGAGGGCGGGAAAAGTAGAGCTGGCGACCATCGTAGTGACAGTCCAGCATCACGAGGACTGTCTCTCCAGGCTCGGCAGCGCTATGGACAGCGTGCAGGCGACCATCCCGCGTTGGGAGGGGAATGTACAGTCTCTCCAGTTTCCAGCACCGGTTCCGGCACCAGCCCCCACACCACCACTACCTGCCTCCATCCCATCTGAGCCGGTCCGCGGAATACCACTGTCCCTCCCGGAGCGCTTTGACTGCGCGCCAGCAAGATGCAAGGGATTCTTTCTGCAATGCGACCTGTACCTCGCTCGCTACGCCGAGGCTGTCTTCGGGAGAGACAGGGTTGCCACCGTCATCTCGGCACTGACCGGACGGTCAGGGGGTGCCGCGGTCTGGTAAACGGGCGGACCCGAGGTCAAGTTCTACGAGCGCTTCTCCCTCCTCTTCCGCTCGGTGTTTGATCATCCTGTAGAGGGCCGAGAGGGGGGTGAGCGCCAATTCCAACTACGCCAGGGATCTAGGACCGCCTCGGAGTTCGCCCTGGAGTTCCGGACCATCGCGCCTCCACCGGATGGAATGAGTCAGCTCTGGTCACCGTGTTCCGCTGCGGACTGCGGGAGGAGATATATGGAGTTAGCCTGCCGTGATGACAACCTGTCACTCGACCAGCTCATCAGCATGGCGATCCGGCGATCATGTCCCGATGAAGACCTGCGTGGAATCCGGAACCCATGGTTACACCTGCTCCGTGGCCAGAGCCGATGGATGTGGGCTCTGCACGTTTGCCCGAGGCAGAGCGTAGGAGAAGGAGGAATCTGGGCCTCTGCTCCTATGGTGGAGAAAGGGGTCATTTTTCCCCGACCTGCCCTCTATCCACAAATAGGCGAGGAGGTGACAAGCCAGGGAATTCCCCTGATCCAACCCAGGCAGGATGCAAGATCTCCCCTCCTTTTCTGTCAACTCAAACAATGTGTTTTCCCATCAAATTCCCTGAATACTCTAGCCCCTCACTCCCATTAGCTCTGATTGATTCCGGAGCTGCAGGGAATCTGTTAGATAGCGCACTGGCCACTGCATTACGCATCCCTTTGGTTCCCCTACAGTCACCCATTCTGGTTCGAGCCCTGGATAATCGTCCAATAAGGACAGGGCTCATATATCACCTCACGGTTCCCGTTTCTCTGCTGATCCATGACACTCATTTAGAACAGATCACCTTTTTGATTATAGACACCCCCACGCACCCTGTTGTTTTAGGTCTCCCCTGGTTGAGTTGGATTAACCCTGTTATTTCCTGGTCTGAGAGGAGACTGCTGGGTTGGTCACAGGAGTGTCAGGGGAGGTGTCTCGCAGTGTCTGTCAACACCACTATGGTGGAAAGTCCGGACAACACCCCTCAAGTGGATTTACCGGAGGAGTACTAGGATCTGCACAGGGTTTTCTTGAAGACCCAGGCTACACGCCTGCCTCCTCATCGCCTCTGGGATTGTGCCATTGACCTGCTGTCTGACGCAGCCCTCCCAAGAGGATACGTCTATTCCCTCACCTAAATGGAGACCGAGTCCAATGGAGACCTACGTACAGGAGAGCCTCCAGCAGGGTTTTATCTGCCCCTCTACGTCACCAGCCTCCTCAAGCGTTTTTTGTGAAGAAGAAAGATGGGGGACTGCGCCCCTGCATTGATTATCGAACTCTGAATAAAGCCACCGTTAAGTTCAGCTATCCTTTACCCCTCATCTCAACCATCATCGAACAAATGCACGGGGCGCAGTACTTCACAAAACTGGACTTGAGGAGCGCATACAATCTGGTGCGCATTCGTGCAGGTGACTAATGGAAATTGGCTTTTTCCACGACCACGGGTCATTACGTGTATTTCATCATGCACTTTGGCCTGTGTAATGCTCCTTCCGTCTTACAGGCCTTTATTAACGAAGTGTTTCGGGACATGCTGGGACGGGGCGTAGTGGTTTATATAGATGACATTTTGGTCTATTCTGCTGACCGCGCCCAGCATGTCTCGTTAGTCAGGTCTGTGCTGGGAAGACTGTTGGCGCATGATCTATATGCTATGTTTTTCCAGCGGTCCTGGTCCTTTTCGGACTACCTTATATCCATAGAGGGAGTGGAGATGGAGGAGCAACGTGTCAGAGCAATCAGGTCATGACCCATCCCCAACTCCGTGAAAGCAGTGCAGCGATTATTGTCAAAGTTCTATATAGAAATAGCTACAAAACAACTCCAAAGCCCTGAAAAAGCCATAACACTATTGGAACAATTTTCTTGAAATTAGATATGGCCCCAACAGATCTCTTTTATCCGTGTTGACTTTATCTTTTTTTTGGGCCCCGAGTTCGGTGGCAATGACATCTGTTTCTTCAGTAGGGAGGTGCTCCACTTCGGTAATGACAGGCTGCCCGACCATATTTCTGACTGACCATTCTGAAATAGACTTTATACCCCCACTACTTGTTGTCTCTATCATGTCTCTATCATAGCAGCCTTGGAACAGGCACTGTTAAGTTGTAGCCTAGAGCTGCAGGGCAATAGATTGTGTCAGTGGACACACACAAAAGAAAGTACCACCACACTGGCTCCAATGTTCTTCTGATTATACGTATGGAGCTTACTATGGCCAGTCAAGTTATTATTTTTATCATCTTTCTCATTTGAAGTATTAAAGACCTAAACTCTCAAAATGATTCATGATGAACTAGATCAATAAATATCCAGTATCGAACACTATATATGTATCTAGGACAAGAAAAAGTTCAGGGCTATGACACGCTCATTTTAGAAGACATTTTGAGCAAAACATTCGGCCGTAGACATTTTTCTTGAGGTCAAAAATAAATGGTACAGGTATTACTCATGTTGTAGTCGTAGCATAGAAGGACAGCATAACATACTGTAGTCTACAATCAATGTTATTCCGTCTTAAGTGTTGCGACTGGTGTGACTGTGACCAAGGCTGTGCTGTAGCAGCTGCCCACTGCAATCACCATGAGGAAGTTCACCTCCTGTGGTTAAGTGCTGGTTGCTAGGTGACTGTTCTGGGAATGAGGCACTCAGTTCCAGCTCCAGTCCTGAACAGTGTGTGTGGAAGACTGTCTGTCCTGCACCATGCACACAACCCTGCTGTCCAATCGCCTACTGTACACACATCCTGTTGCCATAGGGATTTAAGGGGTCGCTTGCTTACTCACAAAATGACATAAATCAACTATTACAAACAGGATTAGGTCTCTGCTTCGACATGTTCTTGAACGCTCGGACACAGAATTACTCAGGTGAAAGAAAAATGCTTCCTCATGAAAAAATTGCTGTCACCTGCTGTCACAGACCAACCTGACCCCTACCTTGATTAAAGACAAATCTCAGTGGTCACAGGTGTTTGATATACTGTGCCACCTCTGATAGGAGTGGGATGGCAGAAGAAGCGTTCCCGTGGTCAACCAGAACCAAACATAACAAACTAAACATACAGAGCAAAGGGAACCCTCATTATAGACTGAGAAAATGTAGGTTGATTCATAACATCCTTTATAGTTCATCTCTCACTCTGACACTGACTGAGGCCTACCATCTCCCCAACATGCTAGAGAGGATGGGTGCGTTCTTTAAGCCTGCCTGGCTGGTGCCCCGGGTGGGCAGAGATTTCATTTTAGGACCAATAAGATGGTCTAAAATGTGTCAATTCCGCCCATGCTTTAACCTGGGTGAAGTAAAATGAGTGCACCTAGTGGTTGAGCCGCGCTGCTCGAACCCCCACCCAGCCCCACAACGTGACTGGAGCGCTGGTCTCATTTCTGGACTGAACACGCCATGGTATCTGTACTAATTAACCCAGATGTGGATATTAATAAGCAGCTGGTATGAAAGCGGGTCTAGACTGGAAGTGGGGACATTTGAGAGGAGAGAGGCCTCATTTAAGAATGGTCACAATAAAGTGGGACACAGTGGCCCCTCTCGTGGCAGGGGAATAAGACCCGTTACTATATTGAAATACCCTCCGGCCCTTCTTAATGTCTCACACCTCTGGAGATTTGGCTCCAATGAAAAGCTGAAGATACTTTCAAGGGGGGCACTGTGTTGAAAGAATACAGAAATACATAGAGAATTGTAAAGTTGAGGGATGAAGACAAGATACCCATGACTTCTATGCTCTGTATCTTTGAAGGTTAAATGGATGTGGGGATCATCTCTATTGACACAGAAATACCTTTGCATACAACATTTAAAGCCAATCTAGGAGCACACATGATTTGTATAATACAGGGTTTCCCAAACTCGGTCCTGGGCCACCCCTGGGTGCACGTCCCCCCACCCCCCAACACTACACAGCTGATTCAAATGACCAACTAATCATCAAGCTTTGATTATTTGAATCAGCTGTGTAGTGCTAGGACAAGAACAATGAGTTTGGGAAACCCTTGTATAATACATACCACTAGAAAGCCATACCCGTCTTTTACTGTAGTCAATATCAGACAGTTGGCATAAAGATCTGGTAGATTCATCTGCTGTCGGGCGAGGGCTTACAGTCCAGGCAGGGCACGATGAGACTTGGGGACTGAAGTGTTTCGATAGCTAGGTCTGGTGGGATGTGCCCCACATAGCACAAGTACTCTCTGACAGCGAGAGCTTTTAGTTGGTCTGCTGAACACAGATGGAGTTTATACTTTTTGACAGAAATGCTGTATCTCTATATCAGACCAGCGATGCCATCTAACAGAAAGGAGTTGGGGACAGTGAGATAGTTGGCAATCGTGAGAGAACAGTGGGGGGGTCATCATCATAGAAGGGTCAATCCAGGACTTAGAAAAACAACAAAGCGGTCACTGTGACACTTGTTCTGGTTAACAGCTGGAGAAATGTTACCACTCTCAAATTCATAGACAGAGCTATGGTTGAAGCAGTGCATGTTTAGAATTACAGTATAACAAGCTTATATTTTGGGTTCTGATAGGGTATGACAGTTGAAGCTGTCGTACCCCATCAGTTATATTATTCAAGAATCAATGGTTACATGAGTCCAAAATTGAGCAATCCCGGATTGCCCCTTTAATCCAGATGGATGGCACACTGGTACGGACAGGATGACTACATCAGCAGACTGTGTAGGTGGAGCAACTGATGTGTCATACAGAACCATCTTTATCTACAATGATGGACGATGCTGTTAGCACAGAACTGACACACTGGGTGCAGAATTTACATTTAATAAAATAACACGTAGATTAGAACTGGAGAGTTGGATTCGACCAAAACAAAAAAAGCAAGGGTTCAGTGCAAAATGTCTCTCCTTTCCAGTACAACATGATCACTTCAAGTTACAAAACATCAACTTACAGATATGAAACAAATAACCACATTCCTCTATCTAATTGTTGACAACAGATATGTCCAGTGGCAGGAATTGGGCACAGTTCTGGGCACCACAGCGGTATGGTTTCCTCTGGAGGGTCACTGTCCCATTGGCTTCTGTCCCAGGGTCACTCTGAACCAACCCATAGAGTGTGTATTGCTATAGCTCGCTGAATAGTCGAATGTGAGCTCTTGAGGGGTGATGTCCCTGCCAGTGAACAGGGCCAGCCTGGGCACCAGGGAGTGCACCTGGACAGGCACCATGAACAGGTTGGGCTGGAAGGAGTGGTTCAGAAATCGCCCCACATTCCCAACCACAATAGGGTCCACAAAGGTCTCATTGACTGGGCCCTGTCTAGCATACTCCCGCACAGCAATGATGTAGTTGTTGTCCTCAGGCCCCTGTGCAAGCTTTCTACGCCTGGCCTCCTCAAATCCGATCACTTTCCCAGCATACTCACACACAAAGGTCCCACAGGAAATGGGCTCCAGAGCTCGCACCCGCAAGCCCCTGTCCTCTGTGGGGTAGACACACAACCTGAGCCCCAGGCCTCTCTGGACCACCCGGTTACCTGCAGACCTCACTACAGCTACACAAGGCGTTACACTCAAGCACAGGCCTGCAGTAACAATTGACTGTATCTCCTCTGGTCCTGGTGACAGCCTGTCGTATGTCTGTCCGAAAGTCTGCATGCAGGAGGAGCCCCCTTCTCAGGGAGGAGTGGGAGATTCATGGAGTCTCCTCCATGAATGGGGAAGTGGTGCATTTATCCTATGACAGTGGGCCCAGGTGTTTCCCATGTAGTTGACGACCCTCCCAACTCCGCCCACCGGCATCCTAATAAGGAAACAACAGAGAGAGAATACGGCAGACAGAGTGGGAGGGTCGTCACACAGGAGCATCCAGGAAGAATCACCTCACTGGGGTCTATGTGACATCCTGGTCCCTGGACATTCTCTGGAGAATACTGAAACCAAAGAGACAGATGAAAAGGGGACTGATGTTTTATAAGATACAAAGGTAATCAGACCAATAAAAAAATAAAAATAACAACCAGTCAAGGTATTGGCGTTGGAGGATTTAACTTGGCTAGAGGAGATAGTTACAGAGTAAACGTTTTTTCAATCCCACATAGAAGTTTTGTAATCCTTAATAGCATCCAATCCAGCATAGCTCTGCTTCTTTTAGCAAGCAGTGGTGCAAATCTTCAAAGAGAAAGAAGTGTAAGAAAATTGTATAGTGGGGCAGTTCACCAGCTTTAGAAGTGAGCCTATTTTGTCTCCTCTCTATTTCATCCAGAATGTCTACGTGATGTCTAGTGATGATACTGTGCTGCCACCAGCTGGCAGAAAATAGTTTAGACAGCCTGAATGAGGAACTTCAGGTAACTGCCAAAATAAAGGAAACATCAACATAGTGTCTTCCATGACCCTCCAGAACAGCTTCAATGCGCCTTGGTATAGATTCTACAAGCGTCTGGAACTCTATTAGAGGGATGCGACACCATTATTCCACGAGACATTGCATAATTTGGTGTGTTGTTGATGGTGGTGGAAAACTGCGTCTTAGGTGTCGCTCCAGAATCTCTTGTAAGCGTTCAATTCGGTTGATATCTGGTGACTGAGACACACACATACACACGCCCCTTTTAAACCCATTATTAAACCATAAGTTATGGGGGGTTCTACTAAGCTATACGGAATTGTTTTAAGAAGGTGTATTACCAAGGGTCATTATGCTATTTTATTTTGAAGTTTAAGACCTCTTGAAGTATCAAAAAATATATACTAAAATCATTTCATTAAACATTGTATTTGAGTTTACTACTATTAGCCCATACAAGCACATTGTTACGAAGTGTCTGTCCTATATCTGAGAGATGTAAGATAGATCTGGATTTTTATTTTTTTATTTTACACGTCCCTTATTTTTGTCACTAAACAGTCTCCATGCAGACGTCCATACATGGTACCGGGGGAACTCAGACGAGTCTTGTGAGGCTTGTGGGCGTCCTAGAGCAAAACAACCGCCGTACATATTCTTGTGAGTCTCACCTTTTCACATATTAGTGTGTTGCCCAAACTGTTCGGACGTTGGCAAGGGTTCGAAGACGCTTGTAGGGGTCGTAGAGAAAAACGGAGAACAGCATCATGTTCGTGAGAGTCTCGTCTTTCCATAGAGGGGTTTGAAAAACCGTTCGGATGCTATTTTAAGGGATGGTCTGACAAACACGGCTCTAGCTCTGTCACCATTCACCGCAGATGCGGAAGTGCGACATAGACGGAGGTGGAGGATTGAGACGCATACAATGCAAAAGAATAGATACACTATATATACAAAGTATGTGGACAGCCCTTCAAATTATTGGAGCACTCCGTCATGCAATCTCCATAGACAAACATTGGCAGTAGAATGGCCTTACTGAAGAGCTCAGTGACTTTCAACCTGGCACCGTCATGGGATGCCACCTTTCCAACAAGTCAGTTCGTCAGCTTTCTGCCCTGCTAGAGCTGCCCCGGTCAACTGTAAATGCTGTTATTGTGAAGTGGAAACGTCTAGGAGCATCAATGGCTCAATCGGAAAGTGGTTGGCCACACAAGCTCACAGAACAGGACCGCCAAGTGCTGAAGCATGTAGCGCTTTAAAAATGTCTGTCCTCGGTTGCAACACTCACTACCGAGTTCCAAACATACAGAAACCAACCCACACGCACTCTGTTTTACAATGTTGCCCCCACATTTGGATCACATGTAGGCCTATGTAATTAGATTGCAAGAATGTAAGGATGAAGATGTATTTAAGCTCTAAATAGTCATTCACAGAAAAACAGTAAACATACATTGATAATAACCAATGATTGGTGGCGACATCAATCATTTAGGAGCCTGTAGCGCCTTTTGCTTAGAAAAAAACTGAAAAAAGTTGTCTCCCACAATGCTTTGGTTCAGACTTTAAGTTGCAGTTGGTGAGGAGCAACTGTTCAGTCGACTGCTGTCGAAAGTTCATGACCTTTGATCACATGGTTGTTGTAAAGGCCATACAGTTGACATGTAGTCACAAGTCAGACAATTTTTATACCCATAATGCAACACACTTTGAAAGGCGGTGACCAACGTTGGTCAACGTCTTGACAAAAGTGATCCACTTGAACACGCCCAATGTCAATATAGAAAGGGCACTACACCAGTCCAAGGAGAGACTTAGGGAAAGTCTACGATTAATGTTTTACATTGTCGCCACCTAGCGGCCTTCTAGCACAAGGACACTATCGCACTGCTCCAATTTTTGCAGTAAGTGGCGCTATGAGACTAAACAAAGAAACCCACTTACAGCCAGAACATCATGTAATGAATCACTGACTAATTAAAGAAAAGTGTGTGTGTGTGTGTGTATGAGACATTAGAAATCAGAGGTAATATAGACCAAATAAAAAACATGGCCATATGAGGAAACAGTGTCCTGTGGTTACCACATCATAAGAACACAAACACCCATTGTTGGAAGTGGAACCCAGCTGGAGAGTGAGGGAGACAGCAGCCTGTGAGTAAGGAGCGAGGATCCTCTCTTCCACTCCAACAGGGGGACGCCTGGCACAATGTAGCTTTGGAAGCCACCCCTGTTACCTTGGAGATAACGATACACCAAATAGACAACAATGGAAGGCTCCTGCCAGTGACATAATCCATCCTGTAATGATGGGGCTTTGGAAGCACCGTGCTCCATCTGTTCCTTAGACCCATGGGGAGGGGAGAGGAAATGGAGAAGGAAATCATACCACAGTATACAAAAAAATACGATAGTATACTGTAGTGTTTTTGCAGACTAAAGTGCAGTATTTATTGTAGTATATTGGAGTATACTGTAGTATTTACTGTTAACAATAGTATAAATACTGAAGTAAAAGAAAACTGTGCTATATAGTATATTATAAACTGGGTGGTTAGAGTCCTGAATGCTGATTGGCTGACAGCCGTGGTATATCAGACCGTATACCACGGGTATGACAATATTTGTACTGCTCTAATTACGTTGGTAACCAGTTTATAATAGCAATAAGGCCTCTTGGGGGTTTGTGGTATACGGCCAATATACCATGGCTAAGGGCTGTATCCAGGCACACCGCTTTGCGTCGTACATATGAACAGCCAGCCATACTATATTGACCATATACCACACCCCTCGTGCCATATTGCTTAAGTATTCAATGTAGTGTTTTTGCGAATTGTAGTATACTGTAGTATTTACTGTCATTTTTTGCAGACTGTCATATACTGTAGTATTTACTGTAGTGTTTTTGTAGACATGACTGTAGTATTTATTATAGTGTTTCTGTTTTATTATCTTTGACATAGAGGTGGAGGCTTTCTCTGTGAGGAAACCTACTGGAGAAATACTAAAAGAGCACATTTTTTATAACCTGTAGGTAGGTAAGACTGTGGAGCTTCAGAGCTTCTGCTATTTTCTATAACCTGTAGGTGGGTGGGTAGGTAGGTAGGTAGGTAGGTAGGTAGGTAGGTAGGTAGGTAGGTAGAGGTAGGTAGGTAGGTAGGGTAGGTAAGGTAGGTAGGTAGGTAGAGTAGGTAGGTAGGTAGGTAGGTAGTAGGTAGGTGTAGGTAGGTAGGTAGGTAGGTAGGTAGGTAGTAGGTAGGTAGGTAGGTAGGTAGGTTAGGTAGGTAGGTAGGTAGGTAGGTAGGTAGGTAGGTAGGTAGGTAGGTAGGTAGGTAGGTAGGTAGGTAGGTAGGTAGGTAGGTAGATATAGCTTCTGCTCTTTTCTATAACTTGTATGTAACACAATATGATCTATACTTGGCATGTAGGTTTTTCACTTATGGGTGACACAAATTGAGACATGGGAAGAGGAATGGGCAGGGCATATGCAAATTATATACTGTAGTATTTACTATAGTTTAAAAAAGTAGTGCTTTTGCGGCCTGCAGTGTTTTTGCAGACATTACTGTAGTATTTATTATAGTGTTTTTCTTAGGTGGCGGAAGGAAGCAGATGGGGAGAGGTCACATTGCTGGCTGGCATTTCAGCTGCACACACAACTGACCCTGTGTCATCTTCCTCTGAGAATACTCCCCCTATCCTCTTTCCTTTACAATGTCCTTGTGCAAAAACAAACTTTGTTATTTTGAATTCTACTGGATTCTACTGTAAGCAGAAGTATTGCAGTTAGGGCATTAACGAGGACACTGGATGCTCACCAACAAAATTACATTTTTAGGGAAACTGACTTTAGATATGGGTAGAGCTCTGGGTAGAGTATTGATGGCTGTCATGCAATGATGATTAATTGATCGATGAGCCCAAGTCTGTCCAGTCAGCAATATATAAATATATTACACAATGAAATCTCCCATCAGCACTTTGTCGTTTTACTGCTTGCTCCTGCCTCCCTGTCTGCTGAAAATAAGCAAATGGTAAAGGATCAAATAGGATTTAGCAAGACTGTATTATATTCAACCCACACACAGCTTGAAGTGTATCTCTCTGGATTCCCCCAGTTCTGTAAACCGAAACAAAGTCTGGACAAATATATTACATTTACCAATGGAAGTTTGCTATCCAATACAATAGAGGAAGAAAAATATGCATAAGAGGGAATGTGTTTTTGATTGGATTTCTCAGTTGGAAATCGGTTCTAAAATGTACCAGAAGTACCAGCTTGTTTTTCTCAATTATGGTCTCTACATGATTAATATGACTTGACAATGTGAGGCTCTCATGAAGCACATCCCTTACCTCCTGTTCTCTTAATGACAGAGCTTGTTGGGGGATCTTTAATTAACTCCTTTGTCTTTTGTATTTAATGAGAAGACAACAACACAGAAGACCTGGGCTTTGAGGGCATAATACAATTGGTTGGACAGCCAATGAACCAAAAGCATGATAGACCACTTCCTTTGGGGAAACGATCAACAACACCCCAGTGCTCTCTCTGCTCCTGTGTTTATTGGCTTCTATTCAAATTGCCAGTGATGCTGCTCTCAGCTAGTTAGGAAAGTTGCTTGGTGGCATGCTGCTCACTGTTTAATTTGACTTTGGAGAACAAAGGACATTTCAAAGGCTCCCCCTTCTCCCTTCTTTAGCCTGAGAGGGCTTGATTACTAGGACTCTCCCTGTGCCAACTCCCCAGGCCTCTCAAAGGGGCCTGCCATCATGGTTCTCACAGTTCATCAAAGGCCACAGTCCTACTGCCAATGAAACAAAGAGGGGCACAACTTCTGAAAAAAAAAACATTAGGGAGGTTGCCAAACAAGCAAAACTGGGAAAGTAAAGGTAAAAATAAAAAAAATAAAAAGAAACAAAGTAATAATCAGTACCCACATTAAAAAGTACTATAGTATACTATGGTATAAATACTGTAGTATTACAATATTTACAGTGCCTTTGGAAAGTATTCAGACACCTTGACTTTTTCCACATTTTGGTAGGTTACAGCCTCATTCTGAAATTGATGAAATAGTTTTTTCACCTCATCAATCTCCCCACAATACCCCATAAAGACCAAACAAAAACAGGTTTTTAGAATTCATTCATGAAAAATTTTAAGCTGAAATATCACATTTACATGTGTATTCAGACCATTTAATCTGTACTTTGTTGAAGCACCTTTGGCAGCGATTACAGCCTCGAGTCTTCTTGGGTATGACAAGTTTGGCACACCTGTATTTGGGGAGTTTCTCCCATTCTTCTATGCAGAGCCTCTCAAGTTCTGTCAGGTTGGATGGGAAGCGTTGCTGCACGGCTGTTTTCAGGTCTCTCCAGAGATGAAAAAGGTATAAACATGGCTGAATATGTCCAAGAGGATCTCTCATTTGCAACTTTTGGACTAATGATTACTCCCTAGATCAGCTAGATGCAGGCAAGAGTGTGCAAGGTGGTAATTAATGTGTCACAGTCTGTGTTACATCTGCTCCTGCCACGCCCTCTACTGCTTATCCTGTGTCTCCTTGACCTGCTGCCGCTCCCCCAGTTCTCTCTCCCTCTCCCTCTGTGTGTGTGTGTGTGTGGGTGGAGACAGGTGTGCTGGAGTCAGAGCAGATCTCCACCAGCTGCAATCTGTTCCATAATCAAGACCTCTACAAATACTCAGTCCTGCCACTTTCACACTGCCAGATCGTAATCTCTGCTCAGTCAGTCTAAGTTTCTAGCCGTTTGTTACTATTTAGATCCTGTTATCCTGCTGTGCCTGTTTTCCATGCCTGACACGGTTTTCCTCCCCGCTACAGTTCTGCCCTTTCTGACTCTGGTTCCTGTCTCCAGTTCCACGTCTCCTCATCCTGCTACTCTGCCCTGGATTCCTCACTCTACTGCTCCCTTGGATTCCCCTCTGGACCTGCTCACCCTGTCCCAGCCCCTCTCGCTCCAGCCTCAGCTGCCGCACCTGGTTTCCTGCAACCCGCCCGAGCTTCTCCTGGCCTACACTCCATCTTCCCCCTGTGTTTCCAAAAATACCTTGGTTACTTCATCCCAGTCTCCTTGTCTGAGTCTGCTCTTGGGTTTCCCTGTTCCACTCCGCGTAACAGCCTGTCACCTTGATTACTCATAATTCTCTGACCTGTGCACCTACGTTGTAAACTGTCATTCATATGCTAGGTTGTAGCAACATCAGGATGGGTACAAGGAAAATGTGAGTATCATATAGTAGCCTAAACCTATCGAAGTTATATTGAGCTGGGTGAATGTAATATGAATGACAGTCGTCCAATATTGTAATAGAAATAAGACCACGCTCATAAAAAAGTATCATCCTCCCTCATCTTAAACGTCACCAACCGCCACTGATCAAAATGTTTCTGAAGCCTGTCGGCCAAGACACTCTTGAGGAGCTCACCTAGACTGCAGAGAATGCTAGTTGGTTGGTGGTGGGGGTCTTTGTTGGATTCTGGGATCATGGTAACCAAGGCTGATTTCCAGGGTTTGGGGAAATGGCCTGTGTGAAGGGGTGAGCAAGTCAGAGATTTGACTAAGGAAAGAAGGAGGCGATTTTAAAAATTGTTTTATTTATATGTATTTTGCACCCTTTTTCTCCCCAATGTCAATCTTGTCTCATCACTGCAACTCCTCAACGGACTCGGGGTGCAAAGGTCAAGTCATGCATCGTCCGAAACATGAACCACCAAACCACGCTTCTTAACACCTGCACGCTTAACCCGGAAGCCAGCGGAGGAAACACAGTTCACCTGATGACCGAGGTCAGCCTGCAGGTACCCGGCCCGCCACAAGGAGCCGCTAGAGCATGATGACCCAAGTAAAGCCGGTCAACAATTACCTTCCATTCTAGGTCGAACAGGGGGCCTGGAGGACAGGAATGGACTTGCTGTAGGTGGTCTTTAAATACTATATGTTAGCCCTTTTACGGTCCTCTTTGACAATCTTCCCATTGTGTTTCAGCACTGTTAATTTTGAGCTGTTTGCCCTGCCATTTAACATGTCAACTTTTTGCCAGAAGGTTTTGGGGTTTGGATCTGTGTTTAGTTTAAAAAAAATATCTATCCTAGTAGTTTTCTCTTTCTTTAGCCTTTATTGTTCTTATTTGGGTTTATAGCTGGTTCACTTTTCTTTTTGTTTCCTCAGATCTGTACTTCATGCACTCTCTACGTGCCTTCCGTTTCAACTGGAGGAGGTGAGGGGGAAGAGGTTTGGGATGTTTGGAATGGCTTTGGCGTTTGACAGAAGATTCTCTGGCAGAAAAGAGAATTTGGCACAGGTCCACCGTTCAGGGTCACGGGGGGGTAGGTCAGAGTTCTTGGTGGATACTATGTCTCTATATTTTTGCCAGTTTGCTGTTTTGTAATAATATTTCTTAATTTTTCTTGCAGGTTAGGTATGGAGGGAGAGCGAAGTGAGTATCTGTAAGTGGTCACTTCCTACATCTCCACATGCCGAGAACATGGCTACCTTGGCAGCAAGCTCGTGGGTGCAGAAACAGAGGTCCAGTGTGTCAGTGAATTTATATGATGTTGAGTAGAAGGTGGGCTGGTCATTGCTTAATAAGACAAGGTCATTCTGATTTAGGATGGAGTGGAGTGTTTTACCCGCCGTGTTGATAGATTTGCTGTTGAAAGACAGGTGTTTGGCATTGAAATCTCACATAATGATGAGTTTGTCTTGCTGGAGCAGGTGGTGGAAGAGATGGGGAGGGGATGATTCCAGAAGTGCAGTAGTTGGAGGCCAGAGTCAGGCTTGTTATGTTGCTCAACCTGACTCTGGTTGTGATGAATTAGTTTAGCTTTAATTGATCTGGGGTTAATATGATGGAGGTTTCAATGAAGGAGAGTAAACTCTTAAAACTTCTCTGCGCTACGGATCCCTTTAGCGGGATAATTTTTCTAAACAACCGCTGAATTGCAGCGCGCAAATTATTACAAAAAATATTTATAATCATGCAATCACAAGTGAAATATACCAAAACACAGCTTAGCTTGTTGTTAATCCACCTATCGTGTCAGATTTTGAAAATATGCTTTGCAGCGAAAGCAATCCAAGCTTTTGTGAGTGTATCAATCAATGCAAGAACAGCTAGCCCCAAATTAGCATGGTCACGAAAGTCAGAAAAGCAATAGAATTAATCGCTTACCTTTGATAATCTTCAGATGTTTGCACTCACGAGACTCCCAGTTAAACAATAAATGTTATTTTTGTTCGATAAATATTACTTTTATAACAAAAAAAACGCCATTTGGGTTGCGCGTTATGTTCAGAAAACCAAAGCCTCGTTCCGTTCGACGAAAATTCCAAAAAGTATCTGTAATGTTCGTAGAAACATGTCAAATGTTTTTTATAATCCATCCTCAGGTTGTTTTTAACAAACATAATCGATAATATTTCAACCGGACCGTAACCTATTCAATAAAAGAGAGAAAGAAAATGGAGAGCTACCCCTCTCGCGCGCAGGAACTAATCAAAGGACACCTGACTACTTTTGAAAGATCTCGCTCATTTTTCAAAATAAAAGCCTGAAACTATGTCTAAAGCCTGGTCACAGCCTGAGGAAGCCGTTGGAAAAGTTTGTTATACTCACAGACAATATTTTGACGGTTTTGGAAACTTTGGAGTGTTTTCTATCCTAATCTGTAACTTATATGCATATTCTACGATCTGGACCTGAGAAATAGTCTGTTTACCTTGGGAACGTTATTTAAAAAAATAATAATAATATGACCCCAGGCGTCAAGAGGTTAATCAGGAGAGCCACTCCTCCCCTGTGACTCTGGGTCCTGTCCCTCCTAAGGATATAATATCCTTGTAAAGAGAAGTCCACGTTGGTTGATAAAAACATTTAATTAATGGAAGCAGCATGGAACTCTTTATAAGCTGTTGAAAGTTCTCTGTTGGCCCAGAGTCCCCTGATATTAATGTGTAAAACATAAAAAAAATTATCAATTAGGAACGGTTAAAATATATATTTTTAAATTTGCGCTGAGGCAGTAAAGTGCAAATTATTGAGGTGCTTCTCCAGACACTTCAAGATTGAGCTGTACAGGGAGTTATCCTTGCATAGGCCAAGGAGTTCAATTTGGAGGTCAATGCATTTGGTCAGTGCCCTCTAGACAGGTCGGGCCTGGTTTTGGGGCTGGGACTGAGGCTGGACTGAGAGGCTGATTGGGGCCTACCAAGGCCAGGTAGGTAGGGCACTGCTTGGAGGCAGCAGAGTGGGCTCCCCCCCACAGTTGGCACATTTGGCATCATGCTTTTCTATGGTGCACATTTTGTGTGAGTGTTCTACTCCACATTTCACACACTTGGTGGGGTTAGTGCAATTCTGTGCAGTGTGTTTGAAAAGCTGGCAGTTAAAACATTGTGTAACATGGACAGGGATATGGGGGTTTTCTACCATGTAATGAAAGAAACCCATGAAGAACCCTTTTTTTGAGTCTTTAGGCCAGGCTAGATGGTCCCTGTCAAAGGTTCTAGGTTGTTTGGTCCTCCTGCTGATGATCCTGTTGATATTTGTGTGGCAACTTCTTGATTTTGTAGTTCTTCTTTGATTTTCTATGAGGTGATGGAGGTTGATAGGCCTTTGATTGTTATCTCACTGTGTGGTCTGTCACTGGCATCCTTCCATGGCAATTTTCCATTGTTTTGGAGAATGGGGCTCCTTTAAAAGCACCTGTTTGCCATGGAACCAGGAGCTGGGATATGTGTGATAGGAATGGGTGGGGTATATGTAAATTAAATACTGTAGTATTACTATAGTTTAAAAAACGGTAGTGTTATTGCGGACATTACTATAGTGTTCTACAGTATACTACAATATGTTATAGTAAGTATTACAAATGATTGAGGCTAGTATAGAATTGTAGTATTCTACAGTATGCTACAAAATTGTATAGTAGGAACTACACTATCGAGGGGGATACTACAGTGTGTAGTATAATATTCTACAGTATACTAAGAAATTCTATGGTAAGTACTACGCATGATCAAGGGATACTACAGAGTATAGTATAGTATTCTACAGTAAGTACTATTTTATAGTAACCTGTGCTCTTTTTTCATGTGGGTAAACACATTACAGATGTAGACATACCGTAGACATACTGTAGCAGGACACATTGACAAACTTTCCCTCCCTCTCCACGGAAGTGACCTGAAGGGTTGTGTGTATGGCTGTATGTAGAAAGGCTTAAGATTGCATTTCCTCGCCCTCAGAGACTCATCAGAATACTTCCTCTGCTGCTTGGCGACAGTGACGGCAGCATGATTTACTTACATGACAAAAATTCACAAAGAACTTAGGAAGAGTCAGGGATGTTACATTAATGTGGATGCTACCATGATTACGGATAATCGTGAATTAATCGTGAATAATATCAGGATAAGGTAAGACCCAGATGCAGACCGTGTCGAAGTAACAATGTTTATTACAGCAACAGAGGCAAAGGTACAGGACGGCAGGCAGGCTCAGGGTCAGGGTCAGGCAGAGTGGTCAGGACAAATGCTGGTAAACTTGACTAACAAGACGAACTGGCAACAGACAAGCAGAAAACATAGTTATATACAGGGATAATGGGGGTGATGGGCGACTCCTGGAGGGGGGTGGAGACAAGCACAAAGACAGGTGAAACAGATCAGGGCGTGACAATAATGATGAGTGAGAAAGTTACAGATGCATGAAGATCATACCCTAAAGACATGCTAATCTCTCACCATTACCAATAATATGGGAGGTTAGCATTTTCGGGAGGGTATGATATTTATGCCTGTGTAACTTTCTCACTCATTATCTACGATTCATTCATGATTATTTGTAATCGTGGTAGCCTCCACATGAATGTAGAAAAGTTCCATAACATATTATATTATTATTAACAATAAAAGGGATTCCAAAATGACACAATACATTATTTACCATTCATTACTATTGGGCATAACATAATCCGAAACACAACCCCAAAAAACTGCAAATGCATCCAACAAGTTTGTAGAGTCACAAGCTTGCGTGCTAGCTGACCTTAGAGAGCTTTTTATGTCTCTATTTTGGTTTGGTCAGGGTGTGATTTGGGTGGGCATTCTATGTTCATTTTTCTATGTTTTCTATTTCTATGTTTTGGCCGGGTATGGTTCTCAATCAGGGACAGCTGTCTATCGTCGTCTCTGATTGGGAACCATACTTAGGTATCCTTTTCCCACCTGTGTTTTGTGGGTAGTTGTTTTCTGTTTAGTGTTCTGCACCTGACAGGACTGTTTCGGTTTCGTTTATTCACTTTGTTTTTTTGTTTCAGTGTTCAGTTCAATAAAAGTCATGAACACTTACCACGCTGCGCTTTGGTCCAGTTCTTCAGATACAGATACAGTATGTATGAAAACATTCTAAATTAAAAGGTGGCATTCTGTACTGTCGCCTCATATGAAACATGTCATCTGAAATCCAAAATGCTCAAGTATAGAGCAAAATTAAACGTTTTATCTTCACAGTAAAAATAAACTCTTAGAATAGTTGACGATGAACATCACAGCAGCAACAAAACAGCACACTAGATTTTCATACAGTAGTAGAGTACAGGACACTGAGGAGTCTTTCATGTTAACACAGGGGGAACCAAGAGAATTATAGTGTATGCCTGGTGTTGCAAGTCTGAACAAGCCCCTGGTGAGAGACACAGTTTCATGGTGATCTTTCTCCACAGCACTGCACAGGCCATCAGTGACTTCTCAACTATTACTCAGCTCCTCTTTTCTCTCTTCTCTACTGACTCTGCAGGTTACTGTTGCCTGCTTGCCTAGGGGGAGGAGGAGAGAAGAGGCCCATTCCACAGATGTACGTCTCTCACAGAGACAGATAACAAGGTTGAGGTGAAAATGGAGCAAATTCTGCTGATTTAAAAAGTGTTTCACCCTTAATGTGGATGAAAGTGAAGTAATAGAGAGGGCAGGACCTTCGCCTCGTGGTACTGTGGTTGAGTGCCAGACTAGAAGGATGATGATAAGTCTGGGTGCGTCTGCAGAAAATAGAAACACAGCCATTTGCCAGTACAGCTTAGACAATAACAAAGACAAGCAATCAATAGAACCTACAAATATAAGATAGAAATTCAGTCCATAAGGCTAACATGGGGATAAATAATGAACATGACATTAATGCTAAAATAAAGCTAGATTTTTTTTGTATCATATCAAACTAAATAAGTATGGTTCTTTTCCCATTCCATGGCCTTGAGTCACTAGTGAGCGACATGTCCAGCCAAGTTCAGGCAGGTTTCACCCATTAAAAATCTTTACTCCCTGAAACTCCCTGAATCCAATGTATTAATTTTGTCTACTTCCACTTACTTTGCCATGGTTCAAAATCGATGTTACAGATGGGATACAGTAATCTCTCTGCACTGTCTTACCAGAGGTTTGCTAAGTTCTGGAGACAAAATAGTTTATTTCCTAATTTGGAAGTGTTTGACCTTAACATTGTTTTAAAGACATATTGACTATGCTCAGTAACTTCAAGGTGGGATGTCAATGGAGTCAATCCTCTGTTTAAAGTCTTGTATAGCATCATTCTCAACTGAACATGATGTTAAATACACCACCGTTCAAAAGTTTAGGGTCACTTAGAAATGTCCTTGTTTTTGAAAGAAAAGCACTTTTTTTTGCCCATTAAAATAACCTCAAATTGATCAGAAAAACAGTGTAGGCATTGTTAAAGGTGTAAATGACTATTGTAGTTGGAAACGGCATATTTCTTTAATGGAATATCTACATAGGCGTACATAGGCCCATTACCAGCAACCATCATTCCTGTGTTCCAATGGCACATTGTGTTAGCTAATCCAAGTTTATTATTTTAAAAGGCTAATTGATCATTAGAAAACCTTTTTGCAATTATGTTAGTACAGCTGAAAACTGTTGTTCTGATTAAAGAAGCAATTAAACTGGCCTTCTTTAGACTAGATGAGTATCTGGAGCATCAGCATTTGTGGGTTCGATTACAGGCTCAAAATGGCCAGAAACAAAGAACTTTCTTCTGAAACTCGTCATTCTATTCTTGTTCTGAGAAATGAAGGCTATTCCATGCGAGAAATTGCCAAACTGAAGGTCTCGTACAACGCTGTGTACTACTCCCTTCATGGAACAGCGCAAACTGTCTCTAACCAGACTAGAAAGAGGAGTGGGAGGCCCTGGTGCACAACTGAGCAAGAGGACAAGTTCATTAGAGTGTCTAGTTTGAGAAACAGACGCTTCACAAGTCCTCAACTGGCAGCTTCATTAAATAGTACCCGCAAAACACCAGTCTCTACATCAACAGTGAAGATGCGACTCCGGGATGCTGGTCTTCCACGCAGAGCTGCAAAGAAAAAGCCATATCTCAGACTGGCCAATAAAAATGTAATATTAATATGGGCAAAAGAATACAGACACTGGACAGAGGAAGATTGGAAAAAGTGTTATGGACAGACGAATCTAAGTTTGAGGTGTTCGGATCACAAAGAAGAACATTCGTGAGACGCAGAAAAAATTCAAAGATGCTGGAGGAATGCTTGCCACCATCTGTCAAACATGGTGGAGGCAATGTGATGGTCTGGGGGTGCTTTGGTGGTGGTAAAGTGGGAGATTTGTACAGGGTAAAAGGGATCTTGAAGAAGGAAGGCTGTCACTCCATTTTGCAATGCTATGCCATACGCTGTGGACAGCGCTTAATTGGAGCCAATTTCCTCCTACAACAGGAAAATGACCCAAAGCACAGCTCCAAACTATGCAATAACTATTTAGGGAAGAAGCTGTCAGCTGGTATTCTGTCTATAATGGAGTGGCCAGCACAGTCACCGGATCTCAACCCTATTGAGCTGTTGTGGGAGCAGCTTGACCGTATGGTATGCAAGAAGTGCCCATCAACCCAATCTAACTTGTGGGAGGTGCTTCAGGAAGCATGGGGTGAAATCTCTTCAGATTACCTCAACAAATTGACAACTAGAATGCCAAAGGTCAGCAAGGCTGTAATTGCTGCAAATGGAGGATTCTTTGACGAAAGCAAAGTTTGAAGGACACAATTATTATTTAAATAAAAAATCATTATTTATAACCTATTCAACGTCTTGACTATAATTCCTATTCATTTTGCAACTCATTTCATGTTTGTTTTCATGGAAAACAAGGACATTTCAAAGTGTCCCCAAACTCTTGAACGGTAGTGTACCTTGGAGAGGTTCTATGGTTTCCCCCATCATGGAGTCCTATAGCAACTGTTTCCCTCTCCTTAGTCTTATTTATTTTTACAGTAAAACTAACATCTCTAAATCACTGGCGCTTGAAAAGATAACTATGAGTTGTTATTATGATGTTTCGATGTTCTCCAGACACATTTTATAGCCAGATCGATGCACAGACAAATTAAGTCCTTAAAAGTGGCGGTGACAAATTGTGATATTTGTTATATTTGTTGTTTCTCGGGGATAGACCAGTGGTGATGTCAAGGAAAGCATGCCATCCCACCAGTGGCTCTCTTCACCTCAATCACCTGGTAAAGCACAGACCCCAAAATTTAACTGACTACAGACCCTTTTGAAGCTTCTGTAACCACTTTTCCAACCTCAGCTTTTATGCGAGTAAAGTAATACAATATATAAAAAATCACAACAGCTGTGATGGAAACAGGAAGTTTCGTTAAAATGTTATAAATGCAGACAGATAATTTGAGGGGAAAAACAGTCTAAGCCTGTAACGTAACGTTTTGAAAAAGTCAACAGGTCTGAATACTTCCCGACTGCACCGTATAATTATTATTTATTTTTTTACATGTATTTAACCCCTTATTTTTGGAATTAAACAGTCTAAGCCATGTCTAAGCCGGGGGAGGAGGGGAGTTCTACTAAGCTATATGGAATTGTTTTAAGAAGGGATGCTGGCCCATGTTGACTCCAATGCTTCCCACAGTTGTGTCAAGTTGGCTGGATGTCCTTTGGGCGGTAGACCATTCTTGATAAACATAGGAAACTGTTAAGCATGAAAACTGCAGCTTTGCAGTTCTTGACACACTCAAACCGGTGTGTCTGGAACCTACTACCATACCCCATTCAAAGGCACTTAAATCTTTTGTCTTGCCCATTCACCCTCTGAATGGCACACATACATAATCCATGTCTCAATTGTCTCAAGGCTTAAAAGTCCTACTTATCCTGTCTCCTCCCCTTCATCTACAGTAATTGAAGTGGATTTAAAAAGTGACATCAATAAGGGATCATAGCTTCCACCTGGATTCACCTGGTCAGTCTATATCATGGAAAGAGCATGTACACTCAGTATGTACTTCCATATTTTTTAAACTGGTACCAGGCTACCTTCAGATGAGTCTTGTGAGGCTTGTGGGCACCCTAGAGCAAAACCGTCATGTACGTGTTCGTGAGAGATGAAAAACGGAAAACACTGTCGTGTTTGTGAAAGACTCATCTTTCCATAGAGTGGTCATATAAGTTTGTAGGCCAAACCATTCGGAAGCAACAGACATTTTCATGAGCAGACCGGTTTTTGGGATCTCTCATGGTCTAACAAACACCGCTGTAGCTCGGCAGTCAACCGCAGATGCGTACGGTTGCAATTGGCGGATGCCAAAAAAACAGATTTCTCTAGCTTAAACAGACGGATTTTGATGGGGATTTTTGTTATTAATCTAATTGTTTCACCTTAAGGCAAACATTTTATTGCCCCCCCTTTTGTTGGTGGAGGGTTTTAAAGTTAATTTCCTGCAATTCTACACATTTTGCCATGAGGTGGAAAGACATTTTGTAGTTTTAAAGCAAATTTCCTGTAATTCTTCACATTTTCCCATGACTTACGCCATGTTAATGATATATGAGAGAGAATGACTAACAAATCAGTGGTGGGCTCCTGGAGGTCAGGGCTCTGGGCTAGACTAACTACCAATTACATTTTTTTTGCTGACATGGCTAATTGAGTGACGGTCAATGACTGACATAACAAGGGAAAAACTGCTGAATGATGCACAACCAAAATGTCTAAATTGCACCGGGTGTATTCTTCTATTCTTACTCTCAATAGTAAGTTCAGACTCCAACTGAGTTCCTAAAAGGGAATTGGGGGACCCCTAGCAGCCGTGGGGCCCTAAGCAACCCTTTATGCAGCTTATGCCTGGAGCCGGCCCTAGTGGGCAGTGTGTATCACTAATGTCACATTGATCTAATTCCAACAAGGTGATCTCATTAATTTGCAGTAAAGATTGAGAAGTTTTTATTTCCTATTAAAACATAATTTTGATGTTCAGACGATTGATTTTCTTCTAGTAAGTACTTTCACGGCACAGGGGCCTCAATGGGTCAATAGCTGCTTTTCCGCGATCATGTTCAGGTCTTTTAGTTTCCCACTGATACTTCCTGCCTCAGAGGAGCTCAGTGCAGATAGTATTTCAACTTCCACCACAGGAGTAGACTAAGAAAAACATATATTTAGCCATAAATTAACAATAACGATTTTGTTGTTTTAGGAACCTTGTATCTGTACTGAAAAGCCTTATGAGCATAAGAATTGGCTTTCAGTGCGTTTGGGCTATAACGTTCCCACCAGTCACCAAAATAGGTGCACATCGCCGCTCTGGTAGAGGGCTCTGCTATTTGAGCACAGCAATTAGTAATAGACCACTTTTCTGAGCACTGCAGTGAAAATACCCAGCGGGAGTCTCTCTTTCTTTCACTTTCCCACTCCCCACTTAGCAAACCTACAGTATGTGGAATCTGCAGGACTGCTGTCCAGGGTTCTGAAACAGTTAGTGGAGAAATTGACATTCATGGAAGACCGTCAGATCAGTGAGCAATCAACAGTGAATGTTGGACAATTGACAGTCTATAATTTAAGTAACATACTTGTTCCTGAATGCAACAGAAAATTAACTGTTCCGAGACCATATTGGTGAAGATGTTATAGGCAGTTTGCTGTCAAAGGGAAATAACCCTGCTGTACTCTGTATTGTACATGTCGTGACCCCTTTTCACGAAACTGCTCTATCTTAGCCACATGGCTATGAAGAGCACCCACGGATGCTGTCTGCTGAATCAATATCTCACCACATGTCACGAACGTCATGGGAAGAAGTGGACCAAAGCGCAGCGTGGTACGTGTTCATTCTATTTATTTATTAAATGAACACCGACAACAACAAAACAAATACGAACGTGACGTTCTGCAGGGCAAAATAACAACCAATGCAAAAATAAGAACCCACAAATGAAAGAGGGAAAAAGGACTGCCTAAGTATGATTCCCAATAAGAAACAACGATAGACAGCTGCCACTGATTGGGAACCACCCTCGGCCAAAAACAAAGAAATAGAAAACATAGAAATAAAGAAACTAGAATGCCCACCCTAGTCACACCCTGGCCTAACTAACATAGAGAAGAAAAAAACTCTATGGCCAGGGCGTGACACCACAGTCCACAGAGGGGACTATCAACACTTACAGAGGTTAGGAAACCCAGTTTTGATATCATAATCCATTAATCATCTTTTGCACCAGTGCCTGTCTAGTGTACAACTTAAGTAATGAGTGATGATATGCAACTTTGTAATATATACCGAGTATTACTCAAGTCCAGCCGTTCTTCAATTATGATCTTACAATCACCGTGGCTCCATATTTCTCTCACCAGCGCGTCAACTGCCCACGGAAACCATACATGCATGAAATGGGCTGTCTGTGGGAGAAGTCAATTTACACCAATGACAAAAAGAGAATAATTGCTGCAGCAGAAAATAGGAAATTATCGTGGAATATTCTCAATATACTGTAAAACGTTTTAGAGTAAAATGAGAAAAGCTTCTGACCTGTTTTTATCACAAGCAATGCAATTACCATTTGTTCCATATTCAATTTGAAAACATAATGAGCGTGGCCCCTTGGCTCAAATCAATGTAATTAAGCCAAACTGTTTTCAGATAAACAAAAAAGAAACTGCAAAGCCTCACTGGAGACAATATTCACACATGATAAAATAATCTCTATGAGGAGAGAGTCACAACCTTCAACCTGTATTGTGTCTGTGGATACTTTTCCTCGGCGGTCAGGTATATCTTCACTCTTGAATTACCTAATTGTTGTGCCTTGGGCTAGAAGTCCAGATAGAAAGTGCCTTATATCTAAAAGTTTAAGCATATTGTTACGGTAGTCCTCCTCCTCTTCAACCGAAGAGGAGGAGTAGTGATTGAACCAAGGCGCAGCTTTGTGAAATGACATGATTTAATAAAGACACGACCAAACAACTAAGACAGAAAACGAACTAGACTTGAATTAACTAACAAAATAACAAAACGAATGTGTAGACAAACCTAGACATACGAACTTACAATAAAACACGAAGAACGCACGAACAGGGAAAAATAGACTACACAAAAATGACGATGTACAAACATACCGAACAGTCCCGTATGGTGCGACAAACACTGAAACAGGAGACAACCACCCACAACGAACACTGTGAAACAACCTACCTCAATATGACTCTCAATTAGAGGAACGCCAAACACCTGCCTCTAATTGAGAGCCATAGCAGGCAACCCTTAAACCAACATAGAAACAGACAACATAGAATGCCCACCCAAACTCACGTCCTGACCAACTAACACATACAACAAACTAACAGAAATAGGTCAGGAACGTGACATAACCMCCCCCTTAAGGTGSGAACTCCGGGCGCACCAGCACAAAGTCTAGGGGAGGGTCTGGGTGGGCATCTGACCACGGTGGTGGCTCAGGCTCCGGACGCTGTCCCCACACCACCATAGTCACTCCCCGCTTCTGTATCCCCCTCCCAATGACCACCCTCCAACTAAACCCACCTAAATGAAGGGGCAGCATCGGGATAAGGGGCAGCAGGTCCGGGCTGAGGGACTCTGGCAGGTCCGGGCTGAGGGACTCNCAGGTCCGGGCTGAGGGACTCTGGCAGGTCCGGGCTGAGGGACTCTGGCAGGTCCGGGCTGAGGGACTCTGGCAGGTCCGGGCTGAGGGACTCTGAGGGACTCTATTTATATTTTTGACAACTTTTACTTTTAGTTCGCTACATTCCTGAAATAAATTATGTACTTTTTACTTCGTACATTCTCCCTGACACTCAAAAGTACTCATTATATTTTGAATGCTTAACGGAACAGGAGAATTGTCTATTTTACACACTTATCAAGAGAACATACCTGGTCATCCCTACTGCCTCTGATCTGGTGGACTCACTAAACACATGAGGAATTTGAAATGATTTATACTTTTACTTTTGATACTTAAGTATAATTCAGCAATTACATTTACTTTTAATACTTAAGTATATTTAAAACCAAATATTCTTAGACTTTTACTCAAATAGGATTTTACTGGGTGACTTTCACTTTTAATTATGTGATTTTCTATTAAGGTATCTTTATTTTTACTCAAGTATGACAATTGGGTACTTTTTCGACCACTGCACTTTCATACACAATGGGGAGATCAATTGGTTTAAGGCTTCCTTTCTCTCAGAAATTAAGACATCAGAAGAGTGATGGAGTGGGACCATCTTTGAGGTCCATAAATATTGCAGGGCAGTAAGAGAGGAAGACAGCCTATGAAGTAGGAGTCCAGGGTATAATTGGAGGGGGGATTGATAGCCTTTTCCTCCTAGAACTGACAGTTTTACAGCCAAGTAGAGACCTGTGGACACACAGATTTCCCAGTCACACTCTCATCTGTGTTTATTTATGAATTATAAACTGGCTGAAAGCTGTGGTATAGCAGAGAAATATACCACGGTTATGAAAAAATATGTTTTTACTGTTCTAATTACGTTGGTAAGCAGTTTATACAGTAATATCAGTCACCTCAGGTTTTTTGGGGGCATATGGCCAATATACCACGGCTAACGGCTGTAGCCAGGCACTCCGTGTTGCGTCATGCTTTAGAACAGCCCTTAGCAATGGTATATTGGCCATATACTGTACCACACCTTCTCGGGCCTTATTGCTTAATTATGTCATCGATACAACACATTTAAACTGTTGCATGTCTTGCTTAGTTGCACCTCATCACACTTCTTTTGAGTGGAATTAATTTGCAACCAAACTTGCAACAGAACCCAGCTAGCAATGAGGAATCGACCCAGAAGCGGCCTTCTTCCTGGCGGCCGGAACTGATTGAATCAGCCCAGAATCGGATGTCGGACTCGGGCCGGAATTAAAATGAATGACTGCCCAGAATCGGCCCAAGTACATCGGGCCATTTCCGTCTATCGAAATTCAGCCGACTTTGCCGGCATCTTACCAGAATCCCCCCAGAAGCGTCCACTCTATGCAATTTTAAATAAATGTATACAAAATTACCTGATTTAGTAATTTGAAATATTACTGTTATCCATTATATATATACAAATTATACCTATCCACAAATATTGTTTTTGAATTTTATATTTGTATTTATATTTACCCCCATTCCGTCATATCCAATTGTCTTGTCCCATCGCTGCAACTCCCGTACGGCCTCGGGAGAGTGTCCCCCCGAAACACAACCCCGCCAAGCCACACTGCTTCTTGACACAATGCACGCTTAATCCAGAAGCCAGCCGCACCAATGTGTCGGAGGAAACACCATACACCTGGTGACCTGTGTCAGCATGCATGTGCCTGGTCCGCCACAGGAGTCTCTACATCGCGATGGGACAAGGACATCCCGGCCGGCCAAACCCTCCCCTAACCCGGACGATGCTGGGCCAAATGTGCGTCGCCTCATGGGTCTCCCGGTCACGGACAGCACGGGTATCGAACTATCATCTGTATCAACACAGTTTGCACTGCGATGCAGTGCCTTAGACTGCTGCGCCACTCGGGAGGATCCATCTACAAAGTTTTTAATGCTTATCAATTGCCTTGCACAAAGTATAAAAAATACTAAAATACTACTTAAACAGGACTCATAAAGAATTTAATTTAAATGTAAATGTTATTTTTTGATCACAGAAACAATGAGAAAATATGGAAAAATAAATAACTAATGAAATGTTAATTATATAAAGCAGCCCGTGTAATCATCTGCCAGAGAGTAGCCACAATCGTCCTGAGCACCAAGTAATACATTTGGGCCAAGATAACTCACACCGGAATCGGCCCAAGCTCAAACCCCGCATCCTGGCCATAAGTAATACTGCCAAAAGCGGCCCAGACTGGGGCCACATGACGTCGGCCGAGTCTGACTCTCAGCCGAGTGCCCCGACTCTCAGGCGGAATCGGCCCAGATCCACCGTGCTAGCTGGAAACAGCGTACAGATGAAAAGTTGATGAATTGAAAGCTACTCTCACAGTGAGACTAACACACACTGCACTTCAAGCCAACTGAATCTTTTAATGAGGCCTTGAGAGAAAACACAACAACAGTACAATCAGTCCACCCGATGTATTATGCATTTAACAGATGATTAACAATGCTGAAATAAAGTAGATTGGGTACTTTCACTGAGCTCTTAATTCAATAGCTAGTTGACGCCCAATGAACACAACAAAGGGTGCATCACTGCAGAGACCTATATGTGGGCAGAACTAGAACACCATCAGTCAACAGACACTCCCAGGAGAATTTAGAACACTCAGATTAGATCACTTCTACCCTGGGAATGTAATTTAGGCATACGAATAAGCAGTCATTTATATTAAGCTCATTTATATTACTGCTTTTGAGAGAAGATTAACTTTCTATATCTTTTATCTTTTACAAAGTCTAAAGAGACAGAGAGAGGGAGAGAGTGAGTGAGAGAGAAAGAGAGAGAGAGAGAAAGAGAGATTGAGGAGTAGAGAGAGGGAAAGAGAGACATAGAGATATTGGACACTGAGGAGTAGAGAGAGAGTAAAAGAGAGAGAGATTTGATATTGAGGAGGAGAGACAGAGAGAGAGAGAGAGGGAGAGAGATGGGGGATGGAAGAGATGACAAGTTGACAAGTTCTCTCTCCGCAGATCATCCCATTGCACTCTGGGTCGGGGGTGAAATCATGTCATACAAATGAAGGAAACAAGAAAATTAAACTTTAGTCTGGAACAACCTCCATTACACTAGCATGAGTAGTGCCCATCACATGTCCAGCTGTAGACACAGGCAGACCCCTAAATGCTTCCATGAAAACGCCAGAGTGCAATTCTCAGCAAAGTCTTCTCTCTTATCACAGAAATTTGAGGGACAATTTAGCTGTCTCTGCCTACAACTCTTTGCTCTGCAGAGCTTCTGGGTCTTTTGTTGTGAGTCCTTCATCTCTGTCTCCTGTGTTCCACTCTATATCCATCCATCATTATTATCTAAGCTGACCACAAGAACAAAGCCTTTAACTTGGGAGACGGATGAAAAGCAATGCCAATTATGGGGGTTTGTCCTTGGACTATATTGGTTGACCAACAGACAGCTTGCTACTCTATGACAGAGATTTCATGGTGAGTAGGGAAAACAAAGGTATACATACTCTATTAATGTCCAAAATACCTGACATTAAGCTGCCAGCCATACACCTTTAGAAAAAAGGGCTCCAAAATAGTTATTTGGCTCTCCCAATAGGAGAACCCTTTTCGGTTCCATGTAGAACCTTCTGTGAAAGGGTTCTACATGGAACCCAAAACAGTTATCTTATGGGGACAGCCAAATAACTATTATAAATAGTTATGGGGACAGCCAAATAACTATCCAAAAAGGAGCCCTTTTTTCTAAAGGTGTATGGCTGGCAGAAAGGGTTCTTGAAAGGGTTCTTGAAAGGGCTTTCTTATGGGGACAGCCGAAGTTCCTAAGCGTTTACAGTATAAGGCTTCCGAATCCTTCTTTTAATGGCCTACATGACACCTCATAATTATCCCTCAGCTCTGGAAAACCATGTGGTTCTGTTCATGAACATAAATCTGATGAGCATTAAATCAAAGCCCATTCCTTCACAAACTCTTCACATGGACAAGGTAATTGTGTTCCTTATCAAGGCATCAGTAATTCAATTAGAATTATTGGCCTTATTTAGCAACAATATCAGCAGCCTGTAAATAAAATCTGCCTAAACCCCCAAAGGGAGATGAAGAGAAATCAATGTTGCCATGGTAACAACCCCCTGCACTGGTGGCAGGCCACTTGAGAAAGAGAAGCTTACAACTAAATGGAGGAAAATGTCACCAGTTTTACCGTTAAAAGTGACATTGTGTGTCCAGGAATGTGTAATGTGCTGTCATCAGTTTACTCAGTGAGGCATCTTTGGATGCTAATAAAGATATCAATAATCAGGGACAGGGAATCTTACTCCAATGAATCTGGAGTAAGATTCATTCACAGTGCCTGCCTGTATTGGCTTATAATCATTGACATTATTTAGATTATGACAGAAATCATGATTCCTATCTGGTATGCATAAAAGCCTCATTGAGATATAAAGGAGTATAATTGCGCTGTCGCTCAAGATTCCATGGAGTTCAATTTGTTTTAGCATAAGGCACAACTATTCAATTTATGGCAAATCCCAGCCATTATTTGAGCTGACATTTTTATTGCTAACTTTATGCCGGCATTGCGAAAACAAATGGAATGACTAAGAGCTTAATAAAATGTGTTATGTGAAATGTGTTTCATGTCAATCATACAATGTTGTATTTGCGTAACCTTTTGTCTTGGCTGAAAATTAACTTTTGAGAATACCACGGCAGTTGTTGCTGAGTAATTTCTCCTGCTTGCTGTGACTTCCTCCACCCTGGCTATTGCTATCTTCATACAGTAGACACCTCTCATAAATTGACAACCTCTTCTTTGAAATTAATGTATTCCATTTAAAAAAAACTGGGAAAGAAAATGAAAAAGAAAATATTGGGGGGAAAAAATTATAAAAGGTATTCAACAGCAGTCTTCTTCCCTTGCCAATAATAATACATTGGCCAAAGTCAGCATTTGTAGAAGTGTACCTCTATGACAGTATGCATCATTTGAACTCAGTTTCTCTTTAGTATGTACTGAACGCTGCTGAACAAATATGGGCCTATTGTAAGTTACTTCCTGCCTCTTAAAGAAGGAGCTACCTCTGTTAAGTGAGCTGGTCTAATAAAAAGTGTCAGGTCCTGGCGTAGGCCTTGGCTTCCTCCTCATGCTGAGCAGAAAGATTACATTTTGATTAATTTCTCTCAGCGAGCACCGCAGGCCATGGGCCTGTTGGGGGAGAGCTGATAGCTGGGCTGTGAGTCAGGAGTCAGGGGGAAACAGAAGGTCACCTCAGCTCTGGATGGCTGCACTGCTGCCAGCTTCACACTCCAGCGGAGCAGTAAAAAGAGACCAGACACCAGCACTGACACACCAGACACCAGCACTGACACACCAGACACCTAGAACATGCTCTGGGCTGAAACATGAATATGACAAATCTCCAGCTGTATTCCCACACACCGTGCCAACAGACAGTATTAGGCTCATGTTTCAGTCATTTGGGATTGCTTAATCTGGTTTCAGTTATTGCTCCAGAGCCTTGCCAAATGAATCTCTTTAAATTTGATCTCCACTTGGCACCATGGTTATAGGGTGACCCCATTCTGTCAGATTTGACAAATGAAAATGATTCACTGTATTTGCAGAAACACAGACATAGCCAACCTGTGCATTGGTGTGTATCTATTGCACCATGAATTGTAAGAAAAATCCAACCCAATGAAATCACAGCTACTCTCAGTAAACGCTTGTCCTGACTTTGACCCACGTTAGGTTTTTCCACACTCCTCCAAAAGCATCGCTTACACAGCGGCATGATGCCTAGAATTAAGTAGTAGTATACAGGCAACAACAACAAAAAATCTCTGCACACCTTTGAAAGGGAACATGGTGTTGTTGTAGTTCCCTGCCTGCAGGGAGTTAACCTTGTCAGTGGTATTTTAGGCTCTGTGCCTTGGGGCTTTTTTTTCAGACTGCTGCCAGCCACCTTCTGTAGGTAGTAACAGCTAGAGGTTGTCATGGAAACAGGCCGCTGAGATGAGACATGGCGCAGACTACCACACACATTATCAAAATAAAGCATTTATTGGCATTACAAAAAAAAATACAAATCTGTTCCAATCCTCAGATGCTTATAAACACATATCAGATCGTGCACGATCATTAGGTTTGCATTAGTTAAGTAATGTGAAAATAAAGATTTCCGACTAAACAGACATACCCAAATTATTTGTCATAAACAATACGTAGTAATTCTCACCTTTCTGGCAAAAATAGTTATAAATTGCTGAGGTGTAGTCACTTTTGAGGACACAAGTTGAAGTACACAATAGGGGAGAGTGGGGTAAGTCGAGTTTTAAAGGGTTAGTTGAGACACCTCTTGTTTCTAGGAAACCATACACAAAATTCATAATTTGACCAACTATTTAGGAGTCTGTAATGGAAGAAACCACATGGAAAAAGTGATTTTCACCAAAACAAATGAATTTATTGTGTAAGAAGTTTAATGATGCTTGAATCTAAACCAAAGTAGATTGTTCTCTACATCAGTTGGGGGTCTCTACAGGCTTCAATAGAAGGTCCTAAACCTAGCATGAAAGTACGTCCTTGTAGTTGCGTGGGCTAATATAGTCAAAAAGTTTGCCTTGAGGTAAGTTGAGCCAATGGCCATGGGGCAAGTTGAGCCAATGATTGTGCAAACTTAATATGTGTAAATATTTGTATGAACATAACAAGATTCAACAACTGAGATACAAACTGAACAAGTTCCACAGACATGTGACTAATAGAAATTGAATAATGTGTCCCTGAACAAAGGGGGGGTCAAAATCAAAAGTAACAGTCAGTATCATTGAACAAGCATGGGAAACAGTGTTTAAACCCTTTACAATGAAGATCTGTGAAGTTATTTGCATTTGACAAATTATCTTTGAAAGACAGGGACATTTATTTTTCAGGACCCTGTTTCTTCTTCGTTAGAAAGAATACTATATTTCCCTTGATTGAGTGATACTGATACTAATATGATAAAAAATACACTACACTAAAAGTATGTGGACACCTGCTCGTCGAACATCTCATTCCTAAATCTTGGGCATTAATATGGAGTTGGTCCCCCCTTTGCTGCGATAACAGCCTCCTCTCTTCTGGGAAGGCTTTCCACTAGATGTTGAAACATTGCTGCGGGGACGTGCTTCCATTCAGCCACAAGAGCATTAGTGAGGTCGGGCACTGATGTTGGGCGATTAGGCCTGGCTCGCATTTGGCGTTCCAATTCATCCCAAAGGTATTCGATGGGGTTGAGGTCAGGGCTCTGTGAAGGCCAGTCAAGTTCCTTCACACCAATCTCGTCAAACCATATATATGTTTTTACCCCCCTTTTTCTCCCCAATTTCATCATATCCATTTTTGATCTTGTCTCATCGCTGCAACTCCCCAACGGGGAAGAGGCGAAGGTCGAGTCATCCAAAACATGACCCGCCAAACCGCGCTCCTTAACACCCGGAAGCCAGCAGCACCAATGTGTCAGAAGAAACACCATTCAGCTGACGACCGAGATCAGCCTGCTGGCGCCCGGGCCGCCACAAAGAGTCGCTAGAGCGCGATGAGCCAAGTAAACACCCCCGGCCAAACCCTCCCCTAACACAGACGACGCTGGCCAATTGTTCACCGCCCTATGGGACTCCCAGATGTGACACAACCTGGGACCGAACCTGGGTTTGTAGTGACGCCTCACCACTGCACCACTCAGGAGGCTCAACAAACCATTTTATGATGGACCTCGCTTTATACACGTGGTCATTGTCATGCTGAAACAGGAAAGGGCCTTCCCCAAACAGCTGCCACAAATAGGGGACTTAAAGTTTAAGAGGTACTGTACCACAAGATGTTCAAGGTAACTACACATATCCAACAAGCTCTCACTGTCTCACTGCAGAATTAAATGTTCATCTATGTTCAAACGTCAAATTTCTAAGCGTTTTTGTTGCTCCTGCTGCTCTGTATCATTCCATTTCTCAAAATGTCAAATTTACAGTACAGTACAGTACAGTAGAGCACAGTAGAGTACAGTACAGGAATGAAAAGTAAAGAAAAGTAGAATGGAGTTGAGTACAGTAGAGTAGAATAGAGTGGAGTAGAGTTCAGTACAGTGCACAGTAGAGAACACTAAATTGACTACACTATACTGTACTGAACTATAATGTACTTTATTGTACTGTACTGAGCTCTAGTCTACTTGACTATACTATACAGAACTCTACTTGAATGCTTTCTTCTGTATTATACTGTACTGTACTGTGCTTCACTGTGCTGTACTTTGATGTCCAAACTTCTGAAACATTGACGTCTATGTTTGGTTCAAATTTGGTCTTGTTTGGTGGCAGAGCTCATTAAAATAATAGCCCGAGTGTAGAATAATATGCAACGGAGGATATTGCATATTTCTACCTTGTTGTACCTATTAGGATACATCACCATGAAGAGAATGACATTCATAATTATGCATTACTGTATAGTACAGATCAGGGACCCATGATGAAATTATTTTACCGCAATTCTGTTACTGTCTGTAAATCCACTTCACTTAATGTAGTTCAATAACCAAAACCACCTGGGGGCAGCCCGTCAAGAAATCCATGATCCAATTTCAGAGGGAGGTGTTTAATCCCAGGGTCCTTAGTTTAGTGATGAGCTTGGAGGGCACTATGGTGTGGATTGCTGAGCTGTAATCAATGAACAGTATTCTCACGTAGGCATTCCTTTTGTCCAGATGGGAAAGGGCAGTGTGGAGTGCAATAAAGATTGCGTCATCTGTGGATCTGTTGGGCCGGTATGCAAATTGGAGTGTGTCCAGGGTGTCTGGGATGATGGTGTTGATGTGAGCCATGACCAGCCTTTCAAAGCATTTAATGGCTTCAGATGTGAGTGCTACGGGGTGATTTAGACAGGTTACCTTGGCGTTCTTGGGCACAGGAACTATGGTTTTCTGCTTGAAACATATACAGGACCAGTCAAAAGTTTGGACTCACCTACTCATTCAAGGGTTTTTCTTGACAGAATGCCAAGAGTGTGCAAAGCTGTCATCAAGGCAAAGGATGGCTACTTTGAAGAATCTCAAATATATGATATGTTTTGATATGTTTCACACTTTTTTCGTTACTACATGATTCCATATGTGTTATTTAGAAAATAGTAAATATTATGAAAACCCTTGAATGAGTAGGTGAGTCTAAACATTTTACTGGTACTGTATATGTATATATATATGTATATATATTTGATAAATTATTGAATTTGGCCTTCACTGCTATAGCCCATAGAAACGCATTGAATAACACATTCATAAATGGCAAAACAGACAGTCCAAAAATAAATCATAAGGAATAAGGTTTTGAAGTGTCTCCTACAGTATACAATATATAGGAGATATAAGAAAGCTCACAAAATATTTTTGTTGTCATGAAACTACCTCCATACTTCCATTTGTTTGTATGGGTTACCTTGAGACAAGTCCCGTGACACTTGTGGGGGTCATAGAGCAAAACGAAGAACACCATCGAGTTTGTGACGCTACAAACGTTTTTGTGGGAAGACCGAAATTCGGGACGTCTCATGATCTGACAAACACTGCTGTAGCTCGGCCACCTTCCACTGCAGATGACGGATTTTGATGAGGATTTTTTTATTATGTTACTTAGATTGAAGCAGGGGTGCGTCAATAGACTCTTATGGATTAAAGTCACCGGCCCCTAGAAGTGCCGCCTCTGGGTAAGCATTTTCTTGTTTGCTTGTGGCCCTATACAGCTTGTTGAGTGCGGTCTTAGTGCCAGCATACGTTTGTGGTGGTAAATAGACAGGTACGAGAAATATCTTGGTAAACCATACTATTTACAGCTTATCATGAGTTATTCTAACTCAGGCTAGCACAACCTTGAGATTTCCCTAATATTAAAGATGCTGTTGTTAACAAACACAACACGCAACATCTCCCCTGACTTTCCCCGACGCCACCGTTCTGTCCTGCCAATGTATAGAAAAAACAGCTAGATTTATATTTACCATATCCTTGTTCAGCCACGACTCTGAGAAACATAGGATATTACAGTTGTTCAGATCACGTTGATAGGACAGTCTTGAACGGAACTCATCCAGTTTATTCTCCAGTGATTGGCAATTTAACCTCTCTGCGACGTAGTCTCGTCAGGTAGCCTGTAGAGCGCTGTCTCCTCCTTATTTGACTGTCGAGGATTTGGGCCTGGTTTCGCCTCCGACTCATTGAGGTAGAAGTCCTCTTCCAAATCGAGGTTAGTGATAGCAGTTCTGATGTCCAGAAGCTCTTTTCAGTCATAGGAAATTATGGTGGAAACATAATGTAAAAAAATGCACAAAATAGCACAATTGGTCAGGAGCCTGTAAAACGGCCGCTATTCCCTCTATTAACATTCTTAGACTCAAAGCAATAATTATTTTAATTAGTAAAAACATATGGTGGTAAAAGCTAGCTAGCATTTCCCCATCATTCACTAATGAGCTTCATTTCTGACAGGCTGGTCAGATTACATTTCAGCCTCAGAGGCTGATAAATCAGGATTCTGTTGTGTTAGCTGTTTCATAGGTAAAGCTACTTGTAGGCAGATTAGTAGTCAGTGATTTAAAGGCTGATGCAGGGCTGCCGGAAAATGTGTGGCGAGGCGCCATTTACCACAGCACTTTTTAATCAGGTGTGGCAGTGCCACATTTTTTATTTTGTCTAATAAAATATATTGACGCAAAGTGCTAAAAAGAGGGGCAAAAACACAGCCAGATGATACAAAATGTTAAGACAATGAAGGACTTGTAAAACAGTGACAATAAAACACGATCAACATTAAAAGAGCTTAGTTTCCTTAAAAAGTAGAGCCTTTGCTGTCCTTTCTTAAACATCAGTGCTGTGCATTTTCCCCAACGTAGCTTGTGGTGATGCACAGGTAGGGTTGGGTAGGTTACTTTCTAAATGTAATCCATTACAGTTACTAGTTACCTGTCCAAAATTGTAATCAGTAACATAACTTTTGGATTAGCCAAACTCAGCAACGTAATCTGATTACGTTCCGTTACTTTTAGATTACTTTCCCCGTAAGAAGAATTAGAAAAATACAAAAATGTATGTTACCAATTGAACGACATCTATTGCAGGATAAATCAAGGTTAAAGTTTACATAGCTGGCCATGTACGGATGTTACATTTTACTTTATGGGTTGGTTATGTAGGCTTCTTCTAACCCATCGCTTTCTACTACATAAAACAATACGATTCAGTTATATCTTTACATTAATATATATAATTTATAAGTCCAAAAATGGATGTAGCAACTACAGATTGCCCCTTTAAGTCTATCAACAGTGTGTGCATTTGAGCATGTCTCTATTAGGCCTATAGATTATACATTTTTTATCAGCATGAATTAGATTGAGCAATAAAATCCCCACTTTTATTCTATAGGTTGGGATCGCACTATGCAGCTGGTGCAAGATCGCATTTTTCACTGGCTGTCCACTGGTTTCAAAAACAATGATTGACTTGCAGTTTAAACTTTGTGAATTCAACCATTATTGGGTTCAAATAAACTTTTTGATTTGTGAACAGCCATCTACAACCACAATCCGTAAGCGGCAAATAGCTAAATGAAAGAGCAGCAGTGTGATTCACATCAATGCGCTATGTAGATATAAATAATAAGTGATCCGTATCGCCATAGACTACACCACTGCTGTCATCCTTCCCTCCAAGCGTTTATTCAAGTTGGATAATCTTTGGATGCCGACAGCAGTCGCACCATTGGAAGACATAGCTTGGACTGTATCCTACAAAAGCCTATTCCTGCTCTTCTCCCTCGATCCATCAAACACATTTGGTGTGTCATCATAGTGGTCTCTGACTTGTGGTCAGACTCGCTCAGATGGAACAAACTTAAATTTACGCTATTTTTCATTGCTCATTTGAATGCCATTGAGAAAAAAGAGAAATGTCAACAACAATTTTTTTTGCAAACATCCTTTCTGAATTTAAAAGTAATCCTCTAAGTAATCATCTAGTTTTTCAAAAGTATCTGTAATCTGATTACAATTGTTGCTGGTAATGTAACAGATTACAGTTACCGGTTTTTGTAATGCTTTTACAAATCCGTTACTCCCCAACCCTGTGTACAACACCCAAATCTTTATACTCCTACACTACCTCTATGTATTGCCACTGAACAACAGTCAGTGGGGAGGGTGTTATGTTTTCCCTACAGTCAATATGCGTTTCTTTTCTCCTTTTTTGTGTTCAGCACTAAGTGAGAGTCATCACACCACTTAACAAAGTTCTCCAAGACTGGCCAGTGCTCCTTCTCCTCATCCTGGATTAGCCTGACCAGTGCTGTGCTGTCTGCAATCTTAATCAATTGTCTTCCAGGGTAGGAGCTTTTACAGTCATTGGTATAAAGCAGCGGCGAAAGCACACACCATTGAGGAGAGACCATGCTAGTGGTGCGCTTGTCTGACATCCACTGTCCCACCTTGACCTGCTGTGTCCTATTGCTCTGGAAATCCAGGATCCACAGCACCAGGCTTCCATCCAATGATAAATTGTCTATGAGTCTCTGAGCCAAGGTGGAGGGATGGATTGTATTAAACGCCAAAGAGAAATCAACAAATAAGACCTTAGCATGGCATTTGACCCTCTAGGTGCTTGTAGATACAATAAGGTTCAGTAGCATAAGGGTGGCATCAACAACCCCTTCCCCCTACCAGTCACAATAGCAAACTGAAGGCAATTAAGACGCTGCTGTGTCTTAATCCCCTTCACAAAACACTTCATAACCAGGGATGTTAATGCCACTGGCCTATAGTCATTTATTACAGATGCGTTTGTCAATTTGGGGATGGGTACTATAGTAAAGTTTTCCAGAGCATAGGTACATGTTGCTGATCCAAAGAGGATTTAAAAACAAAAGAGAAAATACCCACCAGTTGCTCTGTATAGAGTTTTAAAACAGTTCCTCAGTTCCAATTGTGTTTTTATGTACTGTATGTACAGTGCTGCAAACAACAATTAATCTGAATTAATATTCACAAAAATAAAAAACTATCTCAGTTTAAGGAACTGTATTATGGCCTTCCATGGATTCCTTGTTTTACTGAGGGTATAAACATTTGGCAGTACGCATGTAAAATCCCTTTGTCAACTATCACCATGGGAAAAGGCAAACAACTCACAAAGTAAAAGAGACAAATGGTTGTTGACCTTCATAAATCAGACAGTAGGTACAAAAAAGGTATACAAATCCAAATATACCACTTACCACTATTAGGGCAACGAGTAAGAAGTTTAAAACCACTGGAATAGTGGTAAATTTGCCTTGTATTGGACGCATGTGTATCTTGTCCCTACGCAAAGTGAGGAAGATAGTTTGGGAGGCAAAGAAAAGTTCAAGGTCCACAGTTGGAGAATTACAGAACTTGGTTGCATCTTCGGTTCACCAAGTCTCCAAATCTAGCATTAGATGCCACCTCAAAGTCAATAGCCTATTTGGAAGAGTTCTGTCACGACTTCCGCCGACGTCACCGGTCTTCTAGCCATCGCCGATCCACCTTTCATTTTCCATTTGTTTTGTCTTGTCTTCCCATACACCTGGTTTCAATTCCATCATTACATGTTGTGTATTTAACCCTCTGTTCCCCCCATGTCCTTGTCCGGAATTGTTTATTGTAGTGCTTGTGCACGTTATGCTGGTGTGTAATGGGTTTTGTTTACCCATTGATTTATTGTTCTGTTTACGGTGGTTTTGTTTATTAAACTGGGCCGTTGTAAATCAGTTTTTGCTCTCCTGCGCCTGACTTCTCTGCTACCAGTACGCACCCCCTACAGGTTGCCAGAATTTGTAAAATTCTTTAGAGCAACCAAGAATTGTAAATTCCTGCCTGAGGTTGCTAAATGACATTGGCGCTTGGATTGTAAACAGTGCTACGGTCAGATGACATGAAAATAGAGCTCTTTGGCCACACACACCAGTGGTTGGTTTGGTGTCGAAAGAAGGATATCACATGCAGAAAACAACCTCTTACCTACTGTAAAATATGGTCGTGGATCTTAGATGTGATGGGACTATTTTGCTTCCACTGGCCCAGGGTCCTTTTTAAGGTCAATGGCAATTTGAACTTTACCAAGTACCAACGCATTTTAGCCAAAAACCTTGTTGCCTCTGCTAGGAGGCTAAACCTGTTCATCCCAGAATATATTTTATTCTACTTTCAAAGGATAAAGCTAAGAACATTAACAACTTCATAGTTAAGAACACTATAACAACATGGAAGAAAATTAAACGTATTCTCAAAAACCAATATAACACCCTAAAAACAAAACCTTATGGAGCAATCCTTGGATAGCTTTTCAGAATTCATTGATAAATTGGTCTACATGGAAAACTAAAGGAATATAAACCGGTAACAGGAAATAAATGTGTTACCATGACAGAATTAAAAAGTAATTTTGGACTGACCAATGTAGATAGTTTCAAATACATGCAACTTAAAAGTTGCATTTCATGAAATTTTGATTTTAAATCTTTTGGACGTCAGAGCAACCTTGAGGGAATCTTATTTGAATCAGAAAAGGATACTCATATGATTGTGAAGATATATAAAACCATGCAAAGAGCATATCCAACTGACAATCTCTTAGAAAAAAATATAAACTATTGGCACCAAGACTTAAAAAGAACTGATGTTGTCACAAGATGGAGAGAAAGTTGAAGCATAACTAACAAAATTACAGTTAACTAAAATGTACACTTATTCCAGTTTAAACTAACGTATCGATTTATTATACAAGAGACAAAATTCACATAATCTACAGAACAACGGCAGAGTCATATCTTACTATAAGTGTAAAACTAATAAATACTCAATTAATCAATGCTTTCTGTGAATGCAATAAAGTCCAGAAGTTATGGACGGAGCTAGAAAGTTAGAAGGTATTACAATGTAAACATACTTTTAACCCTCTTACTGTGTTCCGGTCGAATTGGACCGATTTCCAAGTTTTCTCTCTGAAAAATGTAGTTCCTGTAATCTGATTGTCATAAGGTTCCATGACTTTGTCCACACAGAGCATCTGAACACACAAAATACATTTTGATGATTTTCATTACATTTTGGGTGTTTTATTTAACTTTTGTACACCTGTGGTGTTCCCAATCAAAATGACCGGTCATTAAAAATGAATTGGTGAAACTACAATTAGTGTATACAATTGAGTTCAGGCACATGCCCATTCATCAGATGGACACACTTCCTCTCCCAGACCCCCACATGCATGTGTGTTTGAGCACACACACACACACACACACACACACACACCTCACTCCTCTTCTTGGCTTCCATGGCAACCCCCACGGGAATCTTTCCCCAATATAATCTTTCCCCCACGGGAACCACACCTGTTGACATTCTCACGAACAATCGCAATATTGTTTCAATAATATATGGACCTTTTCTCACTGCTCTGGTATATAAAGCTTTTTTGAGGCCTTGCTCACAATTCATTCTGTGGCAGCACAATTACCAAACGATATACTGTATGTGAGGCTCTTGATCATACCTTTGATCATGACACTGGTGAGAAGGAGAGTCCTTGTTAAACTTTGACACAAAGTAGTCTGTGATAAATAGCACAATATGTTTCATCTGAGTATTTGTTATAGTCAAAATAATCCATACATTATGCTTTTTTAACTCAAAAGCGAGTTGTATGAGCTCAGGTCAATGAGGCCTACAGGCCATAAATAGCAAATAGAAGTTCAAAACTTGTAATGTTCACAAGAACTTAAGTTGATAAAAAAAATCTAACACAATATTAGGTGATAATATATGTATTATTATGTGCGTCTGTAATTTGGTGTATTTGTTTGTATTTGGAGTAAAAACATAAAAAATTACGTTTTCAAAAAACATTTGATTTTACTGTCTGTCCCTCAGTTGTATGTCGCCATCTTGAAAATCACTCATTACATAGATATGCAAGGACCTTGAGCATTCCCCCCAGTGGCAAACTGTTATCGGGGGAGGGGTCTATATTAAATACAATTATTAGCTTCCTTTTAGTATGTCATTACTTTGAGGATTCTATTGATACTTTGGTGTGTCTACATCCAAAGTGTCACTTCGTGTTACTCAATTTATAACAAGATGGTGCCAATAGACATGGTCACCCTATTTCTAGCTCCTAGCCAACTTTGCAGTATTCTTTTAAATGTTTTTGTTATTTCTTACATTATTTGCTCAGAAAGTTCCTTGTATTATTACCTACAGCCGAAAAATACTTTTGGACATTAGATTGCGGTCACTCATCAGAAATTCAAGCAAAAATGTTACTTCCCTGACCAGGGTCCTTTGTTTGAACTTCCAGAGGCAGCTTTATTCATCACAGGGCCTGCACCAAAACGCTGATTCCAAAGACAGTGAAGAACAAGTGGGGCCGTAGACAAACTCAAGCGGTGTGCATACCATCCACCACTTCCGAATATATTACTCGCTAACGTTCAGTCCATGGACAATAAAGTAGATGAGCTGAGAGCGAGGTTCTCCTTCCGGAGACACATCAGGGACTGTAACATACTCTGGACTATGTGCAAACTGTAAACCACATATCTCATAAATCGTATTTATTGTCTCTGGGGACTTTAATAAAGGAAATCTGAGGAAAACGCTACTGAAATTCTATCAACACATCTCCTGTGCTACACACACACATCACAAATTCTTGATCAGTGCTACTCTTCCTTCCAGGACGGCTACAAGCCCCTTCTATGCCCTCCATTCGGCAAATCAGATCATGCCTCCATTCTGCTCCTCCCCACCTATAGTTAGAAACTTAAACAGGCAGCACCCTTTGTAAGGACTGTTCAACGTTGGTCTAACCAATCGGAATCTATGATTGCACCTGGTGTATTCTACTCTTCTTACTCTCAATAGTAAGTTGAGACCCGATTGAGTGGCCAGGGCCCTAAGAGACCGAGATGTCGCTTATGCCTGGAACAGGCTCCGCTCATACAGTATGAGGGTGCAGAGAATTGGGAGCTGCTAGCATCTTTCTGATTAAAGCCGGGTTGCTAACTGTAAGATAATGCAGCATTCTGTGCTGCTTAATAGTGCCCATTTACCATAATCACATCCTCCTTTGATTTAAGCTCAGCCACTTCATTCCTCCCGTCAATGCTGCCCACACCCATCTCATCTCATCCTGGAGAGTGGGCATGGCAAGGGAGGACACTGTTGCCCTATATGTCATTAAATGGCAGTGTGAACACTGAAGATCTGTCCTCTGTGCCCGGTGGTCTTCATCACTTTGGGAGGCTTGTCTTGCCATTTACTCCCATATGTCCTCTTCCTGGTTTCCAAAATCTTTCATCTGTGGTTTTGGAGGGCTGTTTGCTCCTCGAAGGATTTTTGCAGCAATAATTGGAGACTAAAGGGGCAGATTTTAATTACGCTCTGATAATTGCTTTTGCAGCATCTCAGCCTCTGTAGTTAGTATCTCTCCACTCCATCTCTCTTTATCACAATCTACACTGTGCCTACACCTACAGTCAAACTGATATAATGCATCATTTACCATAATGTCATAATGTAAAACACATCTTTCCATCTCCCCCGCATTACAAGTTTTCATTTTAGTTATATGGAATTATGGTAAACACCTTTGTTGTCAAAGTAAATGCTTAAGGTTTGAAATGAATATATTTTTCCAGAGCCTGTTTTTACTATATATGATGTAACATACAAATAATGACACAAGGTCTGGAAATGGTATAAAAAAATATGAGGAAAAAAGTATTTTATTTTTGCTTGCTCCTCAATATACAACATACAGTATTTGCGTGTGTAAATCACAACAAAATCAGTGATCGTTGAATGATTCTAGCAAAATAAAAAATAATATTCTGAGAATTTAAAAAGCTTTATGTCTACTTACCTAGTTATTAAACATTCATATTTCTATTGCTGGTTTATGGTATTTTCTCTGCAAACTTAAGTTCTTAATAAAAAATTACTGTTTGTTAATGTCAAAAAAGTCATTCAAATTATAGTTGATACAACATTACAGAACAATTGCTAACATTATTCAATAGACAGTATATCAAGTCTAAACTTACTTTGTCAGCATATATTGTAGTCCATAGACAAATTGGTTTATATATTGCATTGTACAACAGTTAACACTTAAACTGTTTTATGAGAAAAAAAATGTGTAATCGCTAAGAATACTTCCAGAGAAAGAAATCAAAATGGATCCAATTCCAGCTCCAGCAAGTTGATCCAGACTGAATCCATGACAATACCCATGCTATGATATCAAAACAAGTACTCAAAATAAAGCACAATGACTACCAAGTCCTGGGAGCTAAACAAAGCTGCCATATTGACTGTCAAAAAGGGGGCAAGAGGAGAAAGGCAATACACTATACTAAAAAGTCTGAAATATCTGTCTGTTCTTCGCCTCAAATGAGCAAAGAAGAAAACTGCAAAAAATATATTTCATATTACTGTCACACAAAGAAGCAAAATAAGTGACTTTGTGCTCCTAAAATGTGTTATTTATGGTTTACCCCACATGTAGTAGCTTTCACCACATGTAGTAGCTCCGTGTTGTGTCCACCTGGCCTGGTTTGGTCTCTGATGAGGAGGAAACCTCTTTCTCCTTCTCACTGTCCGCCTCCCACAGGTTGATGAGGGGAGGGTAGAGCTCATTGAGGGGGATGGAGGATGTTTTCTGCATGTACTTTTTCAGGGAGTGATTGTAGTTTTTCCTCTTCCACCTCTTGGAAATGTACACAGCCATAGAGGCCAGGCTGATGATGCCGAACATGGTACCCATGACCGCTGCGAGAGCGGTGTTAGTGCCTTGGTCAGATATCTCCACAGCGAAGGCAGCGTGCTTCGTTGTGACATTGACACAGGACTTCTGTGTCTGCTGGTGGATGTTGGAGACGGTGAGACATACCTCATACTCGGTGGCGGGCTGTAGGTGTGTGAGGTTATACTCATGGACATCCACTGGGACCCTGGCTGTGTAGGTGATGTGAGGGTTGTCTATCTTCATGGTGGCAGATGACCACTTGAGGTTGGAGGTCATGACGTTGGAGTTGACCTTCCAGGAAACCAGAATGGAGTGGGACTCAGTCTTCTTCACGTACACTTTCATCAACTGGGTGCTGTCTAAGAGAGTACCATTCACCCTAATAGCAGTCACCCGAGTGTCCGCCCCCTCAGCATTCTGGGCCACACAGGTATACCTGCCAGAGTCCTCGACCTGGATTTGAGAGATACGCAGTGTTCCCTCGCTACTGAGGCTGTATTTATCAGACAGGGTTTCCACCATCACCTTGTTCCCTAGAGGTGTGACCCAGTAGATATCTGGCTCAGGCTGGGACATTGCACGGCAGTCCAGGTCCACAGTCATGCCTATGTCCAGGTTCAGGTGGTTGGGAAAGCTGTCGTGGGAGATCATGGGCAGACACTGCTCTGCTGAGTCCTGCTGGAGCAACTCCCTCACATGCTGACCTCTGACCTCGACTGGAAGTGCACAGAACATGGAGAGGGGTTCCATGAAGCGGATGCTGGTCTTGTTGGAGCTCATCCACTGGATGACGCAGTCACATCGCAGGGGGTTGCTGTGGATGCTGATCTCACGCAAGTTGGGCAGGGAGTCCACAGTGGACTGGTAGAGGGCGTTAAGGGCATTGTTGTTCAACATGAGGCTCTCCAGGGCAGGGACGTCACGGAAAGCCTGGCGGTTCACGTAGGAAAATTTGGGGTTATTAGTAGCCTCCAGCTTGGTAAGCTCAGGGAGGTTATCGACGGCAAAGCGGTCAATGGAGACCAGCTCCCCCATGTTGTTTATGCCCAGCTCTTTCAGCCTCAGCATGTTCTTAAAGTCCCCCTCTTGGATTTTGTGCACAGGGTTTTTGTTCAAGTCCAAGAACTTGAGGTTAGGTAGTTTCTGAAGGGCGTTCTGAGGAACTCTAATTAGCTTATTGTCGTAGAAGGAGAGACTCTCTAGGTTGTTTAGTCCCACAAAGGCATTTCCAGGGATGTCTGTTAAATCCATTCCAGCCAGAACCAAGCTCCTCAGGTTTACAAGCGGCTTGAAGTTAAAGTCCAGGATGCCAACAACAGGATTTTCCCCGATCATGAGGATCTCAAGGTTGGGCGTTGACTCAAACCAGCGACTGTCAATGGCCTTGAGCCTGTTGGAGTTGAGATGAAGCCTGAGCAGATTGTGCAGACCAGAGAGGGCGTTTGGGGAGATTATGTTGATCTGGTTATGGTTGATGTAGAGCTCTTGCAGGTTGCTGAGGTCCTGTAGGCAGTAGTCAGGCAATTCAGTAATCTGGTTCTCTTCAAGGTGCAGTGTGGTGAGCTGGGACATGTTGGTGAGGCCCACATTGTGGATGCTGCTGAAGTTGTTCTGAGACAGGTCCAGCTCGGTCAGGTTGAAGAGCTGCTCCAGCTCCTCACTGGTTCTGGCGATGTAATTGCTCTGCAGGAGGAGCACCTGAGTGTCGCTGGACAGGTTGCTTGGGATGCGTGTGAGACGGAGGTCGTTACAATCCACCGTCGTGGCTTCTCTGTAGGTGGATTGGGGGGTGAACCAGGGTCGGATCTCACACACACACAGCTGGGGACACTCATTATCTCTCTGGATGGAGGATAGTCCAACGGACGCCAGAATCAAGCCAGCCAACAACTGCCTTAGTAGACAGTAGATGAACCTCCCTCTAGCCATGCTGTCTGTCTGTGTTCACCGGTCCAAACCCACAGAGGGTTGGACACCAGAAAAGGTTGATGACCTTGGAGAGAGCTGTGTTATTGTCATTAACCAGAGGTTTTGCTGACTTGTAGTTGTATCCCTATAAAATGGTCCAGGTGGGAAAAGATGTGCAGGGGGTTCCAGTGAAACAGTTCCAGAGTTACAGTGAGCCTCCCACTGTTCAGAGTGTTTCTTTCATCAAAACCTCAGTACTGCACGGTGAGTCTGTAAAACAAAGACAAAAAAGACTATGGGTTACTGTACAGTTTAGTGTAATGCATGGACAACCAGGAACACATACAGTTGAAGTCGTAAAATTACATACACCTTCGCCAAATACATTAAAACTCAGTTTTTCACAATTCCTGACATTTAATCCTAGTAAAAATTCCCTGTCTTAGGTCAGTTAGGATCACGACTTTAATTTAAGAATGTGAAATGTCAGAATAATAGTGGAGAGAATGATTTATTTCAGCTTTTATTTCTTTCAACACATACTCAGGAGGTCAGAAGTTTACATACACTCAATTAGTATTTGGTAGCATTGCCTTTATATTGTTTAATTTGGGTCAAACATTTCGGGTAGCCTTCCACAAGCTTCCCACAATAAGTTGGGTGAATTTTGTCTCATTCGTCTTGATAGAGCTGGTGTAACTGAGTCAGGTTTGTAGGCCTCCTTGCTCGCAGACGCTTTTTCAGTTTTGCCCACACATTTTCTATACGATTGAGGTCAGGGCTTTGTGATGACCACTCCAATACCTTGACTTTGTTGTCCTTAAGCAATGTTGCCACAACTTTGGAAGTATGCTTGGTCATTGGAAGACCCATTTGTGACCAAGCTTTAACTTCCTGACTGATGTCTTGAGATGTTGCTTCAATATATGCACAAAATTTTCCTTCCTCATGATGCCATCTATTTTGTGAAGTGCACAAGTCCCTCTTGCAGCAAAGCACCCCACAACATGATGCTGCCACCCCCATGCTTCACGGTTGGGATGGTGAGTTGCCCCTTTTTCCTCCAAACATAACGATGGTCATTATGGCCAAACAGTTCCATTTTTGTTTCATCAGACCAGAGGACATTTCTCCAAAAAGTACGATCTTTGTCCCCATGTGCAGTTGCAAACCGTAGTCTGGATTTTTTTATGGCGGTTTTGGAGCAGTGGCTTCTTCCTTGCTGAGCGGCCTTTCAGGTTATGCTGATATAGGACTCGTTTTACTGTGGATATAGATACTTTTGTATCTGTTTCCTCCAGAATTTTCACAAGGTCCTTTGCTGTTGTTCTGGGATTGATTTGCACTTTTCGCACCGAAGTACATTCATCTCTAGGAGACAGAACGCGTCTCCTTCCTGAGCGGTATGATGACTGCGTGGTCCCATGGTGTTTATTGTGTACTATTGTTTGTACAGATGAACGTGGTACCTTCAGGCGTTTGGAAACTGCTCTCAAGGATAAACCAGACTTGTGGAGGTCTACCATTTTTATTGAGGTCTTGGCTGATTTTTTTTGTTTTCCCATGATGTCAAGCAAAGAGGCACTGAGTTTGAAGGTAGGCCTTGAAATACATCCACAGGTAAACCTCCAATTGACTCAAATTATGTAATTTAGCCTATCAGAAGCTTCTAAAGCCATGACATAATTTTCTGGAATGTTCCAAGCTGTCAAAGTCAACTTAGTGTATGTAAACGTCTGACCCACTGGAATAGTGATACAGTGAATTATAAGTGAAATAATCTGTCTGTAAACAATTGTTGGAAATATTCCTTGTGTCATGCACAAAGTAGATGTCCTTACCGACTTGCCAAAACTATAGTTTGTTTACAAGAAATTTGTGGAGTGGTTGAAAAACAAGTTTTAATGACTCCAACCTAAGTGTATGTAAACTTCCGACTTCAACTGTATAGCATAAACAATTTGATTTATGAGACAGGGAGTTGGTGAAAAGTAGTGTCTGGAGTAAATGTAAGGGTATCATACGTCATATCATGTTAACCAAAAGTTACATGTCAGCCATGTTAAATAGAACATGAATGTAACACAGCTCATGATGATGTTGAGAGCAAACCTTCTGTTTGGCTGTCGTTTACATCTTTTACATCTCCCTGAGAGATTGTTAATGTGAATTATGCAGCATCATCAGTTGAGGAAAAATGCTAAATCAGATCATTATAACGCAGGCACAATTAAAAAAAATAAAAACTTGTATATACTTGGACACAGATCAAATTCACTTGAGTGCTTTCATCTATCCAACAGGCCCATCAGCAATAGATCATTAGCTTCTCCGCACATCATTAAATACTCTGAGATATGTCAGTATTCTCCATGCCTATGAAGAAAATAAATGATGGCAAAAATATGTTCCTAGATTATTAATGAAAGAGCCACTGTGTCCTGGTTTAGGTACAGAAATATGGTGGATTTCTTTAACATATGTTGTGTATTTCTGAGAGAAGCCTTCAGTGAGCATTGCAAGTACAGTATTTTGTAAAAAGCATACATCACACTTCTCCTCAGCCGCAACAGTCAGTTATTCATCCAGAACTACTTTTGTTCAAGGACAGGGACTTCAGGAGAAGGACTTGTAAATCCAGAATCTAGTCTTGTGAGGAGCATAACAGGAGCACTGGCATCTGCCATACCATACAGTGCTGACTAAAAAATAGGCCACAATACTATTAAACCTCAAGTTAATATGTGATATCAATTAACATTGACTTTAATTGTGGTAATGTTCTTGAACATAATGATTTCACTGACAATTGAGTTGGTTCCTAGGCTTTTGCTCCCATCACTAAAGAGTGTTAGTGATTTTGCAGAGGAGAGGCAGGCACATATGCACACTTGAGCAACTACAAGGTTCTGTAATTGACTTCTGAATGTGGCAAGTGGAAATCAATAAGGACTGATTCCTCCCTGTAACTACCGGAACATTCAGACCATTTGAAATAGTGCTTAACTCTTCGAGTACCAACCTGTTCTGTATGTGTAGTAAAAGTATAGAATGTAGATGGGCTAGCTGGCTCTACCATGGTGGAATCCTGTAGGGCATTATAATCTGAGCAACACTTAAGAAATCCTGTAACCTAATTAGGTGAATTTACTAAAGGAGGTATCAATCTCAGTGAGTGAGTATTGCATTGCCATAGGCCTTCTTAACCTAACAGAGTCTGTGGTCAACACTCGCTAATAGGCTTTGGAACTAAAGAGCTGACTAATTCATCGGAGTGCAAAACTGCTTGGCAACAGAGCAAGGGTGACATGAAACAAGTTTAAGCTCTTCCTGCACAGGGGATTGTTCTCCTGGGACAGGGTGAAATAAGGGTAATACAGACATGTTCCTTAAGATAAAGCAGAATAAGTGAGTGGTTAGTTAGAAGTAGAGATCAATCCAAGGAAATGTAACAGTTGAAACCCTCGGGAGAGATTTTTTATTTAACTACACAAGTCAGTTAAGAACAAGTTATTATTTACAGTGGGTTAACTGCCTTGTTCAGGTGCAGAATGACATATTTTTACATTGTTAACCCGGGGATTCGATCTAGCAACCTTTCGGTTACTGACCCAACACTCTAACCACTAGGATACCTGCCGCCCCGAGATACAGCTCACTGTGTAACTACTTTAATTAAAAACAACTGTAGCCTATCTCATGTTATGTTATTCACTGACTACTCACTGACTATTCACAGAAAAGCAACATATTCAAACCATTCTATTGAAATGTAAGAAAACTGCTTATTATTGGACTCTTATGTCATTGCACCAATGCATTTAATGCACTACAGCATGATAGTAGTGTATGTATTCTGAACACACCATTTGAGACAAAGGTTGAGCCTGAACAGAGAGTCCTCAGACAGCCATTACTGATAGGCTTAAATAGGCTTAGAAGTAGCCCACAATGCCTCAAAAACACATAAAAGTGACAAAGTTATGCAAGTTCTTAAATCCTGAAGTTCAAGGCAATAAATATGGAGCCAGAAAGGTTTCACAAGCTAAAGGATTCCCATTGATACCATTGGTTTAAATCTGATATTTCAATTTACTCCTACTGTAGTTATGCACTCTCTCATAATGCCTCCATTTATCACAATGGGGTTCATCTGAGATTCTGTTCATGACTCTGAACGACCTTAGAGATGGGACCATTTCAGTGTGAGAGGTGACATTTAAGAGGCCATCATTTCATGTAAGACTTGGCATTCCAAACAAGGGCTTCAGTTTAAATATGATCTAAAAGGTCTGAGCCAAAGATTAAACACATACACGCTTTTGGTTCTTTTACTCGTAGCTTCCCTGACAACAGTCGAAACCGATGAAAACAAAACAAATATTGTTGTGTCCAGTTTGAACTGTCCGACAGAGATAACAGTGTCATTAAACATGTACAAGTATCAAAATGGTTATATTGGAAACGGTTTAGTTTCATAGGGCAGGTGGGGCGGGCGGGGGGGGGGGGGGACATTTAAGAAATGTATATGAACGTTTAAGTGGGGTGGGTGTATCATTACTGCCTGGAACCATGACAATACAGCTGAAGAGAGCTTGTGAACTTGGCCAATGCTGTGTTAATAAACAGCTGTAAAGCCGCGTTGACACTTCCCTGAAACAGCCTTGACCGTGTTCTCCTGACCCAGAGGGCTCGGAGCCAGAGGAAACTCAGCCTTGAAACCTGGCCTCCACAGCCACACAGCAGGGGGGAAGAAAACAAGACTACGTGGAAGGAAAGAAAAACTATTCAGTTTGAATCACGGCAGCCTTTGTATCTTTCAATGGGGGGGTACTTAACCTAAATACAGTAGTCACAGTTAATACTATGTGATCCTATGGGTAAGTGATTTGAAGATCACCATTTTCTGTGATATTGTAGTACAGCCTGAGATGTGTGTGTGTATGAATTCATATGGGTACAAAGCTACTTTAGCACATGATATGTAAGTGCAAAACTCCTTGGTATACATGATTCTTGGGTATCAGTGGTTACTGGTATGCACAGTAGTCGTAGCTTGTCTGCTATGAGCCAAAATGGCATATGACAACCACGAAAATGATTATTTATGAGCGATACACCTGCCATTGTCTATCCAGAAAACTCTCTGTCCTTTGTCAAGAACACATACTACTTCTACCTCGGTGCACCTGCTATAACATGTAACATCTGCTAAACTGTGTACACGACCAATAAACTTTGATTTGATTTGAATGTCAAATTGCAAAAGAGTGTCAATCAAAAATATGATTTCAACACCAAGTTATTGCAGTCAATGTTACTACAGTATGCTATTCTGTTTCACGTGAACGTTTCCATGTTGGCTTTCATCTGATGTACTCCATTTTAAATATAAAGAGGCTGCGACAAAATAATGACGTTCATGGGCTGACTGTGTGTCCTTGAATGGATGGTCATGGAAATAAGGGTGTCCTTGAATGGATGGTAAACTAAACAAGAGTATGTATGGGAAAATTCAACATTTGCAGTATATACAATAGTTCAAACAAACCCCAAGAGGACAACCGCACAATAAATATCTGGTACACAGACACTCAGACGACACATTATAGACACACAACACAGAGCTTTAAAAAAATCTAATATTAGCTGTACTCTTGTTATATAGTTACACATTACAATACAAATCTGTGTAATCAAATAGAAGAGACTGTGCTGGAAAATCTAATGGTTCACTTCACTACAGTACCTCTAGTTGTCAGATAAAACTGAATCATGCGAAGAATACATGAATACAAATTGACAATTGAGAAATATTTGAGTTACAGGATTCTTTTTGAATGCTGATGGTTAAGGATTTGCTTGTTCCCAGGTCTTTGATAAGTAATGAGGAGTGAAATCCATTTTTCCATGAGAAGGGTGTTTACTTTTCAATCCTGTGTACACAGTGCATATTACTCACAGAGATGTGAGCAATAGAAGATATGAAATCCCATCCCATAATTCTGACATCTAAATAAACAAGATAAGGCTTCCCTTAGGGACAATAACATTTAAGTAAATTCTCCACCATCACCAATCCCTCTAGAACTCCCTCTAAACCAAGTGAAAAAACTAATTCCACGGAGGGCCGAGTGTCTGCGGGTTTTCGCTGCCTTCCTTGTACTTGATGGATGAATTAAGGTCAATAATTAGTAAGGAACTCCCCACACCTGATTATCTAGGGCTTAATTGAAAGGAACAAATAAAAACCTGCAGACACAAGGCCCTCCATGGAATGAGTTTGACACCCTTGATCTAAATGGACACTCACGGTCAAATAAATGTTTTTAAATATTCAAATGTAACCTTTACTGAACTAGGCGAGTCAGTTATGAACAAATTCTTATTTACAATAATGGCCTACCCGGGCCAATTGTGCGCTGCCCAACGGGACCCCCAATCACGGCCGGATGTGATACTGCCTGGATTCAAACCAGGGACTGTAGTGACGCCTCTTACACTGAGATGCAGTGCCTTAGACCGCTGCGCCAGTCGGGAGACCTATGCTAACTCTATTATTGAGTGACAATGAGCAATACAAAATGAGAAAGAAGATTTTCAACACACTCGTTCATTTGAGTAGTGTAAACATGAAGTCGAAGATAACGAAAACTGTTGATAAGCCCTGAGGCACTCGAAGGGGCAGGCTTGAAGGGTGCTCAGAATCTATTATTCTGATTCCTAAAAGCCCATGAACATTTACACCTCCGTAAGAGTCTGGTGGGCTGGGATTGGGAAAGGAAATTGGTAGCTAGCACAGAGAAGATTTTTAAGAACAGTAAGTATTAAAATAACTATATTCCCCTGAAAGGGTGGGAGAGGTGAAATAAGTTACATACAGGAGGGTTTGGGAGGGAAGTATGTTGTACAGTATGATGCGAGGAGCAGAATCAACTGGCCGGCTTAAGTTATGTCCTGCATTAAATGGTTCAGCCTCTTCATGTCCTGTCAACATGAGAAGATGCATGTTGATTGTAGGCTATTAATTATTGCTATTAACATTGTACATCTCTGTAGTCATAAGATATCTATGAGAGAGGTGTGTTGAGTCTTTCCGGTATTAAGAACACTGTAAAGTGAAGCGTTACCTGAAATGTATGCTTGTATTTGTAGCCTGTGCCCTACGCACTGAGAAAATAGAACAGTCCCACCACTAAGCCTGGGGTGTTTGGGCCCCTAAGCCCACTGTAAAAGTTCCATTCTGCACAGAATGATTTCTTCAGCTGATTATGAGGACAGAATTAGTTGAACAGCTGCTGAGCCTGTGCCATGCCTTATCTCTGAGATCCACACAAAGACTAATGTGTTGCCCCTTTTTACAAGAATAATGGGAGAAGCTTGAGCTGCAACACCCTCCACCCACCCCTCCCCATCCCTCCCCAGCCCCCCTATCCCCAGCCCCAAGGGAACTCACTTCTCCATGGTGGAGGGCATTGTGGCTTTCTCACTGACTCCTAACAACCCTGCCTGATGGACTGTTCTCACAGTGTGTGTGTGTGTGTGTGTGTGTGTGTGTGTGTGTGTGTGTGTGTGTGTGTGTGTGTGTGTGTGTGTGTGTGTGTGTGTGTGTTTGTGTGGTGTGTGTGTGTGTGTGTGTGTGTGTGTGTTGTGTTGTGCTGCGGCGTGCTGCGTGTGGAGGGGGAGGGACAGGGGGAGGGGTTATACCCCCGGGGTAGACAGAAGAAAAGGCCAGACCCCTCATCAGGCACCTTGCCACTCTTCTGCCCCTCCTCTAATACTTTGCTCTTTGAGTTTTGAGAAATGTATTTGCCCGCTGTTCCCTGTCAGTTTGGTCACTGCCAATCTGGTCTTGGATTGTAACCTGACATATCACATAGGGCTCACAACAAGGTCAAGTGTTGTGTCTTTAGAATTACACATCTCTTTATTTGAACTGCTGTATGAAAAAGGTCATCCTCAACACTTTATTTTTCAGTCTAGACTCAGACAGCCTATGTCATACTGCCAACACTGACTGAGGCTCAGTAGGCAAAGTGATGACTTGACAATTCTAGCATAGGCAACTTGAAACCACAGCAATGAGTGACATCGTATAAAACCATGAAAGTCTGTATCTAAGTGATAACAAATTACAACTTTAACAGACTGACCGATAACAAAATTGGATTCTGTTAAAACTATAATTTTGGATGGTCAGTCCTTGAATACATAGCTCTGTCTATGAATTTGAGAGTGGTTACATTTCTCCAACCCCATCCCTCAGCTTTTTACCGAAGTATGGGCGGGGATCATCTTTGTTATTGTTTCTACTGTTGATTACTGCTTTAAAACAGTGCCAAAGATACTGCTCCACTACCATAGCCTAGCCTTAGTGTTGACAAAAACTGTTGGTCATACAAAGGGGGAATAAGAAGCTTTTGAGACAATAGTCTTAAGTTAATAACCTCAGCTATTACATAGGAGCAACAGCTGCAAAACAGCAGACGCGTATATACAATGACAATAGGCTACCCCACTCCTTGCCCCCCCTTTCACAACCTGTTCTCACTTAGATATTCTTGAAACATTGGACTTTTTTTTCTTACAGACCGGTTGCCTGTTCGAATTCTGCCGATATAGACTAATTAAATAATCGAGGACATCTGCCCACATGCTATTCGCATCTATATGCAAATCACATTTTCCTAACGTTGCGTTAACCACGCGAGCCTACCTACATTTATGCGCAGCGGTGAGCCACACGAGGATCAAAGTTTGTTTCCCGAGCACGTTATCTGACGCATTGAAATGTTGAAATTTGTATAATTCTGACTGTGAATGCCCGGAATATAAATTACAAGAATAATAGATGTAGATATAAAACAACAGGCAGAGTAGTCTTAATCCTGATCAATTATATAGATAGCCTGATATTACGTTATTATAGAAATCGGTTGCCTATTAGTTATTATTTCGTATAAAAGGCTATTGCCTTGGGTCCCTCCACCCCATGCACAGCAAGCCATGCCCTGGCAGTGATGCAGTAACGGTAGGTTGTTGGCAAACAAATACAATTTTGTTAAGGAAATGTCACCTTCACAGAAAAATTGATACTATGACCCCTGTTTTTTCTGGCCACGTTTAACCTTATTGTGAAGGTAAGTGTCAGACAATCGGTGCACAGCCACGGAGTTCCAGTTTTCATAACATCCACGTCCACCTGTTCTCCTACTACTGCAAAATACCTCGAAAGAGCATGGCAGGCTACAAAATAAACAGCTTCCGTTTAATATATTCTGACTTTGTTCAAACATTAGCCTAATTAAAGCAATAATTGTAAGTATTGGCCTCACCTCGTTGACATGCAATCCCCTCTCTTCTCAGTTGCATCCAGTTTCTTTGGACATCAGTGAGGTTTATGCAAATAGCCTTCACCTCTATGCGTCAATAGCCTACATCCCCAACAAATGCATACAATAAATACATAGATAGCCTGAACGGATTCCTTAAATATGATAATGTACAATTATTCTTCCTCTATTCCATGTGATTCAAGCAGCAACTCAGGTAAGCTAACCTTCGAGCAGAGCATAGTGCAGATTGCAGAGACATCCAAACGCCAACTGAAGCCACAATGACTAGTTGCCTGACGATATTCTACTCTTCGCCCGTAGCCCACTGCTCCTTCAAGGAAAATATGAAAACAGCACCTGGCGCTGTCCAGACGAGTCAGCTGATTCCTGACTACGCGATTGGCTGCTGGCTGGTGCCTGTCATTCTCGCCCAAGCATAGCACCATCTGTTCGATGATTGTTGTGATGGGGACAAAGGCAGGCGCTAGGGCTGCGCAGTTGGAGAACGAGGGGAGTGGACAGAGAAACGCAAAGGGGGGCACTTTTTCTTGATTTTCCTTGTGAGAAAGTCTTCTGCCTGCGGCCCCCTCCGTCATCCAGACTGCAATGCTACGTCTGTTGCCCCAGCTTGACAAGGAGACAATGTGCCTCTTTGTTTTGCTGTTGTTAAGTTGCTCTGATTAAAGTTGTTTAATATGCAACTCATTCTATTTGTTGCTCCACTTGAGCTTTGTAACATTGTATACTTTTAACAAATGTCAGCAATAACTGGAGGGGTCTTTTTGTTTGAATAGAGATATATTGCAGACCTTCAGCAAAGTTGAATTGGCTGATTCATTATTGACAGTCTCACCTATTTTAGACCAGATAGACAGAACCCTAGGTTCATAGCAAGACCTGAAAATGATTTAAATCCTAAACCAGATCTTTTCAGGTCTCCCTAGGCAGTGACTCAGATGTAATGGACCCAACACATCATTCAGTGTTGTAGTTTCAGCATTAAGATTTGCGCAATAGTGTATGATGGCATCACATTTATCACAGGGGACAGTTTTAGTATGCATCATTGCGTCCTGTATCAAAAGGTTGGCTGGTTCTCATTAATGTCCTGTATGTCACTGCATTACTCCCTCTTTGTTTACCAAGCTCTGCTAGGCCCTAACAAGCTTCAGACTTGCCTAACTTCGGTGTTGAAGTCTAAAAACACGAGTTACAAAACACGTTCACAGGGTTGGTTAACTCTTGAGGTTCCGCAGGTCTCCACTGAATTAGGTAAATCCACTTTTAGTTTTAATGCACCTCACTGCTGGAAGAATTCACAGATCTTATTAAAATAGGGTGTTCTGTTGCCACTTAGGCACCAGAACATGTCTCAGTGTTGACTCCTTGTTAAAATAAAGGTGAAATAAAAAATATAAAAAATGAATGATGCTGAGAATCCTTTTAGTGAGGGTTGAACCCACATGAAGCCACTCCAGGCACAGGAACACATGAGGCTGAGTGAACCTGCTCTTGCAACACAACCCTGTTGCCATGTCTCAAAGTACATGGCAAAAAACCAGAGGGGAGCCAAGTGAAAGCTGAAAGGGTTGAAGTGGAAGACCTGCATGAATAATTGCTCCTCCACCTCTATTCTCCATCCATCTCCTGCTCTCTTCACATCCATGTGTTGCTGGAGAACTTTTCTTTATTAGAACAATAACTATACACTCCAGGCAATCCATGTCATTTTGAATACAGTAGACCTAAATGTTTTTCTGGTAGACACCCCTTACCCTGCTCGGTAAATGTAAAAAAAGTCAAATTTATTTTCAAGAAAGTGAGGCTTGATGTCACTTGGACTGCTCTCCTTGAGTGTTCTTCACTTTGAAGCACCTTGATCCCAATGCACTCCACAACATGAGATAGATGAGACATGCACACTCTTGAAATCTAAGGTTCATGACTGGCAAGATTAACTATTCCAAGTCTATGCTCAGTGATTCATTCCAGTTGAAAGTGAACACATCAGTTTGAGACTGAAATCATAACAGGTTTAAAGATTTAATCCTGAACCTAATCTATCCTCGATCTACGATCCCTAGGCATAAAAAGACATATGTGCTTGTGAACTGATTGACTGGTCAAACATGATACAAAAAGGACTGATACCAAGCCTTTAAAAAATGACTGAGCTATCATCCTTTCTGGAAAGATAAACTAAACCGTTTTAGCTGTACACCAGGAGGTAGATCTTGCAGACTGTGCAAGACCCATGGCTTCAAAGCCTCCCTTGGTGAGGTGACAGGAGAGGTGGGCAGGGAGGAGGCAGGTAGGGAGGAAAGCTCTTATCGACTCCTCCCAGGGCCCTGTTTGTCGGTCCCTGTCCACGGAGAGAGATGAAGACAGATGGCCAGCTCTGACCCTGATAGAGAGAGGCTGCAGTGAAAACACAGGCTGTCTGGAGCTGAATGGGGAGATGGATTGACCAAATAAGGTAGTGAGGAATGTCAGGAAGAAGGCTCCATCTTGCACCGCTACCTCTTCCAGGTGTATTGTGGTGGTATATGACAGTGGAGCTAATTTTTGATGATTCATGTCTGTTCATATCAGAAAAATGCAACATTGGGGTGATCATAGGCATCGACTGCTTGTAATTCAAGCAAAATTATGATGTATTGTTACTCATGAGAACTTCACAGCCTTTTCATTGAGGAACTTCTCGAAGGGACATCTCCCACCGGTCATCACAGTAGATCTGAAGGTCTTGTTGTGTAGTTCTTGAAGGTCTTGATACAAGGTCCTTGGTGTAGTCAAATGGGCCTATCACACACAAGAGAATATAATGGCGATAAAGACTATATTGTCTCAGTAAGATCATGACACACAGATAGTTGCTCCAGTTGTGATAGACTCTTTGGAGAGCGTGTCCTGCTTTAATTCCAGTGATTTTGTATTCACAGTATCGATGCCTGGTATTGATTCCTCCCATTAACTTGTGCGGTAAACAGTGTGGTTTATCAGGCGTTGTCATCTGCTTCCAGGATGATTCTCTGTGAATACTAAAGTCCACATCACATAACAAGCGTTAAAGGGGAGCTCGGGAGCACAAACAACAAACACATTTGTGCTTGGTGTCTCAGTTTCGAATATCCCTTAATCTCACAAAGGGACAGTCTCTGGAATGGCCAAAAAGCTATCACTCACAGCTGCCAGCTGCAACTGAATGACTGTGATGTTTTATGTGAAATGTTAGGGGGTGTGAGGAGAAAACGTAAACAGTTCAGAATATGGACCATGTAAGGAATACTTATTGGTAACTAATACTGTTTAGGAGTGCGTTGATATAGATAGCTGTATCAAGTGAATTTGTTTCCATCGGCTAAACTTCACATGTCTGATGATGGACAGTGATAACAGAGTGTGATTAATGTGACTGATCGTTACTCATTTCCAGGATGATGTGTCAAGTCGAAGTGAGAGGTGCTGTGGGAGAGTCTGGTCAGACTGTGAGCATGATGCCTGGCCAGAGTGACATGGCATTTAGCTGTGAGTCAGCCAGGAGGTCAGCCTGTCAGGACCACTGACCGTCAGCCATGTACGGGCCTACTGACACTACTTTGAGGAGGCAGCACCAGATGGAGACATTCACTCAGCCTCATATAACTGTTCTACAGAAGTAACAACAGTATCTCTCTTCACCCTGCAGCCCTACTGACTGAATGTGATCCAGTGGGAAGGAGCTCAGACACTCCTCCTCTTAGACAAGTCAAACATCGTCCCACTGCAATACATCGTGACCTTTCTCTCTTTGAACATGATCTTCTCAACATTCAGCAAAGTTGCTTTGTTTCACAAATTCCACCACAGATCACACTTGTCTTTCCTGCAACAGAGCACAGCCCTGCTCTTCCCAGACTTGTCCAAAGCAAAGGTGGTGGATAAATGAAGATAGTTCACTAAGGTCTACCCAACTGGGTGTGTCTCCCATAGACACCAATGCAATTGCAGCTGGGCCTGGTCTACTTAATTCATTGACTTTCATTGAACCAAAAAGAGAGAGAAAAAAAAACAGGGAGGGGGGTGTCTCGCTTCCTCTTTAGTTTCTGTTTAAAGGTCTTTTCTGCTCTGCATAGCTCTGAAGGCTCTTCCAGACCTTTTCCTACAACTGTCGAGCCTCGCACCACACTGCTCTCCTCCACTGGCTGATTGAAGTTTGTTCATATTTCACTCTGAGATGAGAATAAGAATGTAGGGCAGGCTTAAGACAGCGCGTCTGCAGGATATTGAGGCCAAGTTGTCCTCTTAATCTGTTACCTGAGGCAGAGGTAGTGCAAATTGCAGATACGTTACTGTTAAGTTATTTAATTTCCATTCAATGTCCCATTCTTGCTTGTAATAAAGGAAGCAGGATTATGGCAGTTTAGACATAATAGTTTCAAAGCACTGGCCAATAGAAAGAAGGTTAGGCTATCATTTCATCTTTTGGAGGAATCCACAGTTGTATACTTGTTACTTATTAACCAGCACATAAACAATCTGGTAACATTAGTTCCATTTAAAGTCACAGGACTTGAACATGACACATGCTAGATTCATGAGCTCTCATATTCCAGCTGAGCATCTATAACATTAGCATGACAAAAATAATGTGTGAGTGTGTGTGCCTTCAAAAAGTATTCACACCACTTGACTTTTTCCACATTCCATATGTTCTGTAACAAAGTGGGATTAAAATTTATTTGATTGTTTTTTGTCAACAAACTACACAAAATACTCTGCAATTAAAAATAAAACACTAACATATCTTGGTAAGATAAGTATTCAATAAGTGTTAGAATCGCCTTTTGCAGCGATTACAGCTATTACAGAGTCCTTCTGGATAAGTCTCTAACGGCTTTGCACACCTAGATTGAACAATATTTGCCCATTTTTCTGTCAAATTGGCTGTTGATCATCGCTAGACAACCATTTTCAAGTCTTGCCATAGATTTTCAAGCAGATTTAAGTCAAAACTGTAACTCGGCCACTAAGGAACATTCATTGTTGTCACGACTTCTGCCGAAGTCGATGCCTCTCCTTGTTCGGGTGGTGCTCGGCGGTCGACGTCACCGGTCTTCTAGCCATCATTGATCCATTTTTCATTTTCCATTGGTTTTGTCTCGTCTTCCTACACACCTGGTTTCAATCCCATTCTTTACCTGTTGTGTATTTAACCCTCTGTTTCCCATTATGTCTTTGTCAGAGATTGTTTTATGTTCAGTGTCGTGTTTGTATTTGGTGCGCGACGGGTCCTCGTACCCAATTTGTTTCATTTTTATTTATGGTTTTGGAGTTATGTTTTATTAAATTACTCCATTTTACCAAGTTTAATTCTCCTGCCCCTGACTTCCCTGCCACCTATACACACGAATTGTGACAATTGTGTTCTTGGTAAGCAACTCTGCTGTCTTGTGTTTTAGGTTATTGTCCTGCAAAAAGGTGAATTCATCTCCCAGTGTCTGGTGGAAAGCAGCCTAACCCAAATTTTCATCTAGGATTTTGCCTGTGCTTAGGTCCAATTCGTTTATTTTTTATCCTGAGAAACTCCTCAGTCCTTAACTATTACACGAATACACATAAAATGATGTATCCACCACTAATATGGAGAGTGGAACTCATTTCTTATTCAGGACAAAAAGTGAGTTGCTTTGCCAATTTTTTTGCAATATTACTTTGGTGCCTCGTTGCAAACAGGATGCATATTTTGGAATAGTTATATTTTGTACAGGCTTCCTTCTTGTAACGATTGTTCTCCTCCTCGTCTGAGGAGGAGCATGGATCGGACCAAAACGCAGCTTGTGTGGAATACATGATGAATTTATTTAAACAAGACGAACACGAAGCACACTTGAGAAATTACAAAACAATAAACGACGTAGACCGACCTGAACATGAGAACTTACAGAACACGAAGAACGCACGAACAGGAACAGACTAGACAAACGAAACAGTCCCGTGTGGTACATACACTGACACGGAAGACAATCACCCACAAACAAACAGTGTGAACAGCCTACCTTAATATGGTTCTCAATCAGAGGAAACGTCAAACACCTGCCCCTGATTGAGAACCATATAAGGCTAAATAACAATGAACCTAAACATAGAAACAAATAACATAGACTGCCCACCCAGCTCACGTCCTGACCAACTAAACAAAGCTAAACAAAGGAAAATAAGGTCAGGAACGTGACACTTCTTGACACTTTTTCAATTAGGTTAATATTTTAGAGTAACTACAATACTGTTGATACATCCTCAGGTTTCTCCTATCACAGCCATTAAACTCTGTAACTGTTTTAAAGTTGCCATTGGCCTCATGGTGAAATCCCTGAGCAGTTTCCTTCCTCTACAGCAACTGAGTTAGGAAGGACGCCAGTATCGTTGTAGTGACTGGGCGTATTGATACACCATCCAAAGTGTAATTAATAACTTCACTATGCTCAAAGGGATATTCAATGTCTGCTTTTCAGATTTTGACCCATCTACCAATAGGTGCTGTTCTTATGAGACCTCTCTGGTCTTTGTGGTTGAATCTTTGTTTGAAATTCACTGCTCGACTGAGAGACCTTACAGATAATTGTAAGTACAGAGATGAGGTTGTCATTCATAAATCATGTTAATTGCACACAGAACGAGTCCATGCAACTTATGTGACTTATTAAACACATGTTTACTCCTGAACTTATCTAGGCTTGCCATAACAAAGGGGTTGAATACTTAATGACTCTCCCTCAGCTGGACACTGAGGGAGAGAGGGCTCTGCACGTGACACCCGCTCAATTTTCATTTTTAATCAATATGTAAAAATCTTGAAACAGAATTCCACTAACATTTTGGGGTTATTGTGTGTAGGCCAGTGATAAAAAAATCTCTATTTAATTTTAAATTCCGGGTTTAACACAAAATGTGGAAAAAGTCAAAGGGTGTGAAGTACTTTCTGAAGGCACTGTACGTATGTTAGTACATCTAAGTTGTCTGCCTCTAGGTATGAGATCTCACGCTCGCCCCCCCCCCCCCTCACCCCTCCTCACTGCTCTCACTTTCAGTAAATACCCACCCAGTGTGCGTTGAGGGAAAATACCAAATGTATGTGTTCTGAGTTCAGAATGGCTCTGTCTCAGGCAATGTGGTGGCTAGTGACTGTGGGTCAAAAGTGAGATTACGAAGTGGATGTCTGGGGATAACAAGGCAGGGGTAGTGTAGTGTGTGATAGGGTGGATGGAGGAGAGCAGGCAGGGAGAGGAGATATCGCAGATAGACTGATAATGCGTGCGTTGCTACAGTTGCCAGGCAGATTTGATAGCTTGACGTTGGCTATGCAGCCTGTCCTTTCCCTGACTGGGGGAATCTCATCTCTTCTGCTTGCCTACGTCTCTTCTTTCTCCTCAGGTCTAAAAGGTTTTTATCCTTCTGTCTTACACACACACACACACACACACACACAACACACAACACACACACACACACACACACACAACACACACACACACACACACACACACACCACCACACCACACACCACACCCACACACACAAACGCATGCAAACCCACCACACACAATACATAGCTAACAGAAATATTCAGGTTAGGTAAATTCAGAAAAATGGAGGAGCTGGAAGTGAACCATACACCTCAGTACCTGAGTATTTCAATAAATAAACATCAAGTAAGAGAGTTTTGCTGTAAGCTGTCACTCATAAGAGATGGTGGTAGTGTAGTTATCAGTTAAACATCCACAGGAATCCCCCAGCATTTCTCCTGGGGAAGGTCCACTACCTCTGCATCACTGGAGATGGCAGAAATTAATTTACTCAGCACATGCACAGGACCATGCCTTTTAAATACTGAATAACCTCTATCTAGTAACCACACGTGCCTTTTATGGGCTGCTATACTGTACGGCCATCTCCCACAGAGTAGTGAGACAATAAAGTAGACGAGCTCAGGGCGAAGATCTCCTCCCAGAGAGACATCAGGGACTGTAACATACTCTGTTTTACGGAATCATGGCACTTTACGAATATATTGTCCCCGTTCATTCAGCCAACAGGGTTCTCCGTCCATAATTTTCTTCGGGTCATCTTCGCTGTCATGTATATTCCCCCCCCAATCCGACACAGCAACGGCTCTGAAGGGACTATGTGCAAACTGTAAACTGCATATAATGAGGCCGCATTTATGGTATCGGGGGACTTTAATAAAGGAAATCTAAGGAAAACGCTATCGAAATTCTATCCACACATCTCCTGTGCTACATGCGTAACACAGACCGTGGATCATTGCTATCATTGCTAATTTCCCAGTCTGGGAAATGTTCTCGGTTGCTTCTGAGAATAGTGTCGATGTATAGACTGACGCAGCGACTGGGTTCATCAGGAAGTGCATAGAGGATGTTGTTCCCACTGTGATGATGAGAACAAGACAAAAAACATGGATAGATGGTAGCATTTGTGAAGATGGAAAGCGCAAACCATTGCATTTGGCAAGGGGACTGGGAATATGGACATGTACAAAAATACCAGCTATGACCTCTGTAAGGCAATCAAAGATGCAAAACGACAGTACAGGGACAAGGTGGAGTTGCAATTCAACGGTTCAGACACGAGACGTATGTGGCAGGGACTCCAGACAATGGACGAGCTAAACACCTTCTTCGCCCCCTTCGAGGAAAACATCATCAAGCCCCGACGCTGACGAGGGCTGTGTGCTCTCATTTTCCGTGGCCGACATGAGTAAAGCATTTAAGCTTTTTAACCCTCACAAGGCTGCCATTATCCTAATTTATGTCCCTTTTACTGCCCGGAAGGCCTCGGCTGATCCTGCAGCTATTGTATGCAGTTACTACTAAGGTGGTGTGCCCTAGTAGGAAGTCCACCATGTGCAGCTCACCCTGCACTAATAAAATAACCTGAATATGTCTACCTCTGCTAAACTTCCCAGTAAAGCAAGAAACAAAATTAAGCATCCCAGAAAAGTGTTAAAAATACCCCACGTTAACATTTGTAGCTGAAGAAACAGATAACAGATGACATTCATATTCTGACAGTCTCTGAAAAACTTAAAAAATACCTTTGATTATAAAGTGGTGCCAAAGGTGGAGGTGTTGCTGTTTATATTCAGAACCACATTCCTGTAAAGCTTAGAGAGGATATCATGTTAAATACTGTTGAAGTAATATGGCTACAGGTTACTCTGCCTCACCTAAAGCCCATTCTGGTGGGAAGCTGCTATAGACCATCAATTGCTTACAGTCAGTATCTAAATAACATGTGTGAAATGCTTGATAATGTATGTGATATCAATAGAGAGGTATACTTTCTGGGTGATTTAAATATTGACTGGTTTGCATCAAGCTGCCCACTCAAGAGAAAGCTTCAAACTGTAACTAGTGCTACAACCTTGTTCAGGTTATCAATCAACGTAGCATGGTAATTACAAACAGTACCGAAATGAAATCATCAACATGTATTGATCATATGTTACTAATGCCGCAGAAATGAGTTTAAAAGCAGTATCCAAATCCATCGGATGTAGTGATCAAGATATAAACTCAGCAAAAGAAGAAACGTCCTCTCACTGTCAACTGCGTTTGTTTTCAGCAAACTCAACATGTGTAAATATTTGTATGAACATAACAATATTCAACAACTGAGACATAAACTGAACAAGTTCCACAGACATGTGACTAATAGCATTTGAATAAAGTGTCCCTGAACAAAGTCAAAATAAAACGTAACAGTCAGTATCTGGTGTGGCCACCAGCTGCATTAAGTACTGCAGTGCATCTCCTCCTCATGAACTGCACCAGATTTTCCAGTTCATGCTGTGAGATGTTACCCCCCTCTTCCACCAAGGCACCTGCAAGTTCCCGGACATTTCTGGGGGGAATGGCCCTAGCCCTCACCCTCCAATCCAACAGGTCCCAGACGTGCTCAATGGGATTGAGATCCGGGCTCTTCGCTGGCCATGGCAGAACACTGACATTCCTGTCTTGCAGGAAATCACGCACAAAATGAGCAGTATGGCTGGTGGCATTGTCATGCTGGAGGGTCATGTCAGGATGAGCCTGCAGGAAGGGTACCACATGAGGGAGGAAGATGTCTTCCCTGTAACGCACAGCGTTGAGTTTGCCTGCATTGACAACAAGCTCAGTCCAATGATGCTGTGACACACCGCCCTAGACCATGACGGACCCTCCACCTCCAAATCGATCCCGCTCCAGAGTACAGGCCTCGGTGTAACGCTCATTCTTTTGACGATAAACGCGAATCCGACCATTATTGCCCTGGCCACATCTGCAGTCCTCATGCCTCCTTGCAGCATGCCCAAGGCACGTTCACGCTGATGAGCAGGGACCCTGGGCATCTTTCTTTTGGTGTTTTTCAGAGTCAGTAGAAAGTCCTCTTTAGTGTCCTAAGTTTAAATAACTGTGACCTTAATTGCCTACCGTCTGTAAGCTGTTAGTGTCTTAATGACTGCTCCACAGGTGCATGTTCATTAATTGTTTATGGTTCATTGAACAAGCATGGGAAACAGTGTTAAAACCTTTTACAATGAAGATCTGTGAAGCTATTTGGATTTTTACGAATTATCTTTGAAAGATAGGGTCCTGAAAAATGGATGTTTATTTTTTTGCTGAGTTTAGTAGCCATATCTAGGAAAACCAAAGTTTCAAAGGCTGGGCCTTGTGTATAAGTGGTCATACAAAACATTTTGTAGTGATTCCTATGCTGTTGATGTGAATAATATTTGTTGATCTGTGGTGTGTAATGACGAGCAACCAGACGCTGCACTTGACACATTATGAAATATGCATTATGAAATTGCTTATCCCAGTTACTAATAAGCATGCACCCATTAAGAAAATGATTGTTAAAACTGTTAAAACCACATGGATTGATGAGGAATTGAACAATTGTATGGTTGAGAGGGATGAGGCAAAAAGATGGCAAATAGGTCTGGCTGTACAACCGATTGGCGAACGTACTGCAAATTGAGAAATTATTTGACTAAACTGAATAAAAAGAAGAAACTACACAATGAAGCTAAGATAAATTACATAAAGAATGATGCTACCACAGCATGGTAGCAACATAACAACAACATAGTAGCAACACAACATGGCAGCAGAACAACATGGTAGCAGCACAAAACATGGTACAAACATTATTGGCCACAGACCACAGCACAAAGGGCAAGAAGGTAGAGAAAGCAATACATCATGCGAAGCAAAATAACTGCCTTAATTCTGCTGGTCCCAGGAAGAGTAGCTGATGCCTTGGCAGCAGCTAATACGAATACAAAGTACAGGTGCATCAAAGCTGGGACTGAGAGTGTAACGACATGAAGCAAGTTCAGGGAGTAAATGTTTTAATAAAATAAACAGAATATAATACAAAACAAGAAACACTAGCAGCACACAGACAAGAAACAGAAACAATGACACCTGGGGAAGGAACCAAAGGCAGTGACATATATAGGGAAGGGAATCAGGGAAGTGATGTAGTCCAGGTGAGTCTGACGACACGCAGGTGCGCATAACGATGGTGACAGGTGTGCGCCATAACGAGCAGCCTGGTAACCTAGAGGTCGGAGAGGGAGCACACGTGACAGAGAGACTAAGACAGAGCTTCTATCTACAGGCCATCAGACTGTTAAACAGCCACTGCTAGTCGGCCTTCACCCAGTACCATGCCCTGAACCTTAGTCACTGTTCTAGCAGGCTACCATATGGTACTCTACCCTGTACCTTCGAATTCAGCCCTATGTACATAGAGTCATTGAACACTGGCCACTTTAATAATGTTTACATACTGTTTCCCCCACATTAAATGTACATACTGTATTCTAGTCACGGTTCATCCTATTTAACTACTGCGGTACACACCTTTTATTGTCATATACTTTCCATACTGTCTATATACACCATTATATGTATATATACAGTAGCAGTCAAAAGTTTGGACACACCTACTTATTCAAAGTTTTTATTTAAATTTTTTTACTATTTTCTACATTGTGGAATAACAGTGAAGAATATCAAAACTATGAAATAACACATATGGAATCATGTAGTAACCAAAAAAGTGTTAAACAAATCAAAATATATTTTATATTTGACATTCTTCAAAGTAGTCACTCTTCGCCTTGATGACAGCTTTGTACACTCTTGGCATTCTCTCAACCAGCTTCATGAGGTAGTCATCTGGAATGTATTTCAATTAACAGGTGTTCCTTGTTAAAAGTTAATGAACCGCTAGCGGGACACCTATGACAACATCTGGTGAAATTGCAGAGCGCGAAATTCAAAATACAAAAATCGTAATATTAAACATTCATGAAAATACATGTGTCATGCATCATTTAAAAGCTTAACCTCTTGTTAATCAAACCGTGTTGTCAGATATCAAAAAGGCTTTACGGAGAAACCATACCATGCGATTATCTGAGGACAGCGCCCCACATCAAAATACTTTTTCAACCAGTACAGGCGTCACAAAATCATAAATAGCGATTAAATAAATTACTTACCTTTGAAGATCTTCCTCTGTTTGCAATCCCAAGGGTCCCAGCTACACAATGAATGGTTGTTTGGTTCGATAAAGCCCTTCTTTATATCCAAAAAAGTCAGTTTAGTTGGCGCCAATGATCTCAGTAATCCACTCGTTCAACATGCATACAAACTAATCCAAAAAGTTACCGGTAAAGTTCGTCCAAACAAGTCAAACGATGTTTCTAATTAATCCTACTCTAATATCTAAATAAACGATCATATTTAAGACGGAGAATAGTATGTTCAACAGGGAAGATAAATGACGAAGAGTGCGCACCTCATTCACGCTCCAACAAGACTACTTTTCTAATGAGAGAAATTTCAAGAACTTTGAAAGTTTCTTCAAGTGCATTCGCAAAAACCATCAAGCGCTATGATGAAACTGTCTCTCATGATTACCACCACAGGAAAGGAAGACCCAGAGTTACCTCTGCTGCAGAGCATACGTTCATTAGAGTTAACTGCACCTCAGAAATTGCAGCCCAAATAAATGCTTCACAGAGTTCAAGTAACAGACACATCTCATGGTCGAATTGCTGCAATGAAGCCACTACTAAAGGACACCAAGAAGAAGAAACTTGCTTGGCCAAAGAACCACGAGCAATGGACAATAGACCGGTGGAAATCTGTCCTTTGGTCTGATGAGTCCAAATTTGCGATTTTTGGTTCCAACCACCGTGCCTTTGGGTGATGCGGAGTAGGTGAACGGATGATCTGAAAAACATCCCGACAGCATGATGATGCCACCACCATGCATAGGGTGGTAGGGATGGTGTAGGGATGGTGCCAGGTTTCCCCCAGACGTGACGCTTGGCATTCTGGCAAAAGAGTTCAATCTTGGTTTCATCAAACCAGAGAATCTTGTTTCTCATGGTCTGAGAGGCCTTTAGATACCTTTTGGCAAACTCCAAGGGGGCTGTCATGTGGCTTCCGTCTGGCCACTCTACCATAAAGGCCTGATTGGTGGAATGCTGCAGAGATGGTTGTCCTTCTGGAAGGTTCTCCCTTCTCCACAGATGAACTCTAGAGCTCCGTCAGAGTGACCATCGGGTCCTTGGTCACCTCCGTAACCACGGCCCTTCTCCCCCGTTCAGTTTGGCCGGGCGGCTAGCTCTAGGAAAAATCTTCGTGGTTCCAAACTTCTTCCATTTAAAAGAATGATGGATGCCATTGTGTTCTTGGGGACCTTCAATGCTGCAAACCTCGACACAATGCTGTACCTCGACACAATCCTGTCTCGGAGCTCTACAGACAATTCCTTAGACCTCATGGCTTGGTTTTTGCCCTGACATACACTGTCAACTGTGGGACCTTATATAGACAGGCGTGTGCCTTTCCAAATCATGTCCAATCAATTTAATTTACCACAAGTGGATAGCAGTCAAGTTGAAGAAACATCTCAAGGATGATCAACGGAAACAGGATGTTCAATTTGGAGTCTCATAGTAATGGGTCTAAATACTTATATAAACACGTTTTTATTTATTTATATTTAATTTGCAAAAATTCCTAAAAACCTGTTTTCACTTTGTCATTATGGGGTATTGTGTGTAGATTTATGAGGAAATAAATACATTTAATCCATTTTAGAATAAGGCGTAACAAAATTTGGAAAAAGGGAAGGGGTCTGAATACTTTCCGAATGCACTGTATATATATATATCATTATTATTATATATTTTTTAATGGATTATGTGTGTATTTTTTATTGGTATTTATTGCTAGGTTTTACTGCACTGTTGGAGCTAGAAACACAAGCATTTCGCTGCACCTGCGATAACGTCTGCAAATCTGTGGACACGACCAATAAACTTTGATTAGATTTGATTTGATTTGAGAGATGTCTAGCCTGAGAGGGGTTTATTTCCTGCTTAATGGTTTAGAGAGGGAGTGTGTAAGAGAAAGAGTAAGAGAGAGAGAGAGAGAGAGAGAGAGAGAGAGAGAGAGAGAGAGAGAGAGAGAGAGAGAGAGAGAGGAGGAGGAGAGAGAGAGAGAGGAGAGAGAGAGAGGAGAGAGGTAGGAGAGAGAGAGAGAGAGAGAGAGACGAGAGAGCAGAGAGAACAGAGAGAAGGAGAGACAGGAGAGAGACAGAGAGAGAGAGAGAGAGAGAGAGAGAGAGAGAGAGAGAGAGAGAGAGAAATGTTTTTTTTTTTAAACGAATACGCTCCTACTGGATCCATGAGACATATCATGATCCTACCAGTTTTGTTTTCTGGCTTTGACTTCTCCTGTCCAGACCCATTTTTTGTATTAATGTGTATAGACGTAATAACCCTGGGCCTGTAGGGTAAAATATAGACTGCAGCTGTGAGGTTGTTATACTCCCAGTGTGTATTTGTTGTAACCTCTTCCAGAAATTGCTGCACAGCACTCACACAATTATGGATCCCAGCATGAGTCTCTCATGGTGATATTAGCACCACGGACACAGGTAGACAAGTACTGTAGGGCAAATTTAATAGAAGTTCACCTCTGAAAACGCCTGTATCAGGACCGCAAAGGGCACGTAAAAGGGGACTAATAGAGACTAGAGTTGATTCTGCCTCTCTATTTACACTAAGCAAAATCCTATGTGCACACATACAGTTGAAGTCAGAAGTTTACATACACTTAGGTTGGAGTCATTAAAACTCGTTTTTCAACCGCTCCACAAATTTCTTGTTAACAAACTATAGTTTTGGCAAGTCGGTTAGGACATCTACATTATGCATGACACAAGTAATTTTTCCAACAATCGTTTACAAACAGATTATTTCACTTATAATTCACTGTATCACAATTCCAGTGGGTCAGACGTTTACATACACTAAGTTGACGGTGCCTTTAAACAGCTTGGAAAATTCCAGAAAATTATATCATGGCTTTAGAAGCTTCTCATAGGCTAATTGACATCATTTGAATCAATTGGAGGAGTACCTGTGGATGTATTTCAAGGCCTACCTTCAAACTCAATGCCTCTTTGCTTGACATCATGGGAAAATGAAAAGAAATCAGCCAAGACCTCAGAAAAAATAATTTGACCTCCACAAGTCTGGTTCATCCTTGGGAGCAATTTCCAAATGCCTGAAGGTACCATGTTCATCTGTACAAACAATAGTACGCAAGTATAAACACCATGGGACCACGCAGCTGTCATACTGCTCAGGAAAGAGACGCATTCTGTCTCCTAGAGATGAACGTACTTTGGTGCAAAACGTGCAAATCAATCCCAGAACAACAGCAAAGGACCTTGTGAAGATGCTGGAGGAAACAGGGACAAAAGTATCTATATCCAGAGTAAAACGAGTCCTATATCGACATAACCTGAAAGGCCGCTCAGCAAGGAAGAAGCCACTGCTCCAAAACTGCCATAAAAAAGCCAGACTACAGTTTGCAACTGCACAAAGATTGTACTTTTTGGAGAAATGTCCTCTGGTCCGATGAAACAAAAATAGAACTGTTTGGCCATAATGACCATTGTTATGTTTGGAGGAAAAAGGGGGAGGCTTGCAAGCTGAAGAACACCATCCCAACCGTGAAGCACGGGGGTGGCAGCATCATGTTGTGGGGGTGCTTTGCTGCAAGAGGGACTGGTGCACTTCACAAAATAGATGGCATCATGAGGACAGAAAATTTTGTGGATATAGTGAAGCAACATCTCTAGACATCAGTCAGGAAGTTAAAGCTTGGTCGCAAATGGGTCTTCCAAATGGACAATGACCCCAAGCATACTTCCAAAGTTGTGGCAACATGGCCTAAGGACAACAAAGTCAAAGTATTGGAGTGGCCATCACAAGGCCCTGACCTCAATCCCATAGAAGATTTGTGGGCAGAACTGTAAAAGCGTGTGCGAGCAAGGAGGCCAAACAAACCTGACTCAGTTACACCAGCTCTGTCAGGAAGAATGGGCCAAAATTCACCCAACTTATTGTGGGAAGCTTGTGGAAGGCTACCCGAAACACTTGACCCAAGTTAAATAATTTAAAGGCAATGCTACCAAATACTAATTGAGTGTATGTAAACTTCTGATCCACTGGGAATGTGATGAAAGAAATAAAAGCTTAAATAAATAATTCTCTACTATTATTCTGACATTTCACATTCTTAAAATGAAGTGGTGATCCTAACTGACCTAAAACAAGGAATTTTTACACAATGTCAGGAATTGTGAAAAACTGAGTTTAAATGTATATGGCTAAGGTGTATGTAAACTTCAGACTTCAACTTTACCTCAACCATCCCCATGAATTTTCCTTTGGGAGTATGAGAGAATCTGTATGAATGTTTAATATGCGCACATGAAAAACACATATTGTACACACAGGATTTTTCCCCACACTCCTAGCACTAATCCCGAAGGTAATGCGTTTTAAATACTAAATTATATTACTATCATAGCATTCCATTCCATAAACCCTATAGTATGTATTATGATATTTCTATTAATACCCCAACGTCTCAGAGATTATGGAGAATTTATTTTTTCCAAAATAAGGTATACCAACCAGAAAACCTCTTAAAAGACTTAATGTTGTCTAAACAACATACTGTAATGCTTATAATCTGATCATTGAAAGATTATGTCTGCTGGGAGTCTGGCACTGAAAACTTTTAGTTTTGTTTCATTTGATTGTTCCTTTTGTTCTTTTGTTTTTACGCTGTTTCCATCACATATCCAGTGGAATGATTGCTACAGAGGATCAACCAGGATGTCTATACTCTGCAGTGTCTGCTTGCCAATGTCAAATTGTTAATACAGCAAAATGTATCTGTACCAGCTCTCATTTATAGATGTCATCCACATAGCCCATACATTTTATTGAATGTACAGTAATATACATTGAAAGGTTAGAATTGTTCAGTCACAGCCAGTGGTAAGGATCTTTTTGTCATTTATTCATCATTATGAACAATATCCAGTGATCCCCATCGCTGCTGTTAGGCTGAAATTAAACCCTGAGTTGGATATGCGTTTTAAACGTGTTCTTCAAAGAACATCAAGTGTAAGCCCCAGGGAACACCATGCAGGAACTCTCTTTATTTGAGCAGCACTCAGGTTAAGAGAAGTTTCTCCCTATTTGAAATATCATACTACAAAGGTTCAGGAAAATGTGGTAAGCTTTTTAACTAATTTCATCATGAAAACATAACAAACCAAAACCATATTTAGCTATTCCCTTTGGTAATAAAAATATGAAGTGTGTCAATTGTGAACTTCTAACTACTACAACCACAGCTCTACAACTACTACAACTCTATTTCAACATAGAGAAGTGTTATTCACCTCCTACTTGTCGCACAGTGTAGTGTTGATCATTAGAGACTGAGATGCCCAAACAATAAGTCTGTTCAATTGAACAGTGAGTGGGTCATCTTTCTAGATTTGGCCATACCTCAGGGGTTTGACTAGATGTAATATAGCTTTTGCCAGATTTGAATTTACATCAGGTTTGACAAAAGTTGTATCCCTTCTAGCCATGACCATACTTCATGGGTTGTTATTTGTCCTCCAGTGGGACTGATTACCAAGTGCTACAGAGGACTGCAGTAGAAGCCCAAATTATTGTGGCTATTATAATGTCCAAACCCCAGATTATTACTCTAGTTTGGGATTTCAGTCAACATCTTATTATCTGTTCTTCTCTTTTTCAATGCTTATCTTAGATTGAAGTAGGTACGTTTGGGCATTGCATGTTTCCGAATGAATATAAGCTTTAATGAACACAAACTCACAAGCAAAGAAAGAACAGCTACTCCAAAAGAGCTCAACAAAGACGTAAGCTAACAGTGGGCCTATAAAATATAGAGACTAAAAATAATAATTACAATTGGGACTGTGTCCTCTGACATTTCTGTTGGGGTTGACCAACATTTGAGCTTGAAAGTTGAACAAAAGAAAGAAACAACAAAAAACATCAATTGAAATTGACAGAAGTTGCACTTACTGGTGGAAAATGCGCTTTGGAATAATGCCCAGACATTTGGGGTATAAGAAAGCTGTTGAAGGAAGTCTGAGGATTGCCATTGTATTGTATGAATAGCAAAACCCTGCTACCACTAAGCTGCTTGAAAACGCTGTACAAAGCAGATTATTGTTACACCTGCTGCTCCTCGGCAGGGAGAACACAATGCTGCTCTTTTAAACACATCGTGGTGACATTTGCAAAGGGGGCTGCATATGTATTCAGTCCCCTCCCCTCACTGGCACTTCAGAAAGAAGGAGCTTAGAGCCCTGCCCCATGGGGATCACACATAGAGAGCCCAACTAACAACCAACATTAAACCCCATGGAAAACAGCTTGAAATCTTATCAAGATCGCCAGACAGTGCTGGTCTGATTGGCTTCCTCACCCACCAAGCCTCAAAACCAGTTCTCTTTAATTAAGTACTATCTCTAAAATCCTTTATTATAAGCATCATGATCTCTCTCCTCTTCTCTCTCTGTCTCTGTGTCTCTCTCTCTCTCTCTCTCTCTCTACACACCCCCATGTGTACTGCAAACTATTTATGCTCGACAGAGCTCCCTTTATTACACTTTAAACAACACAGATGATCTTCCGTTGTTTATACTGCCATCAAGTACCTCCCACATCATTATCAGGTGACTAAACCGAGCTGGATAGAAAAGGACTGAAAGTTAGGCTGACTTAGACACAGGCTGATAAGTCCCTGGGGGACTGTTATCGAAGAAACAAATCTCCCCAGCAATTACATGAACAATCTCCCACATTCTTAACACCCACTCAATGTGAAGCAGTGAACAACATGTAGAGGCCTAGATGAGGCATACATCAAAAGATGTCACATTATAAACTATCATAGCTTTTTATTTAACATTTTCACGGTAAAAGTTTTTGCTTTGAGTACTGTAGTGATTTATTTATTATCTTACATTGTTGTGTAATCACATATTCATATGTCTGTTCATTGCACTTTTGCTAAACATTTATTGAATAGCCAAACTCCCAGGCCAACATGTTGAACCAATGCCATGTTGGCCTGGCAGTGCTACCCATTGAGCCTCAGAGGCCAGCCAGTGCTGTCTGTTTGTTTACAGACTGCCGTGGAGCAGATGGAGAGGCTCCATCCATATTCATGATCCAGCACCTGTCACGTTGACCCTGCCGTGGGACTCTGATCTTGGGCTCTATGGGGAGTGAATGGGGATGGGCTAGGCCACGGTAGAGCCCTGTGTGAGGCGCTTTATCCCAGGCATGCATGGGAGAAAAATGCATGATCTTCATGCCTCCAGTGAGACTCGGTATTCAGAGTGTGGTGGAGTGCAGGCCTCTTATAGTTTAGAACATCTGCCTGCCTGGTCACCTTTTCAATAAGCCATGTTGGTTGGTGATGGATGAAGATACAAACAGAGAGGAGTAAAACCCACAATGCTGACCATTCAAGCTGAAGCCTGAAGTATCAGCTAAGAGAACAAAGCTGATCAAGTAGTCTTGAGTGGTGAGGGGACATGGACCAGCATGACCATTCGTTTCCCACAGAGCCTGGTCCCAGTCTGATTCCAACAGGGAAAAGCCTGAACCAGGACTAACAGTGATATGAGTAGGTTTATTGAGGGATGGGGAACAGTGCAATGATACTGAATAATCTGTACTCTGGTGCCTTGTGCACTGGAAAACAAAAGCAGCGATGGCCACTTCATAATGCAATTAACCTTTATACCCATGCCAGGCAGAGAAAAACAATCACAGTGAAAAATGGAAAGGAAATGGCTGCCATCCATAATTCAAATGGCTATTTATGCTCTGCCTATGATCTGTTCTGCACAGCATGGTATTTCGTGGGGAAGTGATTTTTTATACTATGATGGGAATTTAATTTTCAGTCTTGAAAGGCCCTACTGTCTCCGAATGGCAATTGATTACAGTGACCTTTGCATACAAAAGGGCTGGAGGCACAGTGACATACTACTTACTAATGACATCAGAGTGATATGCATCACAATACAGCTCTACACGCCTAGAAAAAAGGGTTCCAAAAGAGTTCTTCAACTGTCCCCATAGGAGGGCCCTTTTTGGTTCTGGCTAGAACCCTTTTTTGGTTTCAGGTAGAATCCTTTTGGGTTCCACGTAGAACCCTCTGTGGAAAGGGTTCTACCTGGAACCAAAAAGGGTCCTTTAAATGGTTCTCCTATGGGGACAGCCAAAGAACCCTTTTAGGTTCTAGATAGCAGCTTTTTTAGTATTTCCTAATCACTCAGCCATTCATAAACAGCCAACAAATTGTAAGGCCAGTGCAACTCAAAAGTTCAAAGGCAAATGTAGTGAGGTCCAACCCCTCAAGAAGGTAAGAAAGAGATAGAATCAGCAACATAGTACGGAGCTCATCAGCTCTCTGCAGTGCAGTTTCCCCTAAAACCAACTGCAATTAATTACAATCAACGTGTAAACCAGACCCCTGAGGACATAAGCATACAGAAACTACATCACTGCATAAACTGTATTAATCTTCTGCAGTATATCTAATCTCTGACGGCACCATGCGTCTGTATTCCCCATCCATAGGCCACTACAGCAACACATTACTCACTGTGACTATGGGAGCCCCATGTGGGGAGTATCATCTCAGACACACGGGAGAATGCTTCTCCGAGATCCAGATTTATCTCGCACTATTCTGCAGTGCCTGTACCTGAGTGGTGTCTGAGGTAGGAGGGCAGGGTGCAATTGTGATACACAGCAGAAAAAAGAGGAGGCTGCCTCAAAGCAGTGGGCAAAAGTCCTCCATGGACAGAGGAAGTGTGTCTGTTTCTCCTTGAGACCTCACTGTGCTGAGGCAGCAGAACTATGTGAGCGCAAAATACAAATATAGTGTCTCTTCTGCATTAGACAGGCCACCTTTCGTGTCCATTTTTATTCCTAAGAGGCCATTTTCTCCACTGAGCTGTTCTAACTTTAACCTTATGAATTTGATTGAACAATTCAGCGCCAGATTCTGATGACACCATGTGAAGGATCTGATCAGGGAGGGTAGGAAAGACCTTATTACAGGTTGTCACGTTCGTTGTAATGTGGAAGAGAGGAGGACCAAGGCGCAGTGTGAAGTGAATACATTCTTCTATTTATTAAAGAAGAAACGAAGAACACTTGACAAACTTACAAAACAACAAACGAACGTGACGCTATATATAAACAGTGCACACACAAGCAACTAACATATAGACAATAACCCACAACCCACAATACAAAACAGGCTACCTAAATATGGTTCCCAATCAGAGACAACGCAAAACACCTGTCTCTGATTGAGAACCATATCAGGCCAAACACATAGAAATAGACAAACCAGACATACAACATAGAATGCCCACTCAGATCACACCCTGACCAAACAAAACATAAAACATACAAAGCAAACTATGGTCAGGGCGTGACACAGGTAAATCGTCATATTTCTCTATGATTACTTTTGGTGGTAAACTAAGTTCAATTCCCATATTCTCTTTCTCATTGTTTATTCTAATAATGTAATTCAATGTTCTACTACCAGAAGCCTTCTTAATTAAACTAATTCAGCTCCACACAAAGTTCTGTGACAAATAGTATTTCCAATGTCTGTAAGCAGTAGGAGTCCCATGTATCTCTGTCTAGCATCAATTCAGGGGGCGGCACGGGGCGCCCGCACAAAAAAACTTGGAATGGTGACATTTGCGCGATCGGTTTTCTATCGCTCATTTGCACATCACGTCAATGATATCATGTCACCGTGTAGGATTGTGGGTCAATTAACCTTGTCGGAGTGGGTGCACTGATTCTAGTTTGTGAGCCAGGCAGGCTACTGCCTGGGAAGGTCTCCCACTCAGAAGTACGAGATGGGGAGGGGGCGGGGGTAGGATGACCTCAGGTCTCCCCACTGGAAGTCCGAGGTAGGGGGAGCGGAGGAATCTTTCAAATAGCGCACCTCTAACTTTGTACAGTGCTAATGCAATTAGTAAAATCAGTCACACTACGAAATGCTACCAAATAAAGCCCAATTCATTCATAATACTGTGAATATATAGTTTCACAGACATATTGTTGCATATTGTTGCATACAAGCTAGAACCGGGAGTGTGCTATTGTTCCTGGAGGGCACACAAAAAACATAAAACCCGAGCAATAACCAAAAACTGATACACTGATAGACAAGAACAGTCAGTGTGTGTGTCATTTCACAGCCCCTATTGTGCCATGAGATGTTGTTTGATACAATTTTTAAATGTCATTATTTGCTGTTTGCTTCAATTATTGGAGATGGAAGGGAGTTCCATGCGATCATGGCTCTGTATAATATTGTGCGTTGCCATTATTTCGTTTTGGACATGGGGACTGTGAAGTATGTATGGGGTATGTCTTGTGGGGTATGTATGGGTGTCCGAGCTGTATGTTATGTGATTATGCAGACAATCTGGAATTTTCAATAATATTACAATAATATTTCTCATAAAATCTAGAAGAGAAGCAGTTAATCTCTCATTAACCCTCAACCAGGAAAGACAGGCGTGCATATTGTTGATGTTAGTTCTGTATGTGCAGTTAAGGGCAAGGCGTGCTTCTCCGTTTTGAGCCAGCTGCAGATTTGCTGGGTCTTTATTTGTTGCACTTGACCATGTTACCAGACAGTAGTAAAGATAGGACAAGACCAGAGCCTGAACAATTAGTACAATTGATTTTTGTGTCAAAATATTTTTAGAACAGACATACCCCTCCCCATCTTCACAAAAACTTTGTCAATATGACTTGACCATGATAATTGACCATCCAATGTTATACCTAGTAGTTTAGCTTCCTCAACTTGCTCAGTGGTCACACCCTTTGTACACAACTCCAGTTGAGGTTTAGGTCTTAGAGAATGTTTTGAAACAAATTGTGGTAAACTGTGGGGTGTTGGGTTGAGCGTGCAGAGATTGACACAGAGACAGAGAGGCTTTAGTCCGCAAAAACAATTTACTAAGACAGAAAATAAATATATCAAAGAAATAACTTTGGTTTTGCTCGGTCTTCCTTCTCTCTCTTAACTGGTGTCCGTCTCTCTCCCGCGGTGTGCCATCGTGCTCCTTTTATTTAGCCTCCACGGCTGGTTGGCACTGTCCTCTAATTACCTCCACTTAGCTGTCCGTGGCGGGTGCCCAGCTCCCGTATTCCCAGCAGAGGGAGCCAACATCGCCTCACGTACCTCCCCTCTATTACCATCCCCCGGGGTAGACCTCCTGGGATACCACAAAATACAATGCTTCTAGTTTTAGATGATTTAAAACCAGTTTATTATTTATCAACCATTCTGATACTGACTGTAACTCCTTATTTAGAATAGACATGTGGAGTCATCTACATACATAGCCATTCTAGCTTTGTGTAAGACCAGTGGCAAATCAATTGTAAAAATAGAGAAGAGTAACGGCCCAAGACAACTGCCCTGAGGGACACTATGCTATACATATCTGATGTTAGAGAAGCTTCCATTGAAAAACACTCTCTTGGTTATATTGGATAAATAATTTTCCGACCATGTGCAGGCAGGTGATGTAAAGCCATAGCAAGTGAGTTTTTTTTAATAACAATTTATGATCAATAACATCAAAGGATGCAGTGAAATCTAACAATACAGCTCCAACTATCATCTTATTATCCATTTATTTTAACCAATTATCAGTCATCTGAGTCAGTACAGTACAAGTTGGGTGCCCTTCTTTATATGCATGCTGAAAGTCAATAGTTAACTTTTTATTTTTTTTAATTGAATTTGGTCAATGTAACGCACTGCTATGAGTAGTGGGTGCGGAGTCAGGCGCAGGGAACAGAGGGTAAAGGACAATTGTTTTTATTCCGGCGCAGGAAAACGGTCACGCCAAAACACCAGGCGCATAACAAAGACCGGCCCAAAACAGGACCCAACCAGTCCGGAGAAAAACAAGAACATCGCACAACCACAAACACGAACAGAGGAAATAAGCCCGCACAAAAGCTGGCGGGCATCATCGGCATAAATAGCCCAACTAAAACCTAAACAAGAAACAGGTGTAACCAATAAGACAAAACCAACAGAAAAGGGAGAAGGGATCGGTGGCAGCTAGTAGGCCGGTGATGACGACCGCCGAGCGCCGCCCAAACAGGAAGAGGAGCCACCTTCGGTGGGAGTCGTGACAGTCAAACACAATTTTCTCCATCAATTTACCAAATACAGTCAGCAAACTGATTGGGTGTCTGTTAGACTTTACTAAAGGGTGCTTTACTATTTTTAGGCAGTGGAATTACTTTAGCTTCCTTCCACACCTGTGTACACATACACTCCTTTAGGCTTTGGTTAAAGATATACCAAACAGCGGTGGTAATACAGTCTGCTACCATTCTCAATAGTTCCCCATTAAGGTTGTCTATCCCTGGTGGGTTATCATTATTGATGGATAACAATCGTTTTTCCACCTCCCCGACACTAACTTGACCAAATTTAAAACAGCAATCCTTCTCTTTCATTATTAGAGATTTTATGCAAAAATTTGTTTTTTCACTCTTGTCATTTCACTTCTGAGTTTTTTCACTTTACTAGTGAAATAGTTATTGAAATGATAGGAAAAATCTAAAAGTTTTATTGTAAATGACCCATCAACTTTAATTCATGATTTAGACAGCTGTCTTTCCACATGTCACGCCCTGACCATAGAGAGCTTTTTATTCTCTATGTTGGTTAGGTCGGGGTGTGACTAGGGTGGGTCATCTAGGTGATTTATATTTCTATGTTGGCCTGGTATGGTTACCAATCAGAGGCAGCTGTTTATCGTTGTCTCTGATTGGGGGTCATATTTAGGCAGCCATTTCCCCTTTGTGGGATCTTGACTATGTATAGTTGCCTGTGAGCACTATAGTAGCTTCACGTTTCGTTTTTGAGATTTATTGTTTTCTTTGAGTTTCACTAACTAATAAAGAGGATGGAACCATATCACGCTGCATCTTGGTCCACTCATTCTAACGATCATGACACCACATCCCTACAGGGGAAGTATTTGTTTTTCATTTGACCAACGATACAACCACTGAAAACCTTGAGCGTAAAAGTGACCTGAGATTAAAAATGTTGACTCTTTGTGATAGTTCTTCAGCTGCATACGACCCGGACTTGAAGCTGAAATGTTCCCTGGAGACATAAACCTACCGTACCTCCCTCTGGGACTCCATCTCCTCTGCTCCTCCAATAAGAGGCTTTCCCTCCAGCTACCCAACACAAAAACGTCTCTGACACTAATGCAGAAATACCAAATCCCCTTCAAACATACATTTTCTTCTCTATGGTCTATGCAAACTAGCAGTTCACTGCTTAGAGCTCAAGACATGGCTAAAATTGTAATTAAAAAGGGTAGACATTTTTTTAACCTAACGTAAAGGCAATTCTCAGATACTGTGTAGTAGGCACTCTTAAAATCCTAGATGAAAATATGTATGAGAAGAATAGACAGTGATCCTCTTTAAAACAGGACATACAGTGCTTTATACAGCGTTAATTATATGGTTTCTTAAAGTTACATTGTGCATTGTTTTGACACAATCTTCTACAGCTGGACTTCAGAGTTGGATGAGGGAAGCTGATGCACCTGTCCTTTTCCTGCACTCAAATGACCTAGTGGCCTCATGGGTGGAATGTTATTAATATTTTTCATAATTTCATAATTAATAAACATGTATTATACTTTTTTACGTCGGTAATCTGATGTTTCTATGTCAAACGGTTTTGTTATATTTTAGTCTTCTGTGATGTACTGTATATAAAGTGTAATATTGGGATGCAAACTCAAAATGTAATACATTTCAACTCTATATCCGACATGGTACAGGTGTCTTCTTGTTTTAAAGCCTATAACCATGTGTGTCAGGTGTATTTGTTTAAGACTACCAAGAAACTCTCTGTGTGACCCTGATTTAGCCCACGGCAGTAAAAGGTTATTTATGGTACCATAAAAGAAAATCAGGGATGCAGACTCACCTTTGTGATGTGTGTGTGCACGTGTGTATGCACGTGTGTATGCACGCACACAAAAGTATGTTTGCTTTTTTGAATCCCTGGCACACACTGTAGCAGGCTCCTCGGCCCTCTGATGTGTCTTTGATTCCTGGAGAGATGGATCGCTGTCCAAGCCAATAAACCACAGGTGCCAGTTTGTGACGGAGTGTGGTTGACATGGTTACGCTCTCGCCGCCGTCTCTGGGTGGATGTAATACAGAGTAAGGGCCTCTGAGGTTAGTTCCTTGATTAGAGAGGCATATTGGGCTCCCTCGAACACTATGGTCTGACAGCCAACTCTACAACATCTGCAATACTGTCCATATACAGAATGACATGTAGCATATTCATTAGTTGAGGTAACTTCCTGCTCTCTGTTATTGACAACAGGAGGGCCTAAGTGGAAGCGTGCTGAACAGATATTCCACAGTGCTTTGGGTTATGGACAGAGCCGATTCCACATTATTTCTAATAAATATGCATTTCTATTTTGACCTGAATGAAGGCTGTCTATATTGAAGATACTCAATATTGAAGTTACATTCCTTATAACCAACCATCATGAACTTCATTCGACATGAGAGAGGTCAAAGATGGGATAGAGAATATGTCTAACAGATCGTCAGAGAGTACACAGTGACAGTAGCTGTATACTATACAGCATGTTCAATGGAATATATAACTATTTTCTTCTCCAAAAATGAAGATGTACCTGGTAGACTTTGATTAAAAGCATATTTTGAGCAGTGTTCATCTTTGCTCTATTTTTGCCTTAGAATAATGTTAGAGAGACGTCAGGGAAAATCTAGAGAGATAAAATGGTGTTTCAAAAATATTTATCTAATCTCCCCAGATGGGCCTAGAATGCTGTGCACACCAGATGAGTTATCATTTTGATTGAATAAAAAAGGTCATTTAAATTAACAGCAAATGAGATTTGGTGATCAGGCGATTAGCGAGCGCTGCGATGCGGCAGGCAGGCAGGAGACAGTGTTTCATTCCAGGTTGACTGTATCAGCAGCAACTGATTTCCTCCCACAAGGAGATCTTCACAAGGCCGTTCACTTTTATCAGCACTGAATGAACCACTTTCTCATTAACAGCCAGGGATGGATGTCTGCAAAGAGAGAGAGAATTTAAACAGGCAGCAACCAAAATAATATCCATCTATGTCACAACCATAACTCAAGATAGAGATGGAAATGAAAATAAATATAGTAAGACATAGATCGCTGTGTTACTAATGTGAGTTTCTATTCTATTGCAGTATGTGCATTTTGGTTTGGTTTCATACTGGAGAAAATCATTTGGCCCTCTTCTAAGCTAAAATTACATTTGAACCGGACTGATCTCCCACCTCTTATCACTCAGCAAGGGACCAGGAAATGGGAATTGGTGAGAGGCAGTTTGCGAAATTCTTTTTGGGGACTTAAAGTCGAATAGGAAAGTGCATTGACAGAGCCTCTGCTGGAGAGCCCCCATCACTCCTCCTTGGCTTTCCCTGTCACACTCCACCCATCATCCCGCAGCTTAATTTCACGACCAGAGCAGGGCTGTATGTGAGCGATGGGGCCTGTGTCAGTCCCTCGCCTGCAGATTGATACCATTTACTGGACCCCCGCATGGTCGGTGCCTCGGCTCAAGAAGAGAGAGAGAGAGAGAGAACTAGAGAGAAGCAGAGGTCTCTGCACTGCAAGCATGAGTGTGAATCACTCCTTTAAAACAGACCATTGATATTACTGCAGCAGATGAGCTGTAGGGTCAGGCTGTCGGGGTCGCAGAGAAAACTCCATCATGTAGATCGCAAACACCAGGAAGGCTTGATGGAGATTGGACACAGTTCATCTCCTCTTCTAAAAAAAGCCTTGAGAAAGCCTAATGTTTTACAGGTGGTGGTAAACAAACAGACAACCCAACAGGCTTTGTAGACATGATGAAGAGGCCTTGGTCCCAATAATAAAATATATTAACTTTGTATGGTCGTCATCTGGATCGGTTCTGACGAGCATCTGGGGGCTAATGAGGAGGCTGCATATAAAGTGGTACTGTACATATGAAAGCTGTCCTATGAGAGGCGCCTGACTGGTACTAAGCAGTTATAAAAGCTATTTTATAGCACCATTTACTGCATGAGCGCCAGAGACGGTCTATAAAAATGTGCATTGTCACCATGGAGATGTAATGTGGAAAGGCCAGTAAATCAAAGTGAGTATAAATGGAAGCAGATCCACATTAATGATGGCTAATTAGCTCATAATGATGGTGACTGGAGGGCTTCTGTTGGTTCAGAGTAGTGTCCTATGTGACAGACCGCCTCAATTCGGTCTTATGTAGCAAAATTTGAAATAGTGTTTTTTACATTGGATAAAAGTAGAGACTCAGAGCTATAAAATTGCATAAATTGAGTTGATAAATGTGTAACCCCACTTCAGAGAAAATCTCCCTTGAATAATTTCGTACACCTACTGGAGAGCTCTTCTTTGTCTACACCCATTCAGCATCGTTCACACCCTCTTAAGCCTTAGCCCCACCCATCTCTTTAACTTCTCTAGGGTACGTAAGATGTTAGCGTCCCACCTCTTCAACAGCCAGTGAAACTGCTGGGTGCCAAATTCAAATACAGAATTACTCATTATAAAAATTCAGAAAACAAAACATATTTTACATAGGTTTAAAGATGAACTTCTTGTGAATCCAACCATGGTGTCAGATTTAAGAAATGCTTTACGGCGAAAGCATACCTTACGATTGTTTGAGAACATAGCCCAGCAGACAAATCATTACAAACAGTAACCAGCCAAGTAGAAGAGTTACACAAGTCAGAAATAGAGATAAAATTCATCACTTACTTTTGATGATCTTCATATGGTTGCACTCAGCAGACATTAATTTACTCAATAAATGTTCCTTTTGTTCGATAAAGTCTCTTTATATCCAAAACCCCCCGTTTTGTTCGCGCGTTTTCTTCAGTAATCCACAGGCTCAAACGCAGTCAAAACAGGCAGACAAAAAAATCCAAATTGTATTGGTAAAGTTCATAGAAACATGTCAAACGATGTTTATATTCAATCCTCAGGTTGTTTTTAGCCTAAATAATCGATAATATTTCAACCGGACAATAACGTCGTCAATATAAAAGGTAAACAAGAAAGGCACTCTCTCGGTCGCGCGCATGTAAAAACTCTGTGACACTTTAGGGTGCACTCATTCAGACTGCTCTTACTTCCTCATTTTTCAGAATACAAGCCTGAAACAATTTCTAAAGACTCTTGACATCTAGTGGAAGGCATAGGAACTACAATTTGAGTACTAAGTCAATGGATACTGTAATGCCATTGAATAGAAAACTACAAAACCACAAAAAAAACTGCTTCCCGAATGGATTCTTCTCAGGTTTTCGCCTGCCATATCAGTTCTGTTCAGACACTATTTTAACAGTTTTGGAAACTTTAGAGTGTTTTCTATCCAAATCTACCAGTTATATGCATATCATATCTTCTGGGCCCGAGAAGCAGGCAGTTTAATTTGGGCATGCTTTTCATCCAAAATTCCGAATGCTGCCCCCTACCCTAGAGAAGTTAAGGATTCACATGTGAAGCCTTGTGGGAAACACGCTATATCAAAAAAAATCGAAGTTAATTTGTCACATGCACAAGATACAGAAGGTGTAAATGGTACACTGAAATGGTTACTTGCATAGTAGCAATATCAAAAACAGAAATTGTACAGACACAAATATTTTATACATATTTTATAATTATTGGATGATGATTACCTGACACACTTGTCTAAATTTATGGGTCATGTGAAGGAAATGCTATAACCACCCTCCAGCGAAGTGGATGGGTCACTATTGTCTAGACATGTACACATGTTCATCAAATACAATAGATGGCGGTAATCCCCCCAAGACACCCCTGGTTAATTTGATGGGTCATGTAATAATCCGGCCGAAGTGGAGTCTTTTGTTTAGACATGTAGCTAGCTAATGACTGATCTGTGGATAGCGCCTTCTAAATTCAGGGCATCAATGTTGTTGAGAAAAGTAGGAAAACTTTTGTAGTTCTCGATCGCTAATGTTATATCTTTCAAAAATAGCGTGGTAGAAAGGACTATTAACACATACTTAATACCTCACTTTACAGACAGAAGCATTCTCCATGGCAGACCAATCCAAACTCATCTCCCGGCATGTCCAGCCCATTCATTATCTCAGCCAATCATGTCTAGTGGGAAGGTTCCTACCTTTTTCCGTCGCTAAACCAACTAGGCTCGTAATTTAACAATTTTATTAATCTTTATGTATGAAATACAAGTTTGGTATTAAGGCACATGAAAGTTCACATGTTCCAGAAGGCATTTGATTTAAAAAAATGTTTACGTTCAAATGGCTCTCTTGTGAAGTAGTGACGTGTGACATACGCCTAGTTTCCTGAAACGAGACACATATGTCAGGGCCATAGGTTGCTTTTATACAGATAATTTTACCTATCCCCGGGGCGCTTAAAAAAATGACATATTTGAACATTTCAAAAGGCGGTATTGTTCACAATAAGACGAATTTAACCAAATGTATATCAATAGAAAATACCTAGAAACGGGTTGACTTCACAGCAAGGATCGTATTATTGGGAATATAATACAGAACCTTTGTCTCTGCCAGGTTGGTCTAAAAACTGTGTACCAATGGGAGGAAGGGACTCACCTGTGTTCTGAGGTTTCACTGTGAGTGTTTATTACTCAGTACCATAACACTCATCTAGTCACAATGCCTACACATCCTTTCTGCTTCTCACTGTCGAGAAGATGCTGCATCTGCCTCCAGGAAGAGGCAAGCTAGTGTTTTTCATCATGAATCTTGTTTTGGAGGCAGCTCTGAAGAGTGGTCACTAGCTGGCAAAGCCACAAAATCAGAATTGCCCCCCCCTCTTGTCTTATCACTTATCTTGTCTTAACTCCCCTACGGATTCGGGAGAGGCGAAGGTCAAGAGCCGTGCGTCCTCCAAAACACTACCCTGCCAAGCCACACTGCTTGCTTAACCTGGAAGCCAGCCGCACCATTGTGTTGGAGGAAACACATCCAACTGTCAACCAAAGATAGCTGGCAGGCACCCAGATCGCCACAAGGAGTCACTAGAGCACGTTGCGACAAGGAAATCCCGGTCGGCCAAAACCTCCCATTACGCGGACGATGCTGGGCCAATAGTGCGTCGCCCCATGGGTCTCCCGGTCATGCCCGGCTGTGACACAGCATGGGATTGAACCCGGGGCTGTAGTTGCACCTCAGCACTGCGATGCAGTGCCTCAGACCGCTGCAATCATAAAATGGTGGCCATCTCCTTCGGTGCCATTATGACTGATACTAGCCTATGTGAAATGCCAGCACTGTCAACACTATTTTTATTTAACACTATTAGAAAACATATAACGCACTTCTCCCTACTTCCACTATCACTACAATGAATGAGTATCCAAGTGTATCGACAGCCCTGTGTTTTTATTATTATTAGCAGCTCATCGTGTCCATTTTAATATTGAGGAATGTTAAACTTTCTCTGGTCATAGGAACAACATCAATTAGTGCATGAGACAGATGCAGTGCGACTCGAGTTTCGCAATCAGATGGAAGAAGTTGTCCCCTCTCTATGGAGGAAAAGAAGGAGAGAGCAGGGACCATGTGAGGCGGACACTCTGCTGCTCTCTCCCTCCCTCTGCTAAGACTAATGCCGTGATCAAAACAACTGGGAAGTTGGAAGTTGGAAACCTCAGACTTCCAACGTCAGTGCGTTCAAGACAACTGGGAACACCAATTGGGAAACTTGGGTATCTTTCTAGAGATCTGACTTTCCGACCTGAAGATCACTCGTATACCTCGTTTTTTTCTCGAGTTCCCAGTTGTCTTGAAAGCACCATGACCATCAGATGCAGGTAACATCAGTCGAGTAAAATTAAATAAAAATTAAATTAAATTTATGCTCAGCTATGCCTCGCAAGTCTACAATATGCTGTGATAATGTATTAGGCCTACTGCACAAACCTCATTCCTTCAGAAATGTTCTTATTAGGTTAATGTAAAAAAATGTAAGTCATCTAAAAAAGAACATCTGAGTGGTAGATCTCGGCTTGCTTTTTGACTGCGAAAGTGATCTTGATCTTGACATGTCTGCCTTAAATGAAGACCAGAAAGCAATTTTTTTTGTTTTCATACATTTTTCAAATATAGTCAATTTTGACTTTGCAGCTGGCCTGTCTAAGGGGAAATCACTCAGTTCTGCCTCCAGGACAAGATGTCAACCTGCTCAGGAAGACTGTCATCTGTGGTTATTCATTCTGAAGGCACTTTGCAGACAGGAGGACCTCTGGTAAAATAACCCATGCCTTCCTGTCAGGCCTTTTGAAATTCAAACGTCGTCTTCCACTGTAGAGTCCCACCAACGACTTTCAAAGAAAAACAGTGGTGATATGTCTGTCACAGCGTAAGAAGAACCCTGAGGCACATTGCCTTCATCTCAAAATAGATGACTGGGCTAAAAGGCAAAAATGCTGAAAGATTACAAAGTAGTGGCTGTGTGGCAGTGTCTGTAGGGTATCAGCTGGGTGCGAGGAATAGTTGATGTTATACATTACTGCTTTTCTAAGTGAAGGAATTTCATAGTTAGAAACCCAAACCTGTTATGACAGAAATGTCATAAAGAGTTTTAAATGGGAAGCAGCTTAACCACATTTCAGACATATGCTGAGAATAATTCCAAGCAGTCAATCCAAGCAGCACAAATGAAGAAGACAGTATTTACTTCTCAGTACGGCAAATTTGAGTAAATTCTGCTCAAATACGTAAATCAATGTTGATTTGACAGGACTGCACTGTGCACAATGAAATGTTTTAATGAATGCGAAACAATGGTAAGAATTACAGATAGTGTACATTCTGAGATATGGTTAAATTGATGGATTTAGCCAAGAAAAACGTTTGGAATAGTGCATGCTGGGTTCTAGTCCTTCTGCTCTCCCTGATAAATGAATAACACTGCCCATAATAATTATATTTGATTAATTTGTTCTTATCCAAGTGTGAAGTATTCTACATTAATCATGTACTGTCAAAAACATTTTACTTACACCGACCTAAGCAATTTTTCTAAACATAACCGGGTCATAGCTGATATTGTTTTTCTTTCCTCCTTGGTCGGTAAATGTAACTGGGAAGGGAATATGTTGTCCTTGAATGGAGCTATCTTATTTCACAGCACGTTATAGTCGAATGCTCTGCTCACTCTTCTCATGATGGAAATTGTATTGAAAATGTATTTGATATCTTGACCCAGTCAATCCAAGATAATACCATGATGGTAAATACCTGTTCTCTCCACTGTTTCCTTTTATTATATGAGTTACAGGGCTCTAACAAACATGTGGATTTTCTGGTGGCGCCCCAGGAGAGGGTTGGTAATCGCTGATATAACGCATCAATGTGCAGAGCCTACTGTACATTTGGCTCAAATAGTTCCATATCACTTCACAGAGTTTTTATTGCTTTTCCTGAACAATCAACACCCACAGATGATAATGTGCAATGCCGCATTTTATATTGGTCAACCTGTCTCAAAGGGAGATGATAAAAATTCCCAAATTGGATGCCTTCCTCTCTGCTAAAGGATTCTGTCCTGTTCTTGGGTGACCTTCCTTGTCAATGCAGCTTCACGGTTCATAGGAACGGTTGATTTGAGGACGGTAGCATAGAACTGTACACATAGCATTGTATATTAGTATGTGAGTGAGCATGAGCTACGTTACTGTGCATTTAATTATTGGAATTTATCCCATGTTACATCCAGTGTAACACCCTTAAACAAAACATATATGCCCATGCACTGCAGTGTACAGTATGTCCAGAGAGCCAACCCACCTACTCTGAGTCAGCCTCCCTGCAGTGTAAAAGCATGTGATAACTGCAAACACTACAGACATCATATGTAGAGGGGTTACCAACAGGCCAGGGGGGTCCTCTCTCTCTCTCTCTCTCTGTGATAAATAAACACCATATGTTTGTGTCTGGAGCCCCCATGGTGATGGACTGCAGCTCAGACAGGATATGACATAGTGATGGTGATGAGCGCCCATAAAGCCATAGTTGAAGGGCCTGCAGCATTAAGCACAGATGGCAGTGTGTGTGTGTGTGTGTGTGTGTGTGTGTGTGTGTAGGAGCAGGTATGCCCTGTTGCTGTCTTGTGTGTGAAGGTTAAGCGCAACCATAGGGAGAAGAGCTGTCAACAGCCTGAATCTCACTGCTGCCCACTTCAACACTCTACCGAAATAAAAAACCCACCTGTGAAATACGCTTATTGCTCTGTCATCGCTGCAATTCAACACTGCTAATATCACATAAATGGATGCCAAGTCTGGCAGCTTTCCCATCAATGACTAAACCATCCGTAATACTGCTGTAAATTGCTTTAAGGAGCCTACTATTTAGGACATAATTATGCGTTGTTTGGGCCTGCGTTCCCCACAGCTCCTTGTCTCTGACGTCAGCTAGGCGTCCTGGCAGATGTGAGTCTTGTCACGGCTCCAGGGTGTCTGTGTCTCGATGTGTGGGTGTGTCTACAACTT